>NW_006256908.1:5017745-5168672 GCF_000478725.1 Eutrema salsugineum | reverse complement strand
ACGACGATGTTACGAGGAATGACCGAATCTGAAAAATTTTAGACATGCAGTGTGTCCACACATCGTCGTCAATGCGTTGTATTTTTACTACGAATTTACGACGAATTATACCAAAACTGATGAAATTCAAAAATTGAAACATCCATAAGGACATACAAGCATGTCTATTCATGATAAATGTGGTGTGTATAACTTTCTAGCATGTTTACATAACTTAATGAAGAATTTAGTAAGATGTAAGATAAATCCATACATCTTGTGTAAATATATATAACACCTTAAGATTATTTGATAAACACATATATGTCAAAATTTGAAATTTTTTTTTTTTTGATTAGAAAGTTGTTTTACCTTATGAGATGGTAAGACATTTCATTCTCTTCATCAAAATCCCCCCTAAACCCCAGAAAAGATAGATTATAAGATTTAGGGGTTACATTTCGTCGTAATCTCGATGGTATATTACGACGGATTTACGACGTTAACACCCATTCGTCGTAATCTCGATGGTAAATTACGACGGATTTACGACGTTAACACCCATTCGTCGTAAATTCGTCGTAATAAAACCACATTTCTACAAGATCCTGAACCTTATACTACAAACCCTTATATAGTACCTCAGTTTACTTAGGAAAATAAACCCAAAAACCATTCTGTAAGTTGGGAAAGCTAAACCCTATAGGGTTTAGGGTTTGCATTTTACGACGAATTTACGACGAATTCCAAAAAAATCGTCGTAAATTCGTCGTAAAAGTCAACATATGTCCAAGTCAACACTTTAACAAATTTTCATCAACATTTAATTAGTTTTCATTAATTGGCTTTAATTAATGTTACATTGAAACGTTCAAAGCATGCAATTAAATGTCAACATATTTAATTAGTCTTCATCAACATTTTCCTCGGTGTCCTCATCATCATTGTCATCATCATCACTGCTTGTTTGAAATTCGTCAGCACCTTCTTCAGTTTCGTCCCCATGTAGATCTTCAACTTGTCGATTACGTGGATCAATTAAAAGAACATTTTCTTCAACATCCGGTGCTGTAATGTCGACACAATCATCTTGTTGCATTGGCGGGAGATCTACACCATCAATTATACCCTTTGGAGCAACTTTAACAACCGCCAGCCATGAAATTCCCGTATTCCGAACTCGAGGATATGGAACAAAGGTGACTTGTTCTGCTTGAGATGCAAGTATAAAAGGCTCGAACTTATTGTATCGCCGAGATGCGTTTACATCTACCACTCCGAATTTGTTAATTCGCACTCCACGACCTACTGTAGGATCAAACCAATCACATTTGAATAGAACAGTTTTCATTCTGACTAATCCGGGGTATTCCACTTCAATTATCTCTTTGATGATCCCATAAAAGTCTACTTCACCTCGTACACAAACTCCATAGTTTGTAGTTGCCCGTTGAGTGCCATGACTATAAGTATGAAAAACATAGCCACGTGTGAAATACATAGCTGCAGTAGTTATCTTCGAAATAGGACCTAGGAGCAACTCATGAAACCATACTGCATATGTCATGTCATCATGCTCGACTTGACCTTTTAACCACAATGCATAATGTTGGTCTTTTCGCTTGTTAATTTCATCTTCTGAAACACCGTCAATGCATTCTCGGACTTGACTGACGAAAGTGCTGAAATTTTAAAACATTGTTAAGGACATTTCGTCTGTTCAATCAAATTTTAATAATACATGGTTATAATTATGTACCTCTCGTAAGGTGCCAATTCCTCGCAATTCAGAAGTATATATGTATGTGCGCTGTGGTAGTCTTGTTCGTTTGACCAACAAGTTTCTTTTAGTTTCCCACTTAGACGTCCAATTGGTGAGAATATATCAGGCACACCTTCTACTGCGTAACTTTGTCCTACACCCCCATCGTCGTAACGTCTTGGAGCCCGTTTGCGTGTACGAACCTTTGGAGCAAAGTAATAAGACGTGAAATGAGAAGTCTCTTCTGTCAGACTTCCCGCCACGATAGACCCTTCAACTTTTGCTAAGTTTTTGGCCTTACCCTTCAAATGCTTCATAAATCGTTCAAACGGATACATCCACCTAAACTGAACAGGTCCTCCCAACTCTGCTTCATGAGGGAAGTGTATAGGTAAATGTTCCATAACATCGAAGAAAGCAGGTGGGAATATTTTCTCCAAATTGCACAACAATATTGGAATATTTGTAGACAGTTGTGCAACTACATCTTCTGATAATGTCCTTGTACTTAGATCACGGAAGAAAGCTCCAATGCCTCCTAGTGCCTCATGGACATGTCCCGGTAGGAGTTCAGCAAACGCAAAAGGAAGTAACCGTTGCATAAACACATGACAATCATGACTTTTAATCCCTGAAAACTTTTGTCCTTTATCCACAGATTTAGCCAGATTAGATACATATCCATCAGGAAATTTCACGGCTGATGATACCCAATTAAACAATGCTGTTTTTTGTTCAGCACCCAACCGAAATACAGGAACAGGTGCTTTCCCATTACTCACCATATGCAACTCAATTCTGTTACATATATCAGGTAAGTCCATCCGTGATTTAACGCTGTCTTTGGTTCTTCCTTGGACGTTCAAAACAGTATGCATGATGTTATCGAAAAAATTCTTCTCAATGTGCATAACATCAAGATTGTGTCTAAGCAAATGATCTTTCCAGTAAGGCAGATCCCAAAATATACTTTTCTTGTGCCAATTGTGATGAACCCCATATCCGTCAGGCATATTCGCAGGAGTGTGCCAATTTCCTCCAAGGGGGACCGTTTCAAGTCCACCCCAATGATCTATTTGCGCTTCAAGCTCTACTCCAGTTAGGTACACTGGTGGAGGGAGACGAACCAATTTGTTCTTTATAAACAAACGCCTATTTCTTCTATATTGATGGTTTGGTGGTAAAAACCGACGGTGGCAATCAAACCAACAGGTTTTCCTACCATGTTTAAGCTGAAATGCATCAGTCCTATGAAGACAATAAGGACATGATAACCTCCCATGCGTTGTCAAACCTGATAGCATTCCGTATGCCGGGAAATCGCTTATTGTCCACATAAGCACCGCTCGCATCGTAAAATTTTTACCACTCGAACAGTCATATGTTCGTACTCCAACATGCCACAACTGGTTTAACTCATGTATGAGTGGTTGCAAAAACATATCAAGGGCCCGCTTCGGGTGATTTGGACCAGGGACTAATATACTTAGAAACAAAAACTCTCTTTCCATGCACATAACTGGAGGAAGGTTATATGGCGTAAGAATCACAGGCCATAATGAATATTGCCTACCAGACATACCAAATGGACTAAACCCGTCAGTGCAAAGACCAAGATAAACATTTCGCTTAGACCTAGCAAAGTCTGGATGTACGGTGTTAAAATGGTTCCAAGATTTCCCGTCAGACGGGTGAGTCATTTTGCCATCTGTTTGTGAATGTTCCGCATGCCATCTCATCGACGCAGCTGTCCGTTCGGATTGATATAGTCTTTTTAACCTATCAATGATAGGAAGATACCACATTCGTTGGTAAGGAATCTTCTTACGCCCAGCAATTTGCGGTCTATATCTTGGCTTTTGGCAGAAACGACATTCTTCAAGCTTCTCATCATCTCTCCAAAAAAGCATACAATTATCAACACAAACATCAATCATCTCAGAAGGCAATCCAAGACTAAAAACCAGCTTCTGAATTTCATAATACGTTTCGGCAGCCAAATTATCATCTGGCAAATACTCTTTAATAAGATCTGCCCAATCGTTCATGCAAACTTCAGATAGATTGTGATCAGTTTTTATTGTCATCATCCGAGCTGCCAATGATAATTTTGATAAACCTTCCCTACATCCCTCGTACAGAGGCTGTTTTGCTGCGTTTAACATATCATAAAAGCGTTTCGCATCTGCATTGGGCTCCTCAACAGTATCAGCATGTGTTTCATGAAATGCATCAGTAATCATTTCATGCATCCTATCATGATCTTCACCCTGAACTTGACTACTTTGATAATCATTGGACGCTTCAAAATCCACATGTTCTTGATGATTACTACTACTCCGTGCAGCCATCTGATCACTACTTAGACCATATCCCTCTCCATGCTGATACCAAATAAAGTATTGGGGCATGAACCCTCTATTCAATAAATTCTGCCAGACAGTGTCAATAAGAATATGTTTCCTATTTTTGCATTTCACACAAGGACAATACATTTTGCCGCTTTCAATTACAGTTTCCAGAAGGCCGGCTTGGTACATGAATATTTCCAATCCGTTTTTGAAGTCTTCAGTCAACGACCCATTACCATTTTTGGGCGTATACATCCACTTTCGTAGATCGTATATAGACATTTCAAAAACAAATATTTGACTTTTTGTTTCTGAAATTTGATAGAAATTTCAACTACTAAAAATTTTACTTAAACATTCAAAGACTCAAAAAATTTGTGTCTTTATATGTTTTTTTGGTTGATGGAATAATGAGAGAATAAAGGGTATATATAGAATTTTTTGTTTGGTTACCAACATATTACCATTGCATATTTACATCAAATTTACGTCGAAATAAAATTTACATCACATTTACATCGATTTTACGTCAACTACAAGATAGAGGACAATTCGTCGTATTATCGATGTAAATATTACGACAAGATTACGACGAAATAAAATTCGTTCTTTATTCGTCGTAATATCGTCGTAACATTACGACGATTTTACGAGGGTTATTTTTTACGTCGAATTTACGACGAAATTTTCTATCGTCGTAAATTTACGACGACTACGAATCGTCGTAAATAATTCGACGAAAAAGCCCCTCTTTCTTGTAGTGCCTCCACCACCACCAACCGAACCAGCGGCTCCCGCACAGGCCGAGCCTGAGGCTGATCCGATCCCGCCTGTACCGTATGCCCAGTTTACGGTACAGTTTCTTCTGGCACAACCCGGTCGTAGAACCATGAACAAACTCGACCCGGATCGAGCCCCGGCACCTTTTGGTACGTTATTTTTTACCTATAATATTTTTAAATTAATTAATATTTATTCTTATATATTTGATATTAATTAACTTTTGCTCTTTCCATTTGACTAGGTTTACGACCGACAATGCAGTCGGTCGTAACGTTGCGGATATCATCAAGGGGTTTTTCGTACAACCCCATACCAGCTGGAAGAAGCTGGATCAGGCCACACTTGACACTTGGTTCAAGTGTTTTGCGGTAAATAATTTACCATTTCCTTTAATTTTAATTTTAAATTTTAACTTTTTACAATAATTACTAACTTCTTTCTTTTTTCCTAGCAAAACTGGCACTGGGAAACATCCGCACACGGACGTGTAGAGACGGCCTTCAAGGAGAAAGTCAAATTCCGCCTCAACAACACCGTTTCCAGGTGTTTCCGACTGGAAACGGAAGTGGGAGGTCGACGGCGACAAGGCCAAGCCGGCGCCTATGTCCAATACCGTCTGGTGGGGCCTTGTCCAGTACTGGTTGGATCCGCACAACCAGACTACGGCCGCCAAGTGTTCCGGATCTAGGTAAGTCGTAGTTAATTTCAATAATATTTACATTATTTTTTTTCTTATAATAGATTCTAATCAAAATATTTTTCAGGAACGCTACTGACGATGCGGGAAATCGGAAGAACGTCCCGCACACTTCCGACCAGATTCCTTTTGCCGGAAGACGGCTTATGATGGAAAGTAAATTAAAATCATTAATGTTTTTGTTTTTAAATAATTAACTCTTATTTCTTGATACTAATTAATTTTTTCATTTTCATTTTGTAGGTCGAAAATAACGAAGGAGAACTTCCTCCGATGACGAAGGTTTTCGCCGAGACGCATAAAAAGCGTAACGGCGAATTCACGGATCCTCGGGCGGAGGAGATTTACAACGCCGCCTGTGCGGCGATCGAGGAGCGACAGACGCAGCTGACTCAGCAGGCGCGTCAAACGTCTCTCGGAGGTAGCTCGGTCCAATCGACCCCGGCGCTGACGGTGGCGGAGATGGACCAGATCTTCGAAGAGGTAATTTTAATTACTATTTTTAATTAATGTAACTTTAGTTTTAAATTATATTTTTAACCATAATGTTTTTAAATATTTGTAGGTTGCCCCAAAGAAAAAGGGGCGGGTATTGGGGATGGGGTCCATCCGTGATACCCCGAGAGCTACGGCGACTGGTCACGTCCGGGTCCCGGATCCGGTTATCCACCAGGAGATCGATCAGATGCGGACCCGGTACGAGACGAGGAAAGACCAGCTCTACGGTCTATTCGAGATCATGGGAGCCGACAACCCGGTACTCATGGCGCAGTTGGACAAGCTGCGAGCTGATGGGGTTGTCGGATCGTCTGCCGCCGGGTCATCACGCAACCGCCGGTGCAGACGGACGAGGAGATGTTCTGATCTCTCGGGGTTGAGCCTCCTAGAGCCGGAGATCAGACGCCGGCGGAAGCATCAAACCGAAGACTCGGCAAGGAACACGTCCAGGACGATGGGGAGGAGGCCGGTGGCGGGATCGACGGGATCGATTTAGATTTAGATTTAGATCTGTAGGGTTTTTTTGTAAATTACAATTAATTTTAATTTCAAATTTTCATAAAATTTAAATTGTAAATTATTTTTTTTTATTTAAATTTTAATTCGAATTATTTTTTTTAATTTTCAATTATATTAAACGTCGTATAATCGTCGTAATAGATTTATTCAAATATTTACGACGAATTTACGACTACAATGTACGACGACAAATACGACGATTATATGTCCGAGAGTTACGACGATTTTACGACGAAATGAAGAAATACTTTACGATTGATTTACGACGATTCATGCGTCGTGCATTTTACGACGATCTTACGTCGACCATTAACGACCCCTTAACGACGGTCTAGGCGAAGACCAAGTCGACGAAATTCGATGTAAACTCGTCGTAAACTGTACGATGCATTTACGACGATTTTGTTTCCCTCGGCGTTACGACGAAACAAAACCGTCGTATATTATACGACGATTTTACGACGATTTGTCTATTACGACGATGATTTTACGAGGATTTCGAAATCGTCGGTAGTCCGTCGTAATGGCTCTATTACGACGAATTAACGACTATTTTGGTCGTTGTAAAATGATGTTTTTCTTGTAGTGTATGTTGTCACGCTGTATGCATGAGTCATTAATTTTTAAGGATGTTCAAAAACTTTTTTTAAGGATGTTGAATAACGTCATGTATGCACAATTTGGTTTGTTCTTTATAAATTGCAATTCCTGATTAAACACTATTTATTAATTTGTTATCTAGTCTTTCATATTAATTTTTAATCAAAAGTTGTTGTTGTACTTCTTTAACATTTATAAAACGGTTTAGAAATCCAAACTATTATATTTTTATATATCTTAAAAGAAAAGTACGAAAAGTGCTTACGGAAAAATTGTTTGCAACCATCAAGAAATAATTAGCTAATGAAAGTGCCACAACAATGCTCCAATGAAGCATAAAAATTTGTGTCAAATAACAAATCTTCAATTTCGATCGTTATCCCTATTGATATAACAAGGGAGATGTGCACTTGTAGATCAGGACACACATTAGTATCTAAAGACCTAAAATCAAAGCTAACCAAGTTTTTTTATCGCCAGCTTCTTCGCAACCAAGGCTGAGATGACATAGCTGCAGAAGAAGTCATATAGTTATCTGATTCCTAAGCTGGGGAACAGACATCATATAGAGAGTTTTGACTGTGTTTAGACTTAACAACTATAAATTAGGAGCACAACAAAGTAAAAAGGAAAATTAAGTAAAAACCAAAAGATTTTTTTATAAAAATTACAACGTCTGCTTTATTAGAATAGTTGGGAAGATATATAATCAAATATTTATACAACGAAAAAGGTACAAATAATTGAGATCGAATGAAGGGAAAAAAATTATGATGTATGTAAGATATATAAAAAGTCATCAAATGCAACCAAAAAATTTGTCGCTACATTGATGATACGAAGAATTAGTAAAAGAAAACTAAGGTCATTATATACCACAAATCATCACAATTTCAATCGTACCACAAATTTCTTTGGTACGTATAGATGGACTAATCGCAATTTAATCGAAGGTTAGTACATAAAAGTGAGGAGTAGATAAAATAAGCAGAAGAGTGGGAGGCCCATTTGGAGGTTCCACCAACTTGTCGTCGAGGGTCCTTCCGATTTTATTGAGTTTACCCTTTTCTCACTTATCAATTATCATTCATTTTTCCCTCATTTTCCCTCATTTCTATTATTATATTTATAATATGTCCATTTCAATTGTCTTATTAGTTATCAAATCATCACTCAGTAACCTATATTAGATGGTTGGTCTATCTCTGACTTTGAAAGGTACTGGATTTAATACCGAGACGTTGATGTTTTTCGATAATTTTGATAACGTATTAAAATTTTATTTGAATTAATGAATACGAATTCATGTTATTTCAACTGCTAAACTAAGCCGGGTTTATGTTGCTCTTCGATACGGCTACTCAAATGAAGACTGATCCATAATGACTATAAGCATTTCAGTGCATAGCGCAGACTGCTTTCTGACATATTTGCTATACATTTTCAAAACTAATATTTATTGAAAATGAATCACCAATTAGTCAATTACCAAACCATATTTACTTGTGTGATTCAAAAAAACACATAAAGAACATCACATGAAACGACATTCAGAGAAACATTTTCCAATACTGCATAGCTCAAACACAAGCTACTCCGAAGCAACTAATCTTACGCTAGAGCATTGGCTGCTTTTGCTTATTCAGATCATGCACTTGAAGCTATATCGGTTATAGTTGTTATATACGTTAGTATCATATAATTTCATATTATTAAATTTTGTTGGTAACCACATGTTATAACGATTTTCATAAATGTGTTCCCCCGCAGAATAATACCTTGTAACGCTCTTAATATTGTGATGAATAGTTAGCCTAATTTCTGATCTCAATTTCCAAAATTTGGAGATCGCCCAAAAACAGAGGAAAATAGATAAATGGCATTTTGGATGATATAGAGTAAACAGACACCGGATGATAACTAATGCTTTTTTTGTTCAAAAGATAAACTAATGCTTAGGCTGTGGAAAATGTTGAGACATAAGTTTCACAATATTGCTGAACTTAATCATTTCTCGATCGTTCGTTGAATATGGTTCTTAGTTTCTTACCACGTTGGTAAAATTCCGTGACTGATTCGTGTTGATCGTACATTTTACTTCTGTCGTATTCACATCGTTGATACAAACTTCAATAATTTAGATTTCACATCAGAGAAACGTAAGGACATATGCATGCACACGGTTGGGAATAATTTAAGAAAATGTAAGTATATTATAAATATATCAGACACTGTCTCTCAACAACCAAATCTTTAAGTGTTTTGTCATTTTGTGGGGTCCATCCGTGTCATCTTTCTAAAAAAATATCAAAGTACACGCATGTAAAGTGGATCGGAATAATTACACCCCCAAAAAGAAAACAAAAAGTTATTAAAAAATAAATAAATGGGCAAAAAAAAAACAGAAGAAAAAGTAAGATAGCGTGAGTAAAAAACCAAGAACTAAAAAGGAATAGGAAATTAATAAATTTTAAAAGTAAAGTAGACAGGAAAAAAAACAAAAAAAGAAGAACACACGTATCACTGATTGATGTATTGTACTGGAAGTTATGTATGATGTTTCTATGAAGTTTCTAACTTTGATACCTTAATCAACACACTTGGATCCTATAAATAAACCTCACAGGAAGATTTGAATTTCTTAATAACTAAAAAATTCGAGGTCAATACAAAATAAGTTATTACAATAAGGTTACTCGTTGTTGCACCAAAAAACAAAAAATACTCGTTAGGATTCGTTTTAGACATAAGTATCTACCTATAAGTTTTTTTACTCATTGAAAAAAAAAGTTTTTACTCATTGGTAAATTACATTGAGGTGGTTTCATTTCATAATTCATACCCCACCGAAACTAGAAATGTCCTATACAAATAGCCAGCCAAAAGAATTATTGCAAATAGCCAGCAAATTTCACTGCAAAATAGAATTTGAAGCAAGATTCTCTCCAATCTTACTTTAAATTTCACTTCATTTTAGAGTAAAAAAATGGAGTTATTCCATATATAAAGCATTTCTCTATTTTTTTTTTGTCATAACTCCATTTTAGAGTAAAAATGAAACTTACATTAAAGTATAATACAACTCCATTTTAGAGTTATTCCATAATAAAAAAAAATATGAACTTATACATTGGAGATGTTCTTATACCCCTTCCAATTGTGATAATGTGCAAGGTATTAAACAATAATAATAAACAAATAGCTGTGAATAATACAAGATGATCAGGCATAAGTGGATTTTTTTTTTGTCAGATATACACTATAGGTGGTTAAGTACAATCTAAATTAGTTAGGTACTATAGATTGCACTTAACCATCCTAGATTCTGTTCTAACTTTAGCAAACTTTCTTTTAAAAGGTGTGATGTTAAGATGAGTTTCGCTTCTGGTTTTGACAGCCACAAAACTTCAATTTTTGTCCCGGTGTGTTTCGATGAAGAATGACACACGACAAACTTTTGCAAGGTCTTTTCTTTGAAATTACACTAACAAATCAGTCTTGCACCGTCCAATTTTATTCACACGCTCTATCTCCTTGCCCCACCATAACTTTCATCACATGGGTAAATATGGAAGTTCAAATTTTGTAGATCGTAATTAACATGATTTTAACATGGTAAAAATTCACACGAGTTTAAAACATACTTTTGTTAATCTTTGGTATGTTTGATGTAAATAGATTATACTTTCTGTAAGTTTTGGGATTAATACAAGTTAAAATGTTATATATATGTTGGAAGAATGAGGACTTGATAGATAGATATATAGGCGTACGATTTTCTTACATACAATCTTTTTTTTTTCTCAAAAGGTTACAAAGACAATCCTAGATATTTTGTGGGTTTTCTTTTTTGTAAAAAGAGTGATATTTTTAAACAGAAATTAACTTACACGAACACGTTTACCAAAAAAAAAAAAAAAACTTACACGAACACTATGAAAAGATAGAGAGGGAGAAGAAAAGATAGTCCATGAGTTTAAAAGGCCTACATGTGACAAAATCAGCATCATGTATTAATGGCTTCCTAATTTCGGGATCCATAAAATTCCGATCAAAGTCAAGAATACCATGGTGGGTCCGGTCAACTACTGTGACACATGACCGAACCTGAATCGTCTTGTGATACATACAAGTATACAACGCATGAAAAGACCACATGACTTCATTTACAAGTTTATAGGTCTTTGTTTGGGTGCAATTTACAATTTTATAGGTCTATGCAAGAATCTTCTTATCCAAACTTAAAGACGGCCTTTGTTGCTTCATTCCAATTAACAATTTTACGGACAAATTACTTGTAAATTATACCTTTCTTTTTTTCTTTTTATTTCAATTGATCATTATTGGTCCGGTTTTAACCTTTAAAACATTATTGGTCCGGTCCGACCTGGATCACAATAACGACTGGAAGAGTTATTAGGATCCGGTCCTGTAACAATTGTCCATCCTGAACTGATCGTATTGCTCAGTCCTACCAAAACAGTCCATCTAGATCTCAATATATTGAGCGACTTCAATAGAACTAAATTTAACCAAAGCTTTAACGAATTGCAAGACGCTAATGCGATTTAACACGACTTGTTTATAAAAAAAATACACACACGAAATCCAATGCATACATTCTGTAGAATCAAAATGGAGCCTGTTCTGACTACACACTCGTTCCAAAAAAAAACAAAAGGGAATTTTTTTTTCCAAGATAATGAAATCCCAAACAACCCTCGAAAATCTCGCATATGCAAATGTCACCTGTGACACTCTTGTGGCACTAAACATATAGACTCATCACGACTCACCAAGTGAACAAGACACTGACAAAACCATGTGTCAATTTCAAAAATTTAAAAATAAAAAAGCCAAGTCTTCGGTGGATTTAAAACACATCAGGCTATAGATTACCTTGGCCTTGTGTATCCCATGCATGCATCTTAAGTTGAGGGCACAGACTCCTCAGATTTCTTTTCTTCAACAGCTTTCTCTGCTGATGCTGACGCTACCTTCTCCACTGGTTTCTCCACCTTTTTCTCCTCGGTTACTTTCTCTTCCACTGTCAACTTCTCAAGAAGACCAGCGGTATCAGAGGCGTCTTTGCTCTCTTCTTTCTCTTCTTCAGATTCAGCAACTTCCTTGAACTTTTGCATAAAAGCTTTGCAGTCTGATAAAGGTAAATAAGGATTTGATTATTTATGCAGTTATACGATGACTTTAACAGGATCAACAGCTCGGAAAGCGTTTCAGAAACACAGACAAAACATCACATGAAACAAGATACAGAGAAACTGTCTCCAAACTACACAGCTCAATACTAGAGCAGTGGACTGCTTTTCTCTTTGCAGATCACACACTTGACCCTAAACAGGTAACTTTTGAATCTACACAGATGACCGAATACCTCTAGTTTGATTCCCACCTTTGAAAGGTTATATTCAATCAAACAACAGCAATGATACACTTAAACAATTTCTGATTGGTAAGAGCGGCATATTACATCTACAGGGGAAACCAAATCAAACAAATTCAAAGCTCTAACAATATAAGCTTCAGGAACATCCAAAATATGCAGTCATATATGGCAATATCACAACGTTCAAGATCCTTCCAGTCATCTAAGCCATTAAAACTACAATATCTGCACTCTATACTCCTGACAAGAACTAATGATAAGTCTTAAGTATGCCACAATGAGATCAGTTATACTATAAGCAAAGCAACAATCACACAGTGAGATCCAATCAACTGAGCTGAGCAAAAATACACAACAGAAATTTACACTCACTCTCAACTGACGCAAATCGGATGCAAAAAAGCTCATCCTTCAATTCCCCATCGGAGAAATCACGAGCGTGCCATACGCAAGACTTGTCATTCCCAGCGTGTTCCTGAACAGTCATGCCCGATGTAACTGCAGAAAATGACCAAAATGAGTGAAAAAGAGTATATTACAAATATAGATCCAGGAACAAGTTTACACTAACGTAGATCAAGAGCGACGGAAAAAAATTGTACCGAGATGATTAGCACAGATCTTAAGAGTTTTCGATTGCCTCATAACTAGACGAATCTTCCCAGTATCCTTATGCTTTAAGAACTTAACAGTACCAGCACCTCTCTCTTTCCACTGACTTCCATCTTTATCGAACCGATACAACTTCGATTTCCTACAGATTTCGCAAAACAAAAAAATCCTCAATCAAAACAATCTCGCAACCAAAAACTCCGCATTGAAACTAAACCCTAGAGCTTGGGGAACTACGGAAACGATCAGATCCAGTATAATTATATATCAAACGATCCGATATACATACAGATCGAGAATGGTATCTTCGTCTTCTTCACCGGTGGTAACGGCGACTTCTTCGAGCCTGACGATCGGAGCAACCTGAGCACCGGTGTCTTCATCCTCGTTGGCTCCGGATTCTTCCTCGTCTCTATGCTCGCGCTCTGGCTCGTTGCTAATGCTCGCCATCGTATGAAATCGAATCAAGCTTGCTGGTTGGTTCAGTTGTTGGATACACACTGCGTACGAGATTGAAGGAGACAATTTTGGGAGTTTTTGTAGAAAGGAAATGATATTTTTTTTATACGAGACGGTGCTTTGATGATCGAAATGAATCATAGAAGTAACTGGGCCTGTAAGCCCAAACAACTGGGCCTAGGCCGTATTAGTTATTTGGATATTTGACTAAGGCAATGCCGAAATTGGACAACTTGTCTTAAGTGTTATTTACTCTTCCAATTTGTCACAAGACTGCACAACTGCATTATGCATTAAACACTAACACAGACTATTACATGATCAACAAATTCATCATGCGTCAAAATCGGTGAAAGATTCAGGTTTGAAATATAGTATATATCATGGAGATCTCGTCTTAAAAGAAAAGAAAAAAGTCCTAGGAAAGATAAATAAAATGTCCAAATACTTCGAATCAATTTAAGAAAACCACATCCACATTCCCTCAAAAAGACCACCAACCCAGACTGAGAAACAATTTATAAGATAAAAAGAAGAGAAGTGTTCGATTCAATTGTTAAAGGAAGAGCAGAAATAGAGCGAAACACCAAAAACCTATGGCTCCACAACAGTAACCTGTTGCCACTCTCCATCAACAGCCTCTTTCCACACCGTCACGTTATTGTTCCCATCAGACACAGCCAACAAATTACCGGTCAACGACCACGAAACCCGCCAAACCGGAGTCATAAAGTCTTTCAGAACCTTACCTTCCCATTGCTCACCTTCTTTCCCCACCGTCCAAATAATCACTTTCCCATCTTGCGAACCACTAGCTATGGTGGACTTAGGGAGACCCAAGTTCGGTGCCCACGCCACATCACGGACCCAATCAGTGTGTTTCTTAAGACCCGGATAGCAATCCATCTTCCACGACCCGTTTGTGAGCTTCCACACTTTCACGGTGTCATCACACCCACCTGAAGCTAGCTTGTAAACCGGATCCAGCGACCCGGAGCTAACCAGAGCACCAGGCGCAGTTGCTGGTGCCCATGAGACTGAAGTGACTCCAACCGAATGCGCTTGGTCAATCTTTGCTGTGTCCCAGCCACCATCAGCACGGCCTGTGAAAACCGAGATGTTTCCATCGGATGACCCGCAAGCCAAGGATAGTCCGAGTTCATGAGGAGCCCAAGCAATGGAGTTGACTGAAGATTTGTGGTCTGTGAAGACATGAGCTTGAGTCCATTGGTTTTGGTTGCCTTCTTTCCAGAGTATGACTTGACCATCGTAGGAGCAAGAAGCTAGGATTGATCCATACTTTGGGTGGGCCCACGCTACCTCCCAGACAGGACCACGGTGGCCGGTTAATGTAGCTAGGTGCTGCGATCCACCGTTGTTGCTGACTCCGGTTATCTTGATGGTGCAGTCAGATGAAGCAGTTGCTACTCGCTTCCCGTAGTAATCCATTTGCACATCATGGACAGTGTCCTCATGACCCGTTTCAATCTTCTGTCCTGGCATGTTTCCGGAATGACTTTCCCTGCTACTTAAAGTAAAAATGTAAAATTTTTGAATACAAACACCCGTGTGGAATAACACAAACAGCAAAATAGCCTGTAAAACAGATATGGAGAAGCAGAGATCGATGTAAATTCTCCTATGCTATATGTCAAAACATATTGGAGGCTCATACTCTTATGCATATTACATACGTATGGGATACAATCCACACCAGAAGCAGGATAAATCAAACACTTACAAAAAACAAACGCATCTATCACAGGAAATGTCTATAAATCAAACACTTTCAACAAACATACACTACGCAATGCAAGTTGACAAGGAGCACAAACAACGAATTTGTTGATCCATAGGGTACTACCGTCACATGGTTTCCAATGGCTTTCAATATCAGTGAAGCATGTTTCTAATTTTCACTTTGCTGGTTCAGATTATATAAATGTAAGCACAATTTATATAATATGGAGTTTCAGTCAGAGACCGATAACAATGTAACAGTCAGTTCTCAGAGAAAAATTTTGACATCAAACCAACAATCACGAATCAGCATCGAAGTGCCGAATTACACACAATATCAGATAAGCGATTAAAAGAGGAATCCGAGTAGTAAATCCTAAGATCGAAACTCCAGTTGCAGATATTACGGGCAGGAGAATTTTCTAATCGAATCGATTCACACACAAAAATCGAAGCTAAGCTAACGCATCCGAAGCAAAATTCGCAAATTGACAGAACTGGATCCAAAAGTTGAAAGCTAATTGTGGAAATGCGATTCAATTAGACGGATCACGAGGTCAGAGTCACAGTACAAAAAAGATCAAACGACGATCGATAACGTTGAAAACCTAATCACAATTTCGAACAGAACCCTAGCTTAGATCTACGGACACAGCTCAGAGAACAGACAAAAATGAAGAACGCAATGCGCAGAAACAAATCAGGGAAGAGATAGCGTACCTGAAGGCACGGTCGATCGACTGAGAGACGCCGGAATGTGAGTTGAAGAAGAAAATCGACGAAGAAGAAAATCGACGAAGAAGAAAATCGACGAAGAAGAAAACGCTAGGGGGGAGCAATGGGGAGTTTTTTTTTGTTTCTACAGTTTGTATATAAATTGATTAAAAAAAAAAATAGATCTGGCTAAAAACAAAGTTACCTAAACCGTAGTCTAGACTGTAAACCGGGTGGGTCAAATAGAAAACCGGAGGGACATGAGAGATGGATCTTTGAAGTTTCATTATTCAAACCCTTGAAACAATATTTTGCTTTCCATTCTAGTTTTTCTATTTATATATTTCATAACTAAACCTATTCTTCTTTTCTTTTTTAAAATTTCAAAATTAGTATTTGTTGAAAGTGTACTCTGCACAATTGGTTTAACTTATGACCCGAAACTTAAACCGTAGTTTAGACTATAAACCAGGTGGATCAAATAGAAAACCGGAGGGGTATGAGAGATCGATCTTTGAAGTTTTATTATTCAACACAATATTTTGCTTTCCATTCTAGTTTTTCTATTTATATATTTCATAATAAAACCTATTCTTCTTTTCTTCTTTCTTTTTTAAAATTTCAAAATTAGTATTTGTTGGAAGTATATTCTGCACAACCGATTTAACTCAACATAACCCAAAACTAACTCAATTAATTCCGGTTGACGATGGTTTATGACAAATTAAACTAAATCAAACCAAATCTTTTCGTCAAGAAGAAACGGCGTAAAGTGAAGACGGTGCCAACCTCCAAGAATTTAGAAAAAAAATTTAGATTTTTGGAGAAAGGAAGATATCCTTCTCTAAAATTCAAAGGGAAAATAAAATATTATTGTTAAAGTAATTTGCGGAAGTACTTTATTCATCAATCTAAAGCACATATATATACATATATATTAGTTATCTTTAAGTTATTTTCTAAAATTTAAAAGGAAAATAAAATATTATTGTTAAAGTAATTTGCGGAAATACTTTATTCATCAATCTAAAAGCACATATATATACATGTATATTAGTTATCCTTAAGTTAGTAACTAGCAATGTGGGACAAAACAAATAAACTAATTAATATTGAGTTAATAACTATACATGACCTAATAAGCCCATTATCTCTTAATACCCCCTTTCAAGTTGGAGCATGGAGATCTCGAATACCCAACTTACACAAAATTTCTTTAAACAGGCGTCCTCCAAGTGCTTTAGTGAAGATATCCGCCAACTGTTGAGTAGTAGAAACATGTTGAGTCTGAACAATTCCAGCTTGTATATCGTCTCTAATGAAATGACAATCAAGCTCCACATGCTTCGTTCTCTCATGAAACACAAGATTAGCTGCAATATGAAGTGCAGACTGGCTGTCACAATATCAATCCATTGGACCAGAATATGCAATACCCATCGTTAACAACACACTCTTTATCCACTTCAACTCTTTCAATGCCAAAACCATAGATCGGTACTCTGCTTCAGCCGAAGAGCATGATACAATGTCCTGCTTCTTTGAACTCCATGACACAGGAGAATTTCCCAACTGTATTAACCATCCACTCAAAGATCTCCTCGTGATTGGACATCCAGCCCAATCTGAATCACACCAAGCTGTAAGATGGAAATTACAATCAGATTTCAACAAAATTCCCATTCTCGGGCACCCTTTCAAGTAACGAACAACTCTCAATGCAGCCATCCAATGATCCTCTCTGGACTCATTCATAAATTGAGACAAGATGTGAACTGAGTAGGCAAGATCTGGTCTAGTCGCGGCCAGGTAAATCAACCTTCCAACAAGTCTCTGATACTTCTCTGGATCAGCAAGTATCTTTGTCATCGACCTTCCCAACTGATGATTTTGCTCCATCAGAAACTCTACAGGTCTACCACCAAGCAAACCAACATCAGCCATAATATCCAAAGCGTACTTTCTTTGTGATAAGTATATACCCTCTGCATTTCTTGCGACTTCCAATCCAAGAAATTATTTCAATTTTCCCAAATCTTTCATATGAAAGCAATTGTTTAAATACGTTTTAAACTTTTGTATCACCTCGGGAGAGCTTCCTGTCACCACAAGATCATCCACATACACTAGAACGTGCAAGTGAACTTTATCATGAACTAATGAGAAAAGAGAGTAATCAGCCTTACTCTGTGTAAAACCATACCCCAAGAGTGCCTTCGAAAGTTTCACAAACCAACATCGCGGAGCTTGTTTCAAACCATACAGCGACTTGCGCAAACGACATACCATACCCTTCTTAGAAGCACCAAACCCCTGAGGTACCCTCATAAGCACCTCTTCATCCAAATCCCCATGAAGAAATGCATTGTGCACATCCATCTGATGTAGCTCCTAATTTTTCCCAGCTGCAACTTGAAGAACCAATCGAACTGTGCTCATCTTTGCTACAGGACCAAATGTATCAGAATAATTAATCCCTTCTTTTTGACGGTTGCCACATGCCATAAGTCTTGCCTTATACCTTACAATCGAGCCATCTACATTATACTTAATTATGTAAACCCATTTACACAAAATAGCATGCTTACCTGGTTATAAGTGTTCAATCAACCATGTTTGATTTCGTTCTTGGGCCTGAATCTCCAGTCTCATAGCTTCTCTCCATCACAGATCTTTCATAGCCTCAGCAAAAAATTTCGGCACAACTCCTTGAGTTATACTACACAGAAATGCCTTGTGAGACACAGAGAATCTTTCATAATTCACATAATTCTCAATATCGTAATCATTACTCAACTCCTGACTCACAGTTGATATATTCATTGTAAATGTTGTATTGCACACATAACTTGACAGAAGTTTCTTTCTTTCTGATTCCTCTTCCCAAAATTTCTGCTGATGCAGGCTGTTGCACAGTTTCAGCCTGTGTCACCGATGCAGGTTCTGTCACTAAAGTATACTGCACAGTTTTAGCCTGTGTCTCTGATGCAGATTCTGTCATTAAAGCAGGCTGCATATTCTCAGACTGTGTAAACCGATGGAGGTTCAGTCTGTGACACCGTAATTCCTAAGATATCACATATTTCGTTTCCTATAGTCTGTCTTTCTTCTTCAACAACCTTGTCTAACACAACGAGAATCTGTATCATTATATCTCTTGTGAGAGGTTGTATAATTTCTCTTGCCATGGCAGGTTCTATATCGTTAAAACCAACGTTATCATCCACAAATAACCTCGTATGATCAGAATTAGAAGGCTCATCCAGCTGTATATTTTTTAGCTCCAAATATGGGAATCGTTCCTCAATAAAAGTGACATCCCGAGAAACAAAGATCTCATGTGTGTCCAAGTAAAATAAGTTTCATCCCTTCTTTGCATAAGGGTATCCTAAAAATACGCATTTTTTGCTTCTATTAGCAAATTTATCCCCATGACGTTTCAGATTGTGAGCATATGCTAAACATCCAAAAACTCGTATCTCACTATAAGCTGGAGCTTTCCCAAAGATGATTTCATAAGGACTCTTACCATTGTGTAACACATAAGGCATACGGTTGATTAGATACACAGCACTCAAAGCACAATAACTCCAAAATTCTATTGGTAAATTTGCCTGAAACCTCAACGCTCGTGCGACATTCAGTATATGTTGATGTTTTCGTTCCACTCTCCCATTTTGTTGAGGAGTTCCCACACATGAAGTTTGATGAATTATCCCTGATGTACGAAAATAGTCCTTCATACCTATGAATTCACTACCATTATCACTTTGCACGAGTTTCACATGTTTCTCAAACTGTCGCTGAATGAGAGCAAAGAAATCTACCATTATTTCTGAACTTGTGTTTTATCAGCAAGAAGAAAAACCCACACAGCTCTAGAATAATCATCCACAATAGTTAAGAAATAAGAAGACCCACACACGCTCTGTGTTCGATATGGCCCCCACATATCACAGTGAATCATCTCAAAGCACTCTTTGCTTTTCTTTGTACTCATAGGAAATACATTCCGACACTGCTTTGCTCGGAAACAGACATCACCATCGGAAACACCAACACTCTTTTGATCCACTTCTGGCAATCTCCTAATAACCTTTTCAGAAGCATGTTCTATCCTTTTATGCAAAAGTTCCAAAGATCCCAACTTACTGACTTTTGCCACATTCACGATCTTCTGAATACCTTGAAGAA
Source organism: Eutrema salsugineum (assembly GCF_000478725.1). NCBI lineage: Eukaryota > Viridiplantae > Streptophyta > Magnoliopsida > Brassicales > Brassicaceae > Eutrema > Eutrema salsugineum. The sequence continues at coordinate 5,148,360 of NW_006256908.1, read as the reverse complement.
AATAAAATCCATCTTTTCTTTCACCCACTGCAATCGGAATCTGCAAAGCAGGATCTTGTACCCGACACATTTGCTTAGAAAATAACACAATGCAATTCATTGCATCAATAATCTGTGACACTGAGATGAGGTTGCACTTGAGTTCCTTGACAAAAAGCACATGTGTCAAAGTTAACTTCTCTGTCAATGTCACACTTCCTTCTCTATCAGTAACCACAACATTTTCATTAGGCAGACCCACTAAACATGGTGAGACTTTATGCACATCAAACATACCACTGAACGTACCCGTCATATGGTGGAACGCGCCACTATCAATAATCCACTCATCTGTATAGGTGTTATCACTCACACGATTTGCTATCTCTAATCTCGAATCAAGCCATTGAACAAGCTTATGCCATTGATCTTTCTTGAGCCCTGTTACAGCCTGTGCATCAACATATGACGCCCCAGTGTGTGACACATGTTTCGTAGGTTTTCCATACTTCTCCAGCCACCAATCTGGATATCCATATACCTGATAACATGATCTCACGTCATGACCATACTTCGAACAATAAGAACACATAATTTTTCGACTCTGAAATCTCATATTTTCTAAAACCGGAGAAATCTCCAAAGATTCTTTACCGAGTAAAGAAATCTCAAGCCCTTATGGCTCTACAAAAATACCGAACCTCGTCAGTCCGAGTTCACCATCAAAACAAAAGAGCAAAACCTCGTCGGTTTGCTTTCCACTAAACCACAACTTATAACAAGAATTTGAATCAAAAGCTAGACCAAAACTTTAAGTAGCCTTAAGCTCTGATTCAAGAGTTAGACCAAAACTTTATGTGGTCTTTAGCTCTGATACCATGTCAAAGTAATTTGCAGAAATACTTTATTCATCAGTCTAAAGGCACATATATATATATATATATATGTACATTAGTTATCCTTAAGTTAGTAACTAGCAATATGAGACAAAACAAATAAACTAGTTAACATTGAGTTAATAACTATACATGGCCCAATAAATCCATTATTTCTTAATAATTATTGTTAACCGACTTTGCACTTAATGAAGAGATTCCTCATAATTAATCCACATAAATATTTTGGAGCATTAGAGAATTCAGAGTTGTAACCTAGTTCTCTAAAATCCTCGTTGTAATTCGATTATCAAATCAATAAAAAAACGTTTCCGAGCATTCAGAACTCTTAGTATTCAACAAGAATATAAACATTTACAAATGGCGTTCGTGGATAAGAGCAAAAGAATTGATGTACTGAAATGAGCATTAAACGCGACTGCATAAAGAGTCGTGACCACTGTTTGAACAAGCCAGGCATGGCTTCTCTCAAAACATGTGACACATCGTAATAGGCCAATAGCTATTCGGACATGCAACAGCAACTGGTCTCACATCATCGTAGTCAAAAGCATATTGCACTCGATCACCTACGCATCTATCGCTAATGCGCCTCACCTTGTGTTCGAATCTAAGTTAGACAACTCATTCATTTCAAAACATAAAAATTTCACAAAACGTACAGGACTGCCAACGTATATAGTTCGGTTTACTTCGGTTTATAGGTCATATCGTATATAGTTCGGTTATCTCCTATGGTTTTTAAGTCTTTGGTATTTGACGCTTCGTCTTAATATCTTATCATTTTGTAGATCAAATTGAGAGTTATAGAGAAATAGAAAATCTGTTTGATAATTTTATTCCTTTTTTCTTCATCACAAAATCCTCTGAGTCTTCCATGGCAAATTTACTTTGGTAAAAAAAAGCCAATGACAACATAAATCCATATTCAATACTCTTTGACTGTTATAAAATCGTAAGAAACTATAGTATTTAATTAATATGCGTACGGGAACACCAGATGAAAATAAAAACCATGGTATTATAAAATTAAGTACAGTCATCCATTTTAAAAGGTGAAGAAAGTGTTACAAAAAAAGGTTTTGAAGAAGAGATAAGCGATGACGAGAGTGGAGAATGTTCTTTTAAATTTAGCGTATTATTTATGATTTGTTTTGATACCTTTCTCCAAATTGAAAACTTGTGGAGTTGCGGTAAGCCAACATTGCCCACTACTTACATCGTCATCTTCCATTTTCTCCTCCTCATTTCCTAATTTATTGTCTGCTTTGTTTTTTTATCATTAATCAAAACTTTTCTTTTTGTTGTAAAAAGGGTTATCGAAGTTTATAGTTCACTATTTGACCTAACAATTTTATCTACACCGACCAAGAAAACTCAAGGAAAGGCTGACAATTTCATATCGACTCGTAATCACTTACTTATTAAGCATTAATATACTAATTATACATAATATGGTCTTAGCTCCTCTCTAACGACCTTCAATATATTATAAAGAAAAATATTTGGTCAAGAAGCTACCAAACAAAAGTTGGGTGTTGTAAATGAGAGTTAATCAACAAAAGAAGGCAACAGTTGAGAGTTAGGACACTCATTTACACCACGTAAAAGAGTTCTCGAGAAATAGATAGACCGATCCGAATCACATGCAAATTACCAAACAAAAAAGTTAAGGCTGAGAATGAAAGATAGATATTTCTTTTCGCAATTTTCTTCTTCTTATCATTAATTTGATGATGATAACAACAACAATACAGAATACGAATAATAATAATAATACTGGTGTAAAACGTGGCATATATCTGAATATTCTCTACCACCAATAACAACACCACCAACAACAACATTTCACACGTCATCACCGACCTCGACGCCGACACCGATTCTTCTTCATTTCCCGGCGGTGTAACGGACTCATCGGTGGTCTCTAATTCCGATTCTAACCTTGTTGATGAAACCGGATATTCCCATTTTGCCCCTAATTCTTCGGTAGCATCGACTCTAACCTCAGTCCAACCATTAGATTCCCAAATTGCCCCTCCGCTCGTCGCTAATTTACTAATCTTTGCCATCGCCGAAACCATAGATTCAACACTCGACCCGTTGCTCTCTTCTTCTTCTTCTTCTTCCTCAAACTCCGAGTTGACCCAGTCCAATACACAACGCGGAGACGACTCGGTGAAAAACGAGTGATGACCTTGACATAGAAACGGATGCTCCAAAAGCTGATCGCAACTCCATCTCTGACTCCGATCACGTCTCAAGCATTTGTCCAAGAAATCGCGACCGAGTTCCGAAATTCCCGCCGGAATATAAGGCAACTCGTTTGAAAACCCGATTCGACTCAGCGAGTCGAAACCGTGATCTTCCCACGCTGGTTTTCCGGTGAGCATCTCGATGACCGTGCAGCCTAGAGACCACACGTCACTCTCCGGTCCTTGATACTCTCTCCTTATCACCTCCGGAGCCATCCAAAGCGGACTTCCACGTGGCGCAATCCCAACCGTCGGTTTTGCAAACTCAATCGCCGATCCGAAGTCCGCCAGCTTAACGGAGCTTCCTCCGTTAACGACGAGGACATTCTTAGATTTAATGTCGCAGTGAACGATTCCGTTAACGTGAACGTGACGGAGAGCGGAGACGAGACACCAAACGTAACGACGGAGCAGAGTTTCATCCACGACGATTCCACCGTTAGCCACGTCACCTTCCGGTAAATACTCCAAGTGGAGATTTCGAAACGTCGTCGTTCGTTCTCTGGACACGTCATCGCCGAGGAATTTCACGATGTGTGGATGAGTCTTGAGAGAGCGGAGGATTTCGATTTCGTTCTCGAGGGACTCTGATTGCGCAGGAAGACACGTGGCGAGATCAACTGACTTCACGGCGAAAACTCCACCGTCGATTTTACTAACGGCTTTGCTTACTGTTCCAAAACATCCTCTTCCGATACAATTACCTCGAATCCAAGAAGATGAAGAAGAAGAAGAAGCGTTTGTGATGCTCTGTTTCTCCATGTGTTCTTGAAGTGTTTTTTTTTTTTTTTTGATAAGTAATGTGTAAAATCTTAAGGACACATGACGGTATTTATACGTGTGTCGAACTGTCAAATGTGAACGAGAAATAAAGTTGGAATTTTTTTTAGTTTCTGACGTGGACATTTTCTTTTCTACTTGTTGTCTTTCTGAATTTTGAAATCCTGAAAGCCATTTTTAAAAAAAAAAAGTTTCCCACTTGGAAATTCAGAACAGTCGCTCTTGAGTTAAACTATAAGTTTAATTAGAGACAAATGGATAATTTAGAAGAACGGTTTTGAATTTTGATGACGTCAGTGCGACACTTGGATGTTTTGTAAGATGTTTTGTAAGAAAATGATTTACTTTCCATTTAATCCTTATCAACAATAGAAAGTTTAGAAGCAAGTTGTGGTTTGATCTGGTCCGTTAATTCGCTACCCCAAAAGGATAAGTCAACGGCTCGCATTTTAACGCAATTTGTAAGTTCTTTTCAACTTTCAACAAAGAAAACGGTTGTTCTAAGAGCATGTCTATTAGACAAACTCTCTTAAGAATCTTTAAGAATATTTTAATAGTTTTTTCTGTTTTAGGAAAAATTATGAAACTTTGATCATTTTAATGGTCTATTAGTGAACTTGTAATGGATGTCTTAAGAATAAAATATTATATTTTTTTTTAATTTTTTTTTAATTTTTGTTTATTTTTTTTTAACTTAATTTTAAATTTAAATATACATTTCATATAAAACAATATTATTAAAACATTACAGAAATTTTAAGAATACAAAATACATATATATATAGATCGTAAAACTTTTATTTCTACTCTTCAGACGAACCAAATTTGTTCCAGATATGCTGAATTAAATCCGCTTTCAATCGTTCATGTATTTGATTATCACGGACTTCATTTCGAATTCCGATCATATTGAGGATGTTTGTAGACATAGTTGTAGAGTATCCCATATCTACTTGTGAAGTTCTGGTTGATTCACTTCCTTGAAATTCTTCTATATCATGCAGATTGTAGTGATCTCGTTCGTTTTCTACAATCATATTGTGTAATATGATAGATGCTCGCATAATTTTTCCAATTTTTACCTTATCCCAGAAAAGAGCTGGATTTCTTATTATTGCAAATCGAGCTTGCAGAACTCCAAAAGCACGCTCGACATCTTTTCGGACGGATTCTTGGCAAGTAGCAAAACACTGTGATTTTGGATCTTGAGGGAGTGAAACAGATTATATGAAAGTTGCCCATTTTGGGTAAATACCGTCAGTGAGGTAATAAGCCAAGTTATACTTGTGTCCATTCACCCAGTATTGCACCTTTGGAGCTCGACCTTGTAAAATGTCATCAAAAACAGGTGAACGTTCAAGAACGTTAATATCATTCAAGGTACCTGGAGGTCCAAAAAACGCATGCCATATCCAAAGATCTTGTGATGCTACTGCCTCCAAAACAATTGTCGGTTTTCCAGAACCACGTGTATATTGCCCTTTCCAAGCGGTAGGACAATTCTTCCACTCCCAATGCATACAATCGATGCTTCCTATCATCCCGGGAAACCCCCGCGCCTCTCCATTATCGAGGAGTCTTTGAAGATCATCTGATGTGGGCCTTCTTAAGTATTCATCTCCGAACAATTGTATTATTCCGTCTGTGAAATTTTCCAAGCATAATAGTGCAGTACTTGCACCTAGTCGGAGGTATTCGTCAACCGCATCAGCCGCACAACCATATGCCATCATACGAATTGCTGCCGTACACTTTTGTAGTGCAGATAGACCAAACCTTCCGTGAGCATTTCTTCGTTGTTGAAAGTACGGAACTTCATTAGAGAGGCGACCAACAATACGCAAGAACAAGTCTTTGGTCATTCGAAAACGGCGTCGAAAAATATGAGGCTGGTATGTTGCACCTTCACAGAAATAATCATTCCATAAGCGGATATGACCTTGTTCGCGTTCTCTTTCAATATATGCGCGTTTCTTCTTTTGCTTTGCTGCGGTATGACGATCAAGAACAGCGTCGAACAGATCGTCACATTTTTGATCAATAATATCATCAATAAGGTCATCAAAAGAATCATCAAGACCATTGTTGGAAGATGATGCCATAATTGAAAAAAATTTGATGGAAAATTAAAGTTGGTTAGACTTTAGGAATTGAAGACGTTTGATGGAGAATACAAAATTTTAGAAATAGTAGAATTTAGAAATAGCAGAAATTTGAAGAAGATGAAATTTGGAAATCGATATATGAGAAAGAGAAGAAGGGGTCTTTGTTGTAGTTAACTATATTGGTTTTAGACATATATACAGAAACAGTTGTGTTCGAAACTTGTGGTATACAATTACAAAACATAAAGTTGTGGCTTACAAATGTCATCCAAATACATGTGGGTAAAATATTCATCCAACAACATGTGGAGTATACATGTGGGTAAAGCTTTTAAAACTCAGCCTAGTAAATCTTATCACTCGTGACCGACATCTTATCCCACACCATCAAATACAAGCCATCTTCCCATTGAAGTCATCAAAACCAACGATCATTACTCCATCATATCCCTACACCAAAAAATATCATAAATAATTATTCATAAAACATATACATAAAACATAAAAGAAGATACTATAACATTAACATTAATAGCCGAGAACCATACATTGATAGCAAAAAACAAACACAAAAGAACTACATAGCCGAGCAACATAAACCTTAAAAGAAAACAAAAGAAATTAAACACTAACTACATAGAACTACATAGCCGAGCAAAACAAATGTATCAGAAGATACAGAAACTTATGAAACCGATACAATAATGCTTTAAGCCAACAACTCATTAATAAGCTGGGTCTTCAAGGCCTCTTCTCTCTCAGATAGTGGCTCAGCTTTACACAGAAGACTATCCAGCAATTTTTTGTTAGTAATCTTGTCCTTCATGGCAAGGTCTCTCTCCTTCATTTCATACATGCTCTTTATGTCACTCAGCCCACTAACTGCTTCTTTACCACCAGAGGTACCAACCAGTTTCTTTTTTGCAGCCTTGGCAGCTTTTACACCAGGTGGCCGAGCCATGCTAACATCATCTCCATGGTCTTGGGTTTGTGAGTTTGTAGTGTGAGCTGAAGTCTCACCAACCTTCCTTCTTTTCCCCTTTCCACCATCTTTAACCGCAGATGCTGAGCACCATTTTTGGTCATGTCTAAGTTCCCTCCAAGCATGTTCAAGATTGAACTTGAATTGGTGATCATTGTAAAAAATTTGGTGAGCTGTCTTCATCACGTCATTCTCATTTTGCCCACTGGTTTGAGCCTTCAATGCAGCTTCATAACAGCCGCAAAACTTGGAGACATGGTCGTTGATCCTCTGCCACCTCTGCTTCAGCTGACCAGACTCTCTATCTTGCTCATTAACCAGCTGTTTAGAAGAGTTGAAGTAGATGGTTATTCTTTTCCAAAAAGCATCTACTTTTTGCTCATTGCTGATGATTGGATCTTTAGAAGTGTTCAACCAGGCGCTTATCAACGCAACATCCTCCACAAGAGACCACTTCCTCCTCTCTTTCACATTTCGCTGATCAGGTACTTGGCTGCTAAACCTTGGAACTTCATGTGATCCAAGGTCTTGAGATGGTGAAAAACAGAATGTCTGTTCCTCTTGACTTGTCAAGAGGTTTACAAACCCCTGTGAACTGTTAAAAGAGTCCATGGTTTTGAGAAAGACTCTTCGGTTTAAGAGATGAGAGTGAAAGAAATGAGGATATTTGTGAGTTTTAGAAAGTTTAAAAGAGTGAAAGAAATGAGAAGAGTTGAGAGTTTAAGAAAGTTTTTACTCTTCACCTAAAAACTTTCTATATGTAATCGGTTTTATAGAAGTTTAAAAGATTAAAAGTTTTAGAAATGAGAAATGAGAAGTGATGAATGTGTTTAATGAGAATAGATGTGTTTTAAATTTTTTTGTGTTTTCAATGGAAATAGTGCTTTTACTCTTCACCTAACAGCTTTAACTCTTTTAAACCAGTTTCAATCAATCAAGCATTCATAACAAAACACTTAAGCCTTCACCTAACAAATATCTTTGAACCCTTTTCACCAAAAAAATGTTCAACCGATGCACTTCTAAGCCTAACTATCTATGCTAACAACTAGTTACTTGTATGAACCAAACTAACCTTGCATTTGCACTGCAAAGAATGCTTGATTGCTTCCAACATCAGCTCTTTATTGTCTCCCAAGTTAACCTAGCCACAAAACAAGAATAAGGATCAACACAAACCCAAACATTGCATATTTTACTTACACACATAAAAATGTCATCGGATATTTGATGTTGATTTACCTTTGTATATGTGATACACTCGTCAAAAACATGCCATCTGACTCTGCTTGATGAACCATCTATGTTTGTTTATCCATGTACCCTCGTCAAAAACATATACCCAAAAAAATTAGTATATGCAAACACAAACAAAACCGATCATATGCCAATAACAAACCAATTACATCCAAAATATGCATAAAACGTATGTAAACTACACTAATATAGACTATTACTCATTCAATTTAGCATAATTTAATTACAAGAAAAATCCCCAAATCAATCAAGAACCCTAATTTACCGATGTTTCCAAAAATCCCCAAACAACTTCGAAATCGTTAAAAGAAACTTACCAATGTTCGCATATGACTTTATTCTTCATAGAAGCTCGGATTATATCGTCGTTTAGGAGGATTGATCGGAAATTTGTTGATTTCGTTGAAGGAACCATAAAATCGCCATTGAGAGAAAAAAAAATGTTGAGAATGAGATTTGTCGGGGAGAGAGAAATCCTGCACGACCCCAAAATGCTTCCCACTTTTTTTTTTCCTCTTAACCAATGCTGAATCGCCACGTGTACTCGTGAATAGTTTATGGATCGATCCATATAATCCTTCTACAAGGATCGGTCCATAACTTGTGGACTTTTTCCTTTTTTTTTAAACCCAAGATTCTCTATGAAACCCACCTAAACCCAGTTAAAATACCTCAATGGACCTGGTCTAAGGGCATGTACATTAGAGGGTTTCATTAAAAGTTTCTTAAAAATATTATAATATTTATAAACAATCTTCTAAGGGCCAGCCCTAAAAACCCTTCTGCAAGGGTCAGCCTTTATATTTTGGACTTCCTTTTTATTATTTTAACTTAAAATATTCATTAGCAACCCAATTAAAAAATGTGAAGGGCTCTCAATGAACATGGTCTAAGGCCATTAGGTTACGTTAGACAAGTGATTGAGATCTCTCCGACGAATCGTGGGAACGGCAAACTAACAAAACGTGTCGATTGATTTTCGGACGTTTGTTCTGCTGACTTTCGTTTGTTGGTTATGGGTTCGTTATAGTTTTATTTCTGTTGACTCGAGTTTAATACACGATCAGACATGGAATATTCGGTAGTACTATTCTTGAAATCGTGATCGTAAAAATAATAACGTATAGTGCTTAGACACCATAACTATCTAAATTGTTTATTTTAATCAAAAAAAAATCTAAATTGTTTATTACAGTATATCAAGGATAAATGGTTCATTTTGTAGTTATTTTAAGCTAAAATAACGAAAAAGTTCTATGTAGTTGATTGGCCAACGAAAAAGTTCTATATATGTATTTCTTCCAAATCTCCATCTTGTCGATTTCTCTAAAAATTAGCATCTCATGCTCATAATATTCACCCCTATTCAAATCCTTAGATAAGATACAAATGGTTGTGCAATTAGAGTGAGAAAATATAGAACAATTATGCATTATTAAAATTCTACCATTTGCGGAGAAATTCCACAAGTAAATTTGAAAACATGAATTGTTAGCGAAAACTTTTACAAAATACTACAAGATTTTACATTTGACGTAAAAAAAAAGGAACCAAAAAAACTACAAGACCATAATGTGATTTAGGAAAAAAATGTTCCTCCCCTATATTAAGAGGAACTCTCATTTTCCGTCGACCGCTTTAGTTTCTGGGTTTATATTTAGGCAATAAATGGTGACATGATGAATGCGGTATTCAGTACGCAAAAGTCAAAACCACCTTTTGTTACACAATCAAGCAAAATTTTAAAACATTTGCGTTTTCTTAAAAAATAAATAAAAAAGTAATGCGGTTTTATCAAGTGTATAAAATCAAAGACCGCACTCCTAAAATCCGACGGAGTGTTTACTCAGCGGTCCGCATAGAATACCGCACTTGAATAATTTTTTTTTTAATTCCAATATTTAGTTATTAAACTATACTATAAATTATTCTTAAAATTGATAGTTTATGACATGTGTTTAAATTTATTAAAACTAGCATATTAACATAATAAAAGCTAAAAAATATGCTAAAATTTTTAAAATTGACAAAGAAAACTTTAAAATTCTAAAATAATTTATGAAATAAAATAATTAAATAATTTTTTATACAATTTTAATTTAAAAAACATATTTAGATAATTCTAGATGGTAGATTAAAGAATGTATTAATATTTTTTAAAAAATGTCATCTCAATTACATTTTTGGCATATGACTATATTATAAATTCATTGTAAGTATTTTGATTTAACTCTTTAATTGGTTTAACAATATATATGTATCAAAAATTAAACTTTTATTTGAAATCAAATATTGGTACTTATTGTTCATAAATAAAACAGGAAAATATTCTTCACTAATATTAAACAAACATTGTTAATTTTTAATTTTATTAACATTTTTGTATATTTATTCTAATCTATTATATATTATATATGACTATGTCCAACTTAACTTTAGAACATTGTTAATAATCGACGTTGAAGAGAGGGCATAGGTACACTGTGTACGCGAAGCATGGGATTCTAAAATAGCGAACCGAATAAAAATCGGAAGCGGGTAAGTAGCGTGTAGCGACATAGACATAGTTACTTGTCTCAAAGAAGTTGAGAGAGAGGTTTCATCACTTATCACTTGCGCACCTCTAAAGAAACTATAGATCTTTGGTGGGATCTACTTTGGAAGCTTACGTGTCACGAAACTGTTGGTCCACGATCTCCAACAGAGAACCAAAGACTCCAGTTGTCTGAAACTCACTTATGTTTTTGCTACCAGAATGAACTATTTGACGTGCCTTCACCACCTCCACCTCTACTTTAAAATAACATTTTTCTCTTTTGTTGGGTAATAAAACAGATAACTTACTCAACGTGATCCTTGACGGCATGAAAAAGATTAAAGAAGAAAGAAAAATGTTAATGCTTTATTCACCTGTCCAAGAAAAAAAAGTTTAATCAATAATATCTTTAAAATATTGATTAGTTACTACTATTCATGAGTTGACCAAAAAAAGTAAAAAACAATTTATATTAGTTCGTTAGTTATTAATATTTCAAATACTTCTTTAAGGTGATCTTTGAGGGAATGCAAAAAAGAAAAAGAAAAATGATGTTTTAATTTGAATGCTTATTTTGACCACAAAAAACCTTCCATCAATAATATTTTAAAATACTGATAAGTTACTAATTCATGAGTTGACAATAAACAAGTTACTAATTAAACAACTATTAAAACTCTCATATAGTTTTGCGGCTACTATACATTTGCTATCTAAATACCTACTACTATTTAAGAAAAGGTCGCTTTTTGGAAAAACAAATCCGCCGCAACTATCATATACTATAAAGATAGATAATAAATGTTGTTAAGTAAATTTGTTTGCTTCTTTGAGATCTCTGCCCTTCCGTGAACGTGAAGTACTATATTAACGGTCCACCACTTGCTGGATATCCTTTCGATTAGAGTCCAAAAAACAAGATATTATTTTGGGATTTATTGGACCCATACCATATTACCAAGTGACATATCGGAGAATCCACTTGGAAACCAAATTAGATAATGTAAGTGCAACATGTCATTCATTGGTACTAAACTTTTAATGTTCTTTTCTAATCGAAATCGACTCTACAGATGTATGATTATTAAGGTACTGAGGTCATGTATTTACTCGTAAAAGATAAAATTATTAAACAAAATGAAAAAGCTAAGATAATCAGAACTGTTTGACATTAAGGCGCGTGGCTTTAGAGACAATATTTTTTAATTAATGGAAAGAGTGACAATTAAAAAGGGATGTTTTTTTGCTTTAGTATTTTTTTTTTTGACAATAAACAGTATTTTTTTTTTGGGTACTAAGATGCATGCCAAAGAGCAAAACACAATAGAGACATAAGTTGCTGTTTATGTTGATAAATGTCGTGGGAGGAGAAGACAGACGAGGCAGAAAATACTCGAAATTAAGGTGGCCGACAATACAACATGCTTATGTTATTGCAACTCCGAAGAAATCTCTAACAACATCATCTTCATCTTTTTAATATAGGATTGATTCAAGATCATGCACACTGATCTTCGTATCACCAAGATAACGATCCGAATGGTAATAAAAGTTGAAGTAATGCATATTGAGGAATCTAGACGGTCGAAGCATTATTGTAAGCGTAGTTGAGGCGGTATGGACTGTCAAAATGTTAATGAAAACTGCAATGCTTAAAATCAAATAATTGGAATGAATATTGTTTGCACGTATCTACGATTCGCATCTAATCCATTGATCCCTGAATCATATTGCGAAACTTGTTACTAAAATAGTAACTCATTTGATTTGACTATAGATTATATTCCTCTTTCAAAATAAAAAAAAAGAGGGACCACACGCAAAGACACCGTTTATAACTTCTAAAGAATAGTAAATATATGCCAACCAATGGCCAGTTGTAGGCAACGAACTCTGTCTTCGATCGTGAATATTTAATTGCATGCGATGCTATATGTTTTAAATGTTTATTTATTATTTAAAATTGGGAAACAAAATGAAACAGACATTGACTTGTAATGAAATGAGACTAGAAGTGCAAAACCCTGATTTTTCAAAATTTTAAATTTGAAAAGAAAGTAATTACAAGTAAAGTTAGGTTTTAACCGATTAACTCAATTGTCGATCTTGTAGGTCATGGTGTTACTTGTTAGGCTTTCATCTTCATAGATGAAATCGATAGATGAAAGCTAAATTAAGTGAACAAACATTTAGTTTAGTTACATTGAATTGGTAGAACACATGATGTGTGTGGGACTGAACTGCTAAATTGCCGGAGATTTGGTTTTGGTAAAGTAAAAAAAGGATTTGGAAAGGAAAAAGATTTTGAGTTGGAAAAAAACAACAGAGGAAAAGCCGAACAACGTGCCGTTTTGGGGTCCATTGAGAAAACAAAAAACAACAACGTGTTCTCCGCCTACAACACAAAAACATGTGTTTCTCTTTCACGTGTTGTTTTTTTTTGCTCTTACTTTGACTATTGTCTTCTTCTTCTTTTCACAAACGCAACCCTTTTTTTATTTCCTTTTTCTTCTTATCCCTTTATCGACCTTTTCCATGTCGGTAATCATTATCACCGTACAAATACTCCCAAATTTGTATCACCGCACAAGTTTTCGATTTAATATAATATTTATGCAATTTCACAATTTAAGTTAATCAGAAATTAGGGACCGACATTCATACATTTCCCCGCCAAAAAACATTCATTTTTATATACCACTTTTGAATTTCCTTCGTTTAATTTAAAATGTATGCAAGGTGGAGCATAAACATGCAAGTGAAAATAAACCAAAGCTAATAACCAACTAAACATTAACCAACTTTATAACCTCTTATACTCCTTTTTAAACGAAAAATTAGGTTAGGAAGTCTAAAGACACACAATCTTTTGTTTTCAATTTCACTATGTTGATTCAAAGTAACTCAATGCTTTTGGTACAATTGTTTAAAGTTGAACCGGTGGATTAGTTGTTTAAAGACTTAACCAAGCTATCAAAGACTCTGTCGGAGAGGGAGTATTTTGCAAGAGCGAGACTTGTTATAAGGCATACAAGTTCTCGTTTGTTCTCTTCTCTGTTTCACGTCCTCTGTTTCATCTCCTTGGGCTCGTTTCAATTTGCAATTCGTGTGTGAATCGTCTCCAAATAGGTTACAATACACAATTTGTAAACCATTTCACCTATAACCTAATGTACTGTATCCAAAGTTGTGTTTAATCAATCCATGTCAAGATTCAATAACATTGTTAGGATATGTGTGCTAATTAAGATTTCGTAGTTACTTGCACTAGTTTCAATGTCCAACAAGTTTGAAGTATATGAATATATTTAACGACATTTAACTGGAGTACTAGATAAAATTAAAACATATCTTACTTTTAACATGAAAACAAATCGAGATACAAATACAATTGATAACAAAGAATAAACTACCTTTACATAACGCAAATTTGTTTCGGATCATTGGGTTTTGAGTTTGGCCAATGTTGGTGAAACTTCTAAAAAATCTGTACTGAATGGTAGGGTTGAAACGGAGCCGGATATCCGGACTTTTCAAGGTATCCGGATCTGGATCTGGATTCACCGGATATTCAATTTTACTATCCGGATCCTGATTCGAAAACTTCGGATATCCGAAGACGGTTTGAACTGAATATTTATGGATATCCGATCGGATATCCAGTTTCGTTGATTTAAAAAAAATCTTCAATTTTTAAAAATTATAATGAGATAACATATATAATTAAAATGTATCAATATAGCAAAAATTATAAATACCAAAAATTAAAAAGCATTCAAGTAGCATTCAAATAGCACAAAGTTTAAAAGTTTATATAACAAAAGAAAAAATAGTATTAGAGAAGTTAATTTATCTTCATATCAATGTGTTATCCATTTTCATGTTCTTTTCTCGTAATCTGAAATATAAAATTATCATGCAATATAAATTTCAATAAATATTATCAAAATAAATAAATACTTAATAAACGGATAACGGATAACGGATATCCGATTTCAAAATTTTCTACTATCTGGACTTGTATCCGAAATAACCGAATACTTAATTTTACTATCCGAATCCGGATCCGAATTACACAGATATTCGATTTTTACGGATGGGATAGGATCGGATACCAAATCGGATACCGGATACCGAATAATAATTCCAGCCCTACCGAATGGCTTCTTGGCCCTCGTCACTCTCAAAATTAGCCGGACTCAAAGTTTTAGTAAAAAGCAAAAACAAAAATAAACCAAAAACACTCTATCCTTTTTGGTTGATCACATTCTCTCGATCAAATTCTCTTGCACCTTAATTAGACTTCGAAATCAATGTAAGACAGTGACTCTTTGAGCAACATCAAATTCATGTCAATTTCAAATTGCATCTCAAATACGAGTCATGTTGAATTTATGAATCGAAACTAATCAGTATGAATATTTTTGGTATACAAGTTTATTGTCCCTTCCATAGACAATGATAAGAGTCCTTGTATCTCTGTTGACAAAAAAAAAAAAAAGAGTACTCGTATCTCTGTTGACAAAAAAAAAAGAGTACTCGTATCTCTTTGAGTTAAGAGGGGCAAATGTCATCTTTATAAAATCTAAGGTAACTAAAAAGCAAATTGAGAACTCATCTTCAAAACTAGCGATTCAAAACGCATGTCTAGACCACAAAACATGCTCTTATTTTCGGAGTCGAGGTACAACAGCTCAACCACGAACAGAACACACATACGCAATATGCTACTTTCAGGTGCATTTCAACTACACATAATATGATTTTTGTCAACGGTTCAATTCTCTTCCAAGCACTATCACCTTGTGTTTGCATTGCACCATAGACAAATTCAGAGGATCTAGAACAAACAAAAAATAGATAATACGATCTGATAATTATAATAAATTCGACCAATGCTCGATTCATACAAGTACATAGGCCACATTGTGTTTAGCTTTTCACTAAAGTTAGAAAGAATAAATAAATGAATTAATAAAGTTAAACAATGCTAAATCAAAGGAAGCCCTCCAAATTTCTATCTAAAATCTATAAGATGATCTTCTATATCTAGATGAACTGGCGCAACGGGATCAACATCACGCTAATATCATCCGATGAGCCACGTGAAGCCGAGAGATCGACAAGCTTCTTACAAGCTAACAACAATGGCTTCTTCTCGGTTCCTACGTAGAAAGGACGAGCAATATCTACTGCTTCTTGGTTGCTCACTTTGTCCCATAAACCATCCGATGCCAAGATCAAGAACTCGTGTTCCTGATCGATTCTCAACATCTTCGTCTCTGGTTCGGCTATAACCCATTTCTTGAGCTGAGCATCACCGATTCCTCTTGACACAGCTAAAGATCCCTGGATTCTCCAAACACCGTGGAACGTATCAACATATCCACCCTGCGAAAAGATTGATCTATTATTAGAAACTATACTCACAAATAAAACGTTTATAATACCAAAAAAGAGTCGAGATTCTCACCGTGGTTTCAATTCTTTTCCGTTCATCGTCTCTTGAGGGGCGGTGATCGGAAGAAAGAGCCTCCGCGACACCTCCTACGCTCATGACGGCGCGACAATCACCGGCATTGGCCACAACGAGTTTCCCATCGCTGAACATAGCCGTGACGCAGCAGGAACCGCCTTTAACGTCTTTCTCACTGAGAAACGCAACGTCTGTGTTTAAGTAACCGCGTTTCACCGCGTCTGCTATCTCTAACTCGTCTCTCTTACCAACTACCTCTTCTAAAACGTTCTTATCTAAATTCTTAGCCGCAAACTCAGCCGCTTTGACTCCTCCGTGACCATCGTAGACTCCAAATATCGCCTGAAAATTTGCACAAAACAGCGTTTAGAATCGCGATTCATCGACAATTTTGATGATTCGATTCAGAATTTCAATTTTCCCCAAAATAATTGACTCAAACCCTAATTAATCGAATACAAAAATCTCTAATTAGGCTAAATTCTCATCGAGATTTGAAAAATTGAAAAGGGGATTTTGAAGTTTACTTGTTTGTGATCTCCTTGAAGATTGGTGATGGCAGAGAAGCGATCTTCCATAGCTTCTCTTCTTCCTCTCTTACAATAAACAGAGTAACCATCGCCTTCTCTCTCTACCTCTCTGCTCTCCTCCCTCGGCGTCGCAATCGAGATCTCCGACGCCGGAGCTCCGAAACCAGCAGTACCAATCGGTATATCAAGCCTCGTCGGCCGTTTTCTCTTCAAAACTCCTCCAGGAGGAGATTGGCCGGAAACAGAGTCCGATCCAAAATTAAGCGGCGCAGGAGCGAAACCGGTCGGTGGTTTCTGGAAACGGAGACGGAACGGGGATTTGGGGGAAGCGGCGGCGGCGGAGGAAGGAGAGGAAGGAGAAGACGTCGAAGGTTTGAGATGGGAGAGAGTGAGAGAGATTGTTTCCTGCGGCGAAGAGAGTATAGAAGCTTTGTTGCAGAAGAGAGACGGCGACGGAGAAAACACCGGAGAATTGCAGACGGCGACGGAACAAGACATCGTTTTCGAATTTTGAAGATTGAGATTTTGTTTTTGGTTGAAGAAGATTGATCTGTATTTTCTTCTTCTTCTCTACCTCGTCGTTGAGATTTCTGTTTTTTTTTTTTGTTGTGACAAAGGAAGGAGAGAGAGAAGAAGAGGTTTAAATATAAGAGAGAAGGTGATGATTATTGAATGTTGAATGATAAATATAATTGAGTAGTCCGTGTTTATCGAGCCGCTTCTCTTTTATTCAAACTTCGAGTCTTTCTCATTGACTTCGAAAAAGACGTATATACCCTTGCAACGTCCATTCCTCTATTTACGGCTTTGTCCTTCTTCTCCAATCTCCCCCATAAAAACTACAAAGGATATTGACCAGCAAAAGAAAAAAAAAATGTCTTTTTATTTCTGTTGGAAAAAGAAAAAAATTAAAAAAAATCTCTATTTCCATTTTTTATAACATATTTCAATTAAGGAGTTTTTAGTAAAAAATTATATATATATTTATTCTGTAATTGTTGTGCAAACGTTTATTAACTTGTAAATGTTTTATCTTAATATTTTTACAAAACTAATATGATTGTGTTTAGAGATAGATTATGTTAAATAAATAGTATGTAAAATTGTTGGGAATATACTTATTGGTTTTAAGTGTTGAGATTATTTGGTTTTGTTGAAAAGTGAATTAATTTTTATCAAAAGTACCTACCCTAGTGGAATTTACTCTGCTCTCTCACAATGCATAAAATGTGCAAAAGAAGAGTCATTCAATTAAAAAAGAGTTATTCATTTAAAGTAAAAAAACAATTTATATCTAGTGAAAAATCCACTATTCTAGAAAATGAAGAAAAGGTCTTTAGGCAATAAACTTTCAAAGAAAAACAGCAAAAACAGCAAAACCAAAGAGAACCTTCGAGGACAAAACGGTCACTCACCGCCCCCCAAAACTAGAACGATGAAGTAAGCATTTTTTTGTGAGGATAAAATGGAAATTTCAGATTAAGTCAAAAACACGTCTAAATATGAAAGAAAAGAGTATTGAGGAATAATAAGTGGGCATGTGCTGTTGTAACTTGGTAACGTATCTGTGTTAAAGAAGTGTTTGATTGATGATGACTCATCACTTTTGTCAATCTGTAAGAGATTCTAAGACAATGTGGGTCCCGTAACTGCTTACACGTTGTAATTTGATTGGATGGAGATTTTCTGGTCGTAATCGCAGCTTCTTAGCAAGTGACCGTTGAGGACTGAGAGGAGCCTTCGTTGCTTGTTTCTTTCTCTGTTTCCATTTGATGACCGTTGTGAAATTAAAACGTTTTCTTGTCTCTTGTTAATCTCAATTCACACGAGGTCTTCTAATTAAAAATTCAAGTCTCCTTAAGAGTGTGTAACCTTTTTACGAGTTGTGACATCAATAACGGATAGTTTCATACGAAACGGTATTCGTTTTTAAAGAATTTTATTGATTTCTGTGCTTTTTTGTTTTTTGTTCAAAATTTCGAATTGTGTGCTAAAGATGAAACTTTGTTTTCCATGGACAAGGGCTGAAGAAGTTCTTTGAATATCTCTACTCATATCAAATATTCTACTTAGTTTTCTTGGATATTTTCAAGATTTTATATTCGAATACGTGTGTAAAAGTTAGTAATTATTATGTATCCATAAACACGAATTGAAATACATGCGTTAACAATTTGTGTTGGTGTGGAATAAGTTGTTTGCAATTTTTTTTATTTGTAATAGTAGTGTTTTCAGAAAATATTATGACTGAATTTAAACATTGATTATTCGAGTACATACGTGCTTATTCTGATTTTTCCCCTCTATCATAACCTTTTAATGGAATTTTCTTTGACCCTAGGCTTGTAATTTGTTCTATATGACAATCTATTGATTTTGTATTAAAAAAAATAATAATAATTAGTATGCTAATTTGATAAGACCAAAATTCGGTATCAATGATTTTGTTCGTGATGTTAATGAAACCTCACTACTAATTTTACCTTGCAACAATATTTTACCGTCTACAAATTTCTCACTTGTCATGAATACAAAGCTAGCAAACAGCTTTATTTGTTACAACAATGCTTTGACAATCTATTGATTTGAGTATAAATTCATAATTTGATTTTTTTTTTGGTGGCTTTTTAATCACGCATAAGTTACTCAATCACTCCATTAATAGTAAATATTCTAAGTAACCAAAAATAAATACATTTATATTTCTCTGCACATACTTGTTTAGATATTATTTCGCTCGTTCCAACTACGACTAAAGCGTTGTGATGGCAATTCGGTAGGTCATGCATTATACTTTTAAAATAGCAATTAGATATATATCACTTCAATATGAGCAAATTGCTACGAATTGAAATAATCAGTAGTTTGAAAATTACATCATGATATGATTGTCTATTAACATGTTCGCATACTGTTCATGTTAAGCTGAAGAATGAGTCATATATAAAAGTCCTACTTTTACGATTGGACTTGGTCACTAAGATTAGTATAAATTCGTTGACCAAATATAATTAATCAAGCAAATTAGAACATTCCCACTCCATAATTGTAGTTCTTAGATGTCGGCCGTTTTTTTGTTTCTTATTGGTTTTGGTTAAAACTGGTAGTCCGTTGTTTCATCTTGAAATTGTCTTCAAACTTCCCTCCTTTTTTTTCTTGGCGTTTATAACTCACACATTTATGCTTTACAGCTTTACAATTATATTTGAACTCGGATCATGAAATAGTGGTGGTATTTTATAATTTTAGTATTTTTGAGATTGCAACTCAAAGTATTAAATGTGTAGTTTCGATCGTAAGAGAGTTATAAAGGCGTCCAATAAGTAGGAACAAGCGGAGCTATAATTTTTCTTTATTGGAGACATAAATAAATGGATGAGTGTGTATATATGATTTTATAAAAGAGGAGAGGATATTAATATTGGGTTTTATCAAGTTACATCAATTTTAAAAAAAAATTATTGGAGACTAATGATCTTTAACTTAATACATGTGACTCCACCACTTAGATATTGGTACTTTAAACTACTTGCTGATCAAATTGCATCCAATATATTTTTTGTATTTTTGAGATTATAACTCAAAGTATCAAATGTGTAATCATATATATTATATTATAAACAAAGTAAACTTTTAGTTTTAAATCTTCTCTTTCATTCTCAGTATGGTTAATTATCGTTTTACCTTTAATGAAAATACAATATCTCTTTTATAATTTTTTTTTTAATTTTAATGTATCTAATTATATATGAATTTAACAATTAATTCATTGTAATTATTTGGGCTTTGCCCGTGTGGTGTAATTATTTTAATTGTTTGATATCTTATTAAGCTATATATATATATATATATATATCAATGGATTTTCAACGAAACCCTAGCACCCTCATATAGCTATATATACCTCTCTTGGTTTCAAAGTTTTGTTAGATTCATAGTTCTAAACTTTAGTCTTCGCTCAGTTTATATTTATCATTTCGTTATTCATTCCTCGATATATATATATATATATATGTTTTGTTTTTCATGCAAAATATTCAGTTTTACTTCTTATGTCGATCGTTGCTTCATTTATCGTTACTTACCTTTACCGTAAGATCATACATCACTTTGTCATGTGGACATTTTTTGTATCTTGTCAGTAATGTGGCTGATAAACGAACCTTCGTATTACTATTTGGATATGTTTTGGTCTTTGTTTATTTTTGTTTTCTATAAGCTTTACTTCTTATGTTGATTAGTTTTGATTTTCACTGTTTTTTTTTGGACTTTCGTTGGCTTCATTTAGCATATATCGTAAGTAGCGTAGTTGATAAACAAAATTTAGTATTTATATTTGGATATGTTGTGGTTTTTGTGTTTTTACACTATCTCAAACGCCTTTTAACCCAACACAAGTTCTCTTTGATCCACCGTCCCAACAGTTTCAGGACTTCAGATCCTTGTGAGTTTTATTACTTTATCGTATGTTTATACAATTCATCTAATTTTGTGTATAACTATTTTAAATTTTTTTAAAAATTGATGATATATATATACATAGGTATGCCTAAAGACAATAGTACTCGAAGTTTGCCCTCATCAATAACCAAAACTGACTCTTGGCATTATGAGTTCTTTGGAAATTATCCAAGAAAGGCCATTCAGGGAATTATCTATGCCACTGAGGTACTATTTGTTTATTTATTATAGTAGTTTAACTAATATAAAATCGTTACTTGTTGGGTTTAAAATTATTCTATTTGGGTTTAAAATTATTCTATTTAGGCCATTAAGTGTGTCCTTGCTGCAAAGGTGGAAGTGGTATTATATTGCTTTCACAACTTGCAATAGAATTAAAGAAGGAAGAATGAATTTCTTTGGCGATTGCATAAAAGTGGCACATCACAGAAGACATCTTTGATCATATGAGTTTATGGAAGCCAGCATTAAAGGAAATGGCGTCTGAAAAAGACAAAGTTGGATGACCATTTATAGAGATCGAAAAAGATTGTCGTTTTCAAGATATTCCTGTTAGAAAGTCTTTCACAAATGGTTAGAGAAATGCTCATTTGTGATCACTTCCACACTTGAATTCAAGATCATTTTTTCTTCTTTTTTTTACTTGAAACCTCTAATGAGGAAAAGACAGCTATAAAACCAAAAACGGTGCATTGTAAATTGATACAGTTCTTAAAGATATGATGTTTTAATTGATAAGACAGCCATATATATGATGTTTTAATTGATAAGATTTTTCTTAAAAAACTACCTAGTTTCGTTATAAAAAAGTTATAAAGGCATCTAACAAGTAGGAACAAGAGGATCCATGATTTTTTTCATTAAAGACATAAATAAATGACTGTAGGTATATATGATTTAATGAAAAGGGAAGGAGAGCATTAATATTGGGCTTTCTTAAATTATACCAATATTTTAAAAATTTATTGGAGTCTAATGACTTTAACTTAATAATTTAGGTATTAGGTATTGGTGGCTTTTAGCTTTAACAATATTAATAGGAATATTTCAGATTTAAATGGTTTTTTTTCCATTGGATACTGAGATAGTGAGATAAAAAAATAATCAATGATTCGACTATGAAGTGAACAATTTGACGAGACTTCAAAGTGTAAATTTAGAACAAAGATGTGAGATAATGCAATCAATGTGAATCAGAGGTACTTATAATGTATTGGATATTGTATGGATATTTCGATCAGTTTCACAATATACATGTACAAATTAGACTATAATCGAGGTGGGTCTAAAATCTGAAGTTTCAAGCCCAATGTATAATAAGCATTTTGTTTAAGTAGTTCGTTTTACATATGCCCAAAAATGTTATTTACGAAGGTTTTTTTTATAAACATTTTAGGTCTTGGACCCATAATCTCTTTTGGTATTTGGAGTCAACCGTTGGTATTACCTTGACGTCATAAATCCTTTATCTCAAAATGGAGTTGAATAGTGACATTGAAAACTCTCAAATACCGCTAGACAACCATTCACTTAATGAGGTAATTTAATGAATAGTTGTCATAGTTTGAATTATATGAGTAGTATTTAACCTGTTCAGATAATATGAGTACATATGAGTACCCATATTCAGATATACTTCAAAATACTCATGCCCTTTTATTAAAAAAAAACAAAAAAATTTGAGCGACGCAAATAACAAAGGAGACTAAGATAACAGTTGAGAACATATTGACATTTGAATTTTGCATTATTTTAAGTAACGGTTAATTATGATCTAAAATATTATAAATAATGACTTTTAAAACAAACTCGCGTTTAAATTCTGAAGTTTAAATTAGTCGTCGAAAGGAAATCAATATAAACTGATCTACATTTTTTTCTCAGTCACAACTCACAAGATGAATTGAAATAAACAGAAAACTCACAAGACAAATTTAAGAGAGAAAGCCAGAAACGAGGGAATTATCGCTTTTTCTGCCATGGACGCTTTCGAGAAGTTTCAGAAAGTTGCTGAAGTGAGATATACAATAAAATTTACAGAGCCGGAGAAACATACTGAATTAATCTTCGCTCGCATCTTGATGAGGATGTTCCTTCCACTACCTCTGCGAGATCTCCTTCTCGCTGGTGATCCCAACATCGCTCAGTTGACATTTTTTCTCGATTGTGTCTCTGTTCCTTTGATAGTCGATTCTCTCGTTTTTCCAGTTTAGTAATTAATTGATGATTCCTTTGATATTTTCTTAGGTTTTTGTTCAGGATAATTGTGTACTGCGATTTGATCCTAGTTTTCGCATGATCGCTTGTGATCTCAATAACCGATAATTGCTTGACATTTTTCGATTTGCGATTAGGGTTAGTCTATTGTTCATTCTTAGTAGATTTGCTAATATTCCAAATTGGTAATTGATCACAGTCTAGGAAAAATTCATCGCTCTTAATTAGATGATGCGTCTCCATGAAGATGAAGAAGGCCCAAGAGATCTCCATCTTTCACATGATCGCTCGTGATCCCCATATCGTTAGGCACTGTCGTTAGAAAATGCTATCAGAGAGTGTTTCTTCTTCTTTATTTCTTTCTCAATATTTCATCAGCAAAACCTAACTTGTGGGGATATTTCAGAATTAAGAAGGAGTTATTGGACCCGTTCGTGTTGCTAGTTAAGTCTTCCTGTAAAGTTTTTAATGTTTAAAAGCAGCCATTTTTTTGTTCTGTTTTGCTATGTTTCTTAATCAGTTTCATTACCTTTTGAACATATGGCCTGAACTTGTTTTCTCAACTATCGAACATATCATATGGTCTGGTTTCCTGGCAACAAGTAAGTTAATGTAAAAGCAAAAAAAAAGAAGAAGTAAAATAGAGAATTAGGACGTGATTCAACACTATATAATAATTAATTTGCTCAGATTTTAAATTATCAAAGTTAGATAGCTTACCTAATCAGTCATATATATCTCTACAAAATTATAGCGAAATTTATTGCTGATTATGAATATATTAACTAATATACAAAATATCACAATCCCTATATAAATAAGCCATATTTCACTCAAACATCCACAATCAACAAACACTTTTCATCAACTTCTATTATATTTCCTCCCCTCCAAAAAAGAAAGAAAATAACTTTGTATCCTCAAAGAAGATGGAGAACAAAAGAATGGCCGTATTTGTGGTGATGATGTTGACGATTGGAAACCTTATGTTTGAGTCGGAGGCTGTAAACGCAGATTTTCCATTATGTTACATTAAATGTTATGAACTGTGTATTCTTAATCCAATCGCTCTAATTAAAAATAGCTGCCCCCCCAAATGTCTCCACAAATGTGGCGAGAACCCCGTTTCTGAAATAAAACAAAACAAAATCGACCAAACTGATTATTTCTGCAAAGTTGGTTGTGTCATGCATCGTTGTGTTTCTGTTGAAGATCAGGGTAAGTTTATCGCAAACTTTAATCTTCATATAAAATTCTATTCTTATTATATAGCTCATAGTGGGCTACTTTTACGATGTTTGTATCTTTTTCTAGATGATCACATACAATTTTATAACTCTTTGATACTATCCATGTTTCCGGTTTTGTTGTTGTGTGTGTGTTATGAACAGATACAGAGGTAGGTGAGGAGAAGGCTACAGTCTGTGTGAATTCATGTTCGGACACGTGCAATAAAAAGAACTGAACGCGATATTAATTAGTTTTATCCTACAAAAATATATGATGTTCTAAAAGAGATAGTATGAATCATTATTGGTCTGTTTCGATCTAATATTCAATTCAAGTCATTGTGATTCAGTTTCATCTAGAAATCTTATCTAGCACTCAGATTTTTTTAGTTGCAAACCTGTATGGTGCTTCTTTGTTTGGTTAAAGAAAAAAATCACACCTTTTCACTTCTAAGCTGAAAATTATTCAGAATTTTACAAGTTGCTGATTAGTTGAAAAACAAGTCAGAAAACTTGTTTTGAAATATGTAGAGCTGAAGAGCATGGCTTAATGAATCTTATTATCAAAATTCAAATTTATCACTTCGTTAACTTCTAAAAATTTCCATTAATCTTGTTGTCATTTAAGTGATGACTAGAACTAGTTCATCTTGGTTTTCCATTCTAAGTGATCAAGTTAAAAGCTTCGACTAAATTTACTACATCTGATAAGAAATCCGTTTCAGTTAGGTGATGTTCTTTAGCCTAAACAAATATCATTTATGATAAATATGTCACAATTTTGGTTACATTTACATTTATTTTATTAGTAAGAGTAATGCAAAATGCATTTTGGAGTTTTATCAGCAGAATAATAGCCACCAAAAATTGTATGAAGGAGGAACATAACAGATTTTATCTGTTAGCCTAGAAACTACTTCTGGAAGAATATCATGATTATTATATACACTTTCATTGAAATTGTTTTAATTTTTTATATTTATGTTAATAGTTATATTAAAAATGTTTCTGTATCTTATAAACTCGTTATGATATTAATATATTTGATTTACTATAAAAACAAATGTCACAATGTTGGTTATATTGGTTGTTTTTCTTAACACACTTATTGTTATTGTATAGCAAAAAATAGAGGATACAAAGTATAACAATTAGTTAATAAATGTTAAAGATAGGATGGTGGAGTAAACAAGAAACTTTATTATCTATTCTGATTTTGATTCTGAGACCATGATGCGGAAGTTTTACGTATGGTTCCCTGAGAAGGCTTGATCGAAAACCTGTCAAACGTCTCTTTATGCCTGTATCAATCTATCTTTCTATCATATATGAGGAAAGTCACTCCGTGCCTCTCGGGAGTAGGGGGCTTTGTTCTGGGGGAGTGACTTGCGCTGCTTTTAGAGAATGTAACTATACCTCAGGAGCCGGGTTCGATTCCCAGCGTGGTAAGGGACGCATACCATAAAAAAATAAATATTTATTATTTGATCTATATCCTGACATAAGAATCAATCAACAGCACCTAGATCATGAAATGGAAGTAGGTTCGCAGGTTCAAGTGAGGAAACCCTATAAGCCCTAAGGGTATCTCTAACCCTATCCCATTTTTTCCTTCAAATACCATTCTGGAAGAAGTTCTTCTCCAACCCTCCATTTTCATCTCCAAAATGGAGGAATGCCATTTTTTCTTCCAAATATGGAGTAACTCCAAATTTTTTTATTTACAATATAATCTTTTACTTTTCATTAATTCTTAAAACTATATTTTTTATAATTTAGTTCTTCGTATTATATATTTAATTTAAAAAAAGGTAGATAAATTTAAAATTTGAAAATAGAAAATAAAAAATATAAAAAGATTAATTGAAACTAGAAATAAAATAAAATTGAAAAATATATAAGAAATACATAAATTTAAAATGTATTTTGTTTATTATTTTAAATGGTGTGTAATATTATTTTTACATTATAATGGTTGAATTTAAAATAATATTATAGTTTATTGAAGTTTTAACAGAAAAAAATAAATGGGTTCATTTGTAATTTTCACAAATAAAGTGCATTATTAGTAAATAACAATAAAATAAAAAAGAAAAAATATACTTATAATATTCTTTTTGGAGTTGAAAATAGAGGAATACATTGGAGAGAAATCTAACTCCAATTTGCAGTTCCTCCATTTTGAAGATAAAATAGAGGAATACATTGGAGATGCTCTAACAACATTATTTTTAATGTCACACGGTTATAGAAGTACAATGCATAGAAACTCTCAAGGAATATTTTTTTTCACACGAAAAAATCCAACAAATAATGGTATTACAATTAATATCCAAGCTTTTAATTTGTGTAAATCAACCCTTAAATCAAATGCTATTAAATGTCAAACGGACTACAGAACATATCGTTTTTCTTCTCATGTCTATTCACTTTCCTGAATTTTTTAATATCTATCTGATTTCCCTAAATTGGCAACTTTTGTTATATGAACTTGTCAAAATTTTCATATGGTCTAAGTTTTCTTTAATATGTGATTCTGATGACATTATATATATTGTTTGTTTTAGGTGAGACAAGAGTTCAAAAAATCTAAAATGTGTGCAGAGCTACATGTAGCGATAGTTCTTGCTTCCATTATCACAGAGTAAGAGCCCCATATAATTGATGCTTTGTGGCAAATCTAGAGTATGTATACATCAACATAGTAACAATACAATCACGAACTTACTGCAATAAACTATCTTTGTCTTTAGTGTCTGCTGACATAATTGTTTTGTACTTGTACCATAGGATTTTTAAGCAGGAAGAACAAAATTTAACTAGTCAACTCCAAAGGAGTCAGGTAGATAAACTTTTCTGCGTGTGTTTTACTGTTTTTTTTTGTTGCTATTCATCATTCTGGAATCTTGGATGATAAACCAGTAAACATACTTTTGTATCGATTTTGATAAAATGTTAATTTTTTTTTTAAATATCTCTGATTTGTAACTTGCAGGAAGAGGCATACCAAATTTCTCAAAGATCATATTTTAGTTCTTGGAGACTCCTTTGAACATGAGGTGGCCAAAACATTCCTCAGTGCTAAGGTTCTTTTCTTAGACCACCTAGCATTCTCGTGCAGTGTGTATTCTTTGTTTTTAATTAGGTACATTTGTTAGCATTTCATATGATGGTTAGTATAATATAAATTGGGGTGTCATAGATTAGCTACATTCCTCTCTTATGTATTTTTTTTACATGATTTCATCTTGTTTCTAACTTGTCTCTAGTAAGGTATTTCTTAGTGCCATTAGGTAACAAGAAGCCATTTGATAAAGTCTAAGGACAAAAGATGTAAGTGCATTTGTTGCTTATAGATATATTTATTTCCTCTTAGTTTATTTCTATTTATTTTCTTGCTTTTAAGACTTGTGTTATATAGACCTCTATTATTATTATCTTTTCTAAATTGCACAACAAGATTGGAATATTCGTTGTCAGTTGTGCTATTATAATTGAAATCATCCGAGCTGCCAACGATAATTTAGACTGACCTTCTCTACATCCTTCATAGATTGCAGCATTGTCTAACAAATCATAAAATCGTTTAGCATCTACATTGGGTTCCTCAACAACATTACTAGTATGCGTTTCATGAAATGAATCTGTAACCATCTTATGCATCCTATCATAATATGGACATTGATCAGATTGATACTGATTAGGCTGATAATCATTTGATTCATCAAATTCAACATGATTTTAATAATTACTACTACTACCAGCATTCCCATGAGCAGTACTGGCATATCCTTCTCCATGTTGATACCAAACAAAATATTGCGGCATGAACCCTCTATTTAATATATGCGACCACACTGTTTGGATTAGAGTATACCTTGTATTCTTGCATTTCAGACAAGGACAAAACATCTTCTCGCTTTCTTTGGTTCCTTCCATATTTGTGGCTTGATACATGAATATTTCCAACCCGTTTTTGAATTCTTCTGTCAACGCCCCTTCTGAATCTTTTCGCATATACATCCAGCTTCTTAGCTTGTATATCGACATGTTGAATTAAATTCAAAAAACCCTCTCTCTCTCTATATATATTTTTGTTGTTATTGTGTTTGAATGATGTTGTTGTGAATGAAAGAGGAAATGATGATGTATTTATAGCAAAATTTTGTCCTTTACGACGCTTTTACGACGCAATTCGCAATTTCCGAAGACTTTACATCAGTTATATTTCAACGACCATAGGTAGGTGAACATGTTTTAAATGTTTTTGACCTACATTATATTTCGACGTAAAAACGTTGTAAGATTACATCGATTATCTTACGACGTAAAAACATCATAAATATCCATCGTTTTTACGACGATTTTGCATCGACTGTAGATGCTTGCTTTAATCGACGTATAATCATCGTAATATGTTGTAAATATTACGACGAATTTACGACGCCTAATTTGTATGAATATTTTACGACGATTTGTTTTTTTTTTATCGTAAAAACGCCATAAAATTGCAACGATTACTAAACCATCGTAATGGATCGTTGGAAATCAATTGTTCTCTTGTAGTGTTATATATATTGGATCACCCTGTCAAGATTAAAAGTATATGCAAAAGTCAATCTCGACATGAAGGATCAATAAAATAATTATTCATTACAATGAGGTCACAAACTTACTATAATTTATATTTGGTTTTGGAAGTATAAACTACACACAACCAACATTCTCCATTCAATCTGGTCAAGTTTTCCATGCATCTCACAACCATATCCAGCGGCTAATGCTCAGAGTTTTGCACTACAAGAAAAACATCATTTTACAACGGTCGAAATGGTCGTTATTTCCTCGTAATAGGGCTATTACGACGGATTACCGATGATTTCAAAACCGTCGTAAAGTCATCGTCGTAATAGACAAATCGTCGTAAAATCGTCGTATAATATACGAATGTTTCGTTTCGTCGTAACATCGAGGGAAACAAAATCGTCGTAAAAGCGTCGTACAGTTTACGACGATTTTACATCGAATTGCGTCGACTTGGTCTTCGCCTGGACCGTCGTTAAGTGGTCGTTAATGGTTGACGTAAGATCGTCATAAAATGTACGACGCATAAATCATCGTAAATCAATCGTAAAGTATTTAATCATTTCGTCGTAAAATCGTCGTAAAGCACGAACGTATAATCGTCGTATTTGTCGTCGTACATTTTAGTCGTAAATTCGTCGCAAAATTTACGACGAATGTACGACGGTTTTAATAAAGCTATTACGACGATTATACGACGTTTAATATAATTGAAAATTAAAAAAAAAATTAATTCGAATTAAAATTTAAATTAAAAAAATAATTTATAATTTAAATTTTATTAAAATTTGAAATTAAAATTAATTGTAATTTACATAAAAAACCTACAGATCTAAATCTAAATCTAAATCGTCGATCCCATCGATCCCGTCACCGGCCTCCTCCCCATCGTCTTGGACGTGTTCCTTGCCGGGTCTTCGGTTTGATGCTTCCGCCGGCGCCTGATCTCCGGCTCTAGGAGGCTCAACCCCGAGAGATCGGAACATCTCCTCGTCCGTCTGCACTGGCGGTTGCGTCCAAGTGGATGACCCGGCGGCAGACGATCCGACAACCCCATCAGCCCGCAGCTTGTCCAACTGCGCCATGAGTACCGGGTTGTCGGCTCCCATGATCTCGAAGAGACCGTAGAGCTGGTCGATCCTCGTCTCGTACCGGGTCCGCATCTGGTCGATCTCCTGGCGGATAACCGGATCCGGAACCCGGACGTGACCAGTCGCGTAGCTCTCGGGGTATCACGGATGGACCCCATCCCTAATACGCGCCCCTTTTTCTTTGGGGCAACCTACAAATATTTTAAAAAAATTATGGTTAGAAATTTAATTTAAAACTAAAGTTACATTAATTAAATATAGTAATTAAATTTATCTCTTCGAAGATCTGGTCCATCTCTGCCACCGTCAGCGCCGGGGTCGATTAGACCGAGCTACCTCCGGGAGACGTTTGACGCGCCTGCTGAGTCAGCTGCGTCTGTCGCTCCTCGATCGCCGCACAGGCGGCGTTGTAGATCTCCTCCGCCCGAGGATCCGTGAATTCTCCGTTACGCTTCTTATACGTCTCGGCGAAAACCTTCGTCATCGGAGGAAGTTCTCCTCCGTTATCTTCGATCTACAAAATCAAAATGAAAAAATTAATTAGTATCGAGAAATAAAAGTTAATTATTTGAAAACAAAAAAATTAGTAATTTAAATTTACTTACCATCATAAGCCGTCTTCCGGCAAAAGGAATCTGGCCGGAAGTGTGCGGGACGTTCTTCCGATTTCCCGCATCGTCAGTAGCGTTCCTGAAAAATATTTTCATTACAATCTATTATTAGAAAAAAATAATGTTAATATTATTGAAATTAACTACTTACCTAGATCCAGAACACTTGGCGGCCGTAGTCTGGTTGTGCGGATCCAACCTGTACTGGACAAGGCCCCGCCAGACGGTATTGGCCATAGGCGCCGGCTTGGCCTTGTCGCCGTCAACCTACCACTTCCGTTTCCAATCGGAAACAGTGTTGTTGAGGCGGAATTTGACCTTCTCCTTGAAGGCCGTCTCCACACGTCCGTGTGCGGATGTTTCCCAATGCTAGTTTTGCTAGGAAAAAAAAAGAAGTTAATAATTATTGTAAAAAGTTAAAATTTAAAATCACAATTAAACCAAATGGTAAATTACTAACCGCAAAACACTTGAACCAAGTGTCAAGTGTGGCGTGATCCAGCTTCTTCCAGCTGGTATGGGGTTGTACGAAAAACCCCTTGATGATATCCGCAACGTTACGACCGACTGTATTGTCGGTCGTAAACCTAGTCAAATGGAAAGAGGAAAAGTAAATTAATATCAAATATATAAGAATAAATATTAATTATTTTAAAAAAATTGTAGGAAAAAAATTACGTACCAAAAGATGCCCGGGACTCGATCCGGGTCGAGTTTGTTCATGGTCTCACGACCGGGTTGCGCTAGAAGATCATGTACCGTAAACTGGGCATACGGTACAGGCGGGATCGGATCAGCCTCAGGATCGGCCTGTGCGTGAGCCGCTGGTTCGGCTAGTGGTGGTGGAGGCGGTGCCGGCTGCGGAACAACGACCGGTTGGGAAACCGTCCGTTGTGTTCCCGAGGACTCCGGGATGGCTGATCCGGTCGCCGAGGTAGACGGGGCCGTACCGTCAGAATCGACGAGCTGTCGGTAGTGAAATCTCTTAGCCCGAAGAGCCATATCGACAGAACTTACAAAATTTTAAAAAATTAGTTACTAAATTTTCAAATATTTATTTAAATTTACCAAAATCCGGGCCTAACTAAATTCCGAAACCTAAATCTAAATTCCGAACCTAAATCTAAATTCCGAACCTAAATCTAAAAGAATATGTAATGAAATTAATTTAACAAAAATACTTACAAAATAATTGGCTGGAGAGTAGGGAGAGAAGGGAGAGGTAGATGTCTAGAGAGATAGAGAGATTTCTAGAGAGAGAGAGTGAAGAGAGGAATGAGCGACGAAGGAGGAAATCTCGCGTCCCTTATATAGATTTTGTGATCGTCGAAAAATCGTCGTAACATTACGACGGTTTTACGACGATTCGGTTGTATAACAGTCGGTCCACTGCATGACATGACATGTGTCGTGATGGGAGCATTTGACCGTTACGACGGTTTACGACGATTAAACCCAAAACCGTCGTAAAATCGTAAATCTTATAAATGGGATATTGCATAAAGAACAATGCAAAGGTTATTGTATCCTAACATATAACAAAAAGTTTACAACTTTGCATGTATGATGGATTTATGACATGAGATAGTAAAAATTGAAATTCTGTAATCTAATATATAACCTTTCACTTAACATTTACGAAAACATGCATGAACTTGTAAATATGTATGTTTTTTTTCAAATTTTTGATTTTGATCAGATTGGTAGCATTTCATATAAAATAAGATAACCAATCAAAAACATTTGTGAAATACCTTACAACCAATAAGATATAAAAGATTCAAATTCTTGGATTTCAACATTACGACGATTTTACGACGAAATAGTGTACTCGTCGTAAAATCGTCGTAACTTTACGACGATATTACGATGGTTCGTCGTAAAGACGTCGTAATGTTGAAACCCTATTCATTCAGGGCTTAAAACCTAGACTTAGGGTTTAGGGTTTAAAAAACCGTCGTAAAACCGTCGTAAAATCGAATTTTAGAGTTTTTAAAAAATTCAAACAAACAAAGTTACAAATTACATAATAACAAACATTCACTAAATACAATGCATGAAACTCAATCAGATTCATCTTCCTCTATTACTTCATCACCATCACCGTCGTCTTCTTCCGCCAAATCGTCATCATCGGTTTCAGCAAACTCATCATCACCTTCTTCTTCTGTATCATCGGGAAGATCTTCAACTTGCCTGTTCCGAGGGTCTATTAAGAAAATCTCCTCATCAACATCTGGTTCAGTCAGATCTACGCAAGTGTCCTGTTGAAGTGGAACATCCTCAACCCCTACAATCTTGCCCCTCGGAGCCACTTTAACTACTGCTAATCATGAAATTTCTGTTGATCGAACTCGAGGATATGGCAGAAACGTTACCTGTTCTGCTTGAGAAGCTAATATAAATGGCTCAAGCCTGTTGTACTGTCGTGATTTGTTCACGTCAAAAACTCCAAACTTGTTTAGACGTACCCCTCGTCCAACAGTTGGATCAAACCAATCACATTTGAAGAGAACAGTTTTCAGCCTTAACAATCCAGGATACTCTACTTCAATTATTTCTTGCACAACTCCATAAAAATCGATTTCACCCCTCACGCAAACCCCATAGTTAGTTGTCGCCCGCTTTGCACCGTGACGGTATGTGTGAAAAACATAGCCCCGAGTGAAATACATTGAGGCTGTAGTTATTTTGGCCTTCGTACCTAGTAGTAACTCATGGAACCATGTTGGAAATTCATCCGGATCATTCGGGTCTACCTAATATGAAAAAAATTCCGCTTTTATTTCTTGATTTCGATATATAGCATTAAAGTAGTCTTTTAATTAAAATTTTAAACGTACTTGTTCTTTTAACCACTGGGCATAGTGTTGATCTTTACGATCATTGATTTCAGTTTCAGAAACCCCAGATATGCATTCTTTAACCTCATCAACAAATGTGCTGAGAAAAACAACAAATAGTAATTAATACTGACAACTTTAAAAAAGATATTATTAATTAAATTAAAAGGTACCTTTCATACGATGACAACTCTTCACAATTTAACAGGATATACGTATGTGCACTGTGATAATCTTTTTCATTGGACCACCAAACATCTTTTAGTTTTCCACTAAGACGTCCGATCGGCGAGAATATGTCAGGTACATCTTCAACGGCATATGTATGGCCAACTCCTCCATCATCATATCGACGAGTAGCTCTATTGCGTGTTCGTACTTTCGGTGCAAAATAGTATGAAGTGAAGTGTGAAGCCTCTTGCGTCAAGCTTTCCGCCACAATTGAGCCTTCCACTTTAGCTAGGTTTTTGGCTTTACCTTTAAGATGCTTCATGAAACGCTCGAACGGATACATCCACCTGTACTGAACGGGTCCACCGAGCTCTGCTTCGTGTGGGAGATGAACAGGAAGATGTTCCATAACATCAAAAAAATGATGGTGGGAAGATCTTTTCCAAATTGCACAACAAGATTGGAATATTCAATGCCAGTTGTGATATTACATCAACTGATAATGTTCGTGTACTAAGATCCCGAAAAAAGCACCAATGCCTCCTATAGCTTCATGGACGTTTTTGGGCAAGAGTTCAGCAAATGCAAATGGAAATAATCGTTGCATAAACACATGGTAGTCATGGCTTTTCATCCCAGCAAACTTTACCCCCTTCTCAACAGATTTGGAAAGATTAGAGACATACCCATCAGGAAATTTAACGTCAGAAGAAACCCATCTGAACAATGCTGACTTTTGATCTGCACTCAACCGAAATACAGGAACTGGTGCTTTCCCGTTTCTCAGTAGATGCAACTCACTTCTGTTGCATAAATTAGGCAAGTCCAATATTGACTTACCATTTTCTTTTATTCTTCCCGCTACGTTCATAATTGTATGCATGATGTTATCAAAAAAGTTTTTTTCAATGTGCATGACATCAAGATGGTGTCTGAGCAGATGATCTTTCCAATAAGGTAGTTGCCAAAAGATACTTTTCTTGTGCCAATTATGATGAACTCCATAACCTTCAGGCATATTTGCAGGAGTGTGCCAGTTTCCCCCACGAGTTACTGTTTCTTCTGCCCTCCAATGATCGATTTGCGCCTGTATATCAGCTCCTGTTAAATTAACGGGTGGAGGGACATGTACACTTTTGTTCTTCATAAATAACCTTTTGTTCCTCCGATATGGATGGTTATCCGGTAAAAATCTCCGGTGACAATCAAACCAACAAGTTTTTCTACCATGTTTTAGCTGAAACGCATCAGTTCGATGAAGACAATAAGGACAAGATAGCCTCCCATGTGTAGTCCATCCTGATAGCATACCATAAGCGGGGAAATCGCTTATTGTCCACATTAGCACAGCCCGCATAGTAAAATTTTTCCTCGTAGAACAGTCATATGTACGAACGCCAGTATACCATAACTGATTCAACTCATGTATGAGTGCTTGAAGAAATACATCGAGAGCTCGCTTCGGATGATTTGGACCTGGAACCAAAATACTTAGGAAAAGAAATTCCCTTTGCATGCACAAATCTGGAGGAAGGTTATAAGGAGTTAGGATTACTGGCCATAATGAATATTGTCTACCAGACATACCAAATGGACTAAAACCATCAGTGCACAGACCAAGATAGACACTCCGTTTGAACTTAGCAAAATCTGGGTATACCATATTGAAGTGTTTCCATGCCTTTGCATCTGATGCATGAACAACTTCTCCATCTACTTGTGTATGTTCCGCATGCCATCTCATTGATGCAGCTGTCATTTCAGATTAATAAAGCCGTTTTAACCTATCAGTTATAGGGAGATACCTCATACGTTGGTACGGTATCCTTTTACGCCCACCAGTTTGCGGCCTGTATCTTGGTTTTTGGCAAAATCGACATTCCTCCAGCTGATCATCATCTTTCCAAAAAATCATACAATTGTCAACACATACATCTATCATCTCAGAAGGTAGACCAAGACTAAAAATCAACTTCTGAATTTCATAGTATGTTCCCGCTGCCAAGTTATCCTCCGGTAGAGACTCCTTCAGAAGATTAGCCCAATCATCCATGCAAACCTCAGCCAGGTTATGATCTGTTTTAATTGACATCATCCCAGCTGCCAACGATAATTTAGACAAGCCTTCTCTACATCCTTCGTAGATTGGCTGATTAGCATTGTCTAACAAATCATAAAATCGTTTGGCATCTACATTAGGTTCCTCAACAGCATTACCCGTATGCGTTTCATGAAATGCATCAGTCACTATTTCGTGCATCCTATCATGATCTACACTTTGGTCATATTGATACTGATTAGGCTGATGACCATAATTCGATTCATCAATATCAACATGACTTTGATAATTACTACTACTACCAGCATTCCCAGTATTACTGCCATATCCTTCTCCATGTAGATACCAAACAAAATATTGCGGCATAAACCCTCTATTTAATAAATGCGTCCACACGGTTTTGGTTAGTGTATACCTCGTATTCTTGCATTTCAAACAAGGACAAAACATCTTCCCACTATCTTTCGTTCTCTCCATATTTGTAGCCTGATACATAAATATTTCTAACCCGTTCTTGAACTCTTCTGTCAACGCCCCATCTGAATCTTTACGCATATACATCCAACTTCTTAGCTCGTATATAGACATCTTGAAAATAAACTCACAATACTATCTCTTTTTATTGATTAGACAATAAAGGAGATGGTCTCTTGTGTCACGTCTAGCCACGTGAATAGAGTAAATTAACCTTATAATATTATTACTTCTTTTTTTCAAAGTAATATAACTCTTAATTCGGGTTTCCGGCAATGGACAACCCAATATATAAGGATTTACAACACTATACTAAAATTTAAGACACCTACAATGGGTCTCCAAGATGAAGATGCTCTTATGTTTGAATGATGATGTGTTGTGATTGAATGAAGGAATGAAGATCTATTTATAGGAAAATTTCGGGCTTAACAAC
Source organism: Eutrema salsugineum (assembly GCF_000478725.1). Taxonomy (NCBI): domain Eukaryota; kingdom Viridiplantae; phylum Streptophyta; class Magnoliopsida; order Brassicales; family Brassicaceae; genus Eutrema; species Eutrema salsugineum. The sequence continues at coordinate 5,111,388 of NW_006256908.1, read as the reverse complement.
GCTTTTACGACGACTTTTTACGACGGTTTTACATTCAACAATAATATTACGACGAGTTTACGATGATTTTGTGATAAAATTTTTCATCTACAATTGTTAGGTAAACATGTTTTAAATGTTTTCACCTAACTCCTTTTTCGACGTAAAATCGTCGTAATATGTACATCGAAATGTAGTCGTCGTATATTCGTCGTAATTTTGCGACGAATTTACGACGGTTTTATATTTACTAGCAAATCTCTCGTTATCGATGTATAATCGTCGTAAATTGTACGTCGAATTTACGACGATTTTTTTATACGACGGTTTTACGATAATTTTTAAATTAGACGTTAGATGATCGTAAAATCGTTGTAAATTTGCGACGATTTATAAACCGTCGTAATGGACCATTGGAAAACGATCGTTTTCTTGTAGTGTTGGAGCCACTTATTTAAGCAATACTTATGATGAAATTACGGCACATAGAAATCTGGATGGTACACTTTATCTTCTTTACTAATCCATTCCTGTTTTCCTGTAATTACTATTTTGTTGGATAATCTTATTTTAAATTTTGTAATTTTTTTTGTGTGTTTTCAGTTCGTTTCATAATAACTCTATTCCTAGTAGCTGAAAATTTTTATCATCAGATTTTGTAAGGAAGAAAATGAAGAATGAGGTACATAAATTAAACTTTGTTTATATTTCTTCTTGTGTTTTTGCTTCATTAGTCAATAAAACAATTTTTCTTTCTTGTGTGTTTGTTTTGCCTCATAGATAGAGTCAGAAAGGTCTTTGAGCTGCAAACAACAACAGTTCTGCATGCAAATTATCTAGCTGATCATTGAAGAGTGAAGTGAAATAATTTTCTTACTATTATCATATTGCTTGCTGGTTTGGGTTGCTCACTTTCTGATAATTAAGTAACACACGTAAACACAACAAAAGACATCACTTTCTAGTTAGATAACACACTTAAACACAACAAAAGACACCAAAAATACAACAAAAAGAACACTAAAAACACTACAAAAACACATAGAATCAAATACAAATCACAGCATAAGCAACAACAAAAAAGCATGACAATACATATTAATCTCACGCACACGCTCCAACACTATGAAACTCAAAAAAAAACTTCACAAACGGTCAACATTAAAATATATATATATATATATTTCCTTATGCTTTATTATAAATTTTAGATTTTTTTGTTTTATTTTTTTTTGTTTCATTTTGTTTTTCTTATAGTAATATGTTATGACAATTTCTATTATATCGTATCGAAGTCTACATGCATATATAGACATAGTTTTTTCTATTAAATTTCTTGTTTACGACTTGTGTTACATCTGCTATCATTATGTCATGTTATATTTGATCATATCTAATGGAAAATTTCATTATATTGCAAGATTTAAAGTTAAAATATAGGCAAACAGTCAGTCTCGACTTGGAGCACACATAAAATTTGTAGTAAAGTCAGTACCAATGGTTTTTCTTCAGTGTTTCCACCAATAATCAGTGGACAAATGTGATAGATAAGAGAGCTTCACGGATCTCAAATATATGTTTGGTTAAACGTAACAAACTTACAATAAAAACGAAAACTATAAATTCAATAGATACATTTGGTTGATCTTGATTAATCAAATCTTAATTAAAACAACAACGAAGCATAGAACAATTGGTTCCAAGTATCTGGGAGACCAGGAAGACACCAGTGGCTACAATCAGATGAACGGTCAGGATTTCTCTTTAGAGAAGGATTAAGATCTCCACTATAGATCGAAGGATGACCGTCGATTCGAAGAGCAGAGAGCATAGATATATCCATCAATGAGACATGAGATTTCATATCATTCACCACTTCGTCAATCACTTTCTTCTGGCTTACGTATGAGCTTGTTGGGTAATTTGTTCCACTAAACGGTGTCGTTTGACCGTAGCAGCTTTTTGCTCCTTGAGTTATCGTTGAAGCTTTTGCTCTTGAAGTCCACTCATTTGGACTGCATCACATTTTCACAACAAGTATGTATAAATTAATATATATATTTACTTAGTTGGTTTCCTATATTTATGTAAGTGCAATTTTGAAATCCAAGAAGTCTATTTATCAATTTCATGCATATAAAGAAATTAAGCTAATTTCTGAAAAATTCCATTAATTGTTAGGGAACACGATTATTATATGCTATAGGAATGGTAGAATATATACAACATTAATTGTTATGTTTGCGGGTACATTACATTTACTCTCGCAAGTTGCAAGGAGAAAAGATTTCTCATTGGCAAAACTAAAACATTTGGACTATTATTTGGGGCCATATTCAAATACACAGCTCAAATGTGGACCTTTAATCCTTTATCAACAGACTATTCTCATGGTTATCCGTTGAACCTTTTTTTTTTATGAAATCATGCAAAAAATATCTCTTTTTAGGGTCAACTAAGACATGCCAAATTGCCATAAACCATGAACATTTTGTTTTGGACAAGGCAAAAAATGAATTCACGTTTTGATATGACTATATAGAGATTTTTATTATAAGCAAAACCATACGGCTTTTGGATAGAACAAACGTATCTATCACGTCTACACTTTGTTGTGGCTAGCTAGTAAAAATGAGGCCACGATGGTAAGTAGATAATAGTAGTAGATTGGTAACAACTACCAAGCCAATTTATTTAATATAGTTTGGCAACATCTAACACAACCCTCAATTAATACCAATGCATGTGTTTGATTGTGTTTCCTCTCATTCAATACTTTGCCGTTGATATCACGATGATTTATTATTATTTATCAACACTACACGAGCTAGCTTATTATATATGAGTCAACCTCATCACATAACCCCTCAACGTCATATATGGATGAGTTACTAATTTAGAGATATAAATGGATATAAAACCAAAAATGACCTTAAAAAAATGAAAAAAAAGAGAGGTACATACTTGTAATGTGTGGGTGAGACGGAGAGGAAGAAAACTCTTGTGAGAGGAGAGTTGATATAACTCAGGACCCAATTAGACCATGTTTTTAGTCCTTTTCTCAATGCCACCAACCTATCCATGTCTCCGTAATATCTCCCTCCTGTCTCCATCTGCTCCCACCTGTCTCATCCCCCAAAAAACTTTCACTTTTCACTCAATTTTACCTCTACTAGCTACGTGAAAATCAACCAATAGAGGTTAAAATTTGTTTAGCTTACCCTCGTAAAGACCCTGTGTGGCTCCACCAGTGACCAGTGTTGAACAGCAGAACGTCGGCCGTGCGCCAAGCCTTGGATGCATCGATAGAGATTTCATCGAGCTTAAGAGTTGTCTTTCCGTGAATTTTGTCTATGTCTACAAGATAAGGTGCTCTATAGAATGACACTTTAACGTTGTATTCCTGTCATTGATGCATCCATGTATTAGCACAAGAAATTGAATTTATCTAGGTAATAAACAAATAGAGAACACAAAAGATAAAGAGAGATTATGAAGGAATATAGAAAGAGGTTACAATTACACGAATGAAGGAAACATATTTTTGATTATTTGTTTTTGTATTGTTAGGAAATGGTAATGTTATTTATGTGCTAACGTCACTTTTCAACTAATTTTAAGGAATAGACCTGAAACTGTTTTCAGCAAACTAAAATTGTTTTCATTCTGATTCGACAAAAAAAGGTAATAGATTAGTGGGACCTAGAGTTATATTATCTTATATCACCAATTACAACTTTAGTATCTGAAACCGTAAGAAAATATAGTTATAAGTTAAAACCAATTAAGAGTGAATATTTTAGCAAAAATATTTAAAAGGTTTCACATAATATTCTGAAACAAAGATTAATTAAGAGTTTTTTTTTTTGTAAGAGTACTTGTTTATACTAGCTAGTGGATCTTATTCTAATCCGAAGAGCTTAGATCTAAGTATCTGCAAATCTGCAAATAAATATTATTTCATATTCATGCACAGAAGTGTAATAGAAATATGGAATACTTTTAAACTTAAAACCAAAATATAAAGTGTAATATATTAAACTTTAAAGTGTAATTGAATAGTTACTAATATTGCTTTCGAGAGTTTTAGTTTTTCTTTTGTCCCTTTATTTGGACTAGTGAAAATGTCACCGACGACGTCAAGTTGGGCAGCTAGTAACAGTTGAAAACGAATCACTACTTTTGGCTCATGTCTCACAAGGTTATTCGAGAAAAATCAACCTAAAAAAAAAAAGGAATCATTAACCGACAGTAGTATTTTGTGTGGGAACTTACAAGGATCTTGAAGGTAGAGAGAGGATCTTCATGGATGATATGTGTATGAATGTGTGGTGCTGATGAAGAGATCATACACATCAACGACTCCCATTGGTTTCTACCCAACGAATCACCAACGAACATTATTGTTTTGTTCCTCATTTCTTGTAAAAACTTGACTCCATTGAATCTGCTTTCCAAAAAAATAAAAAAAAATCAGAAACATTCAATAAATAAATCATTGCCTCGACACCAATAATTACTTTAATCGCACCAAACTCTCCCAACAGCAAATTAATTCCGTTTTGTTTACTAGAAACGAATCTGTTAAACTTGCACTTATTACACAACTCTAAAAGGCTAATAATGAAACTTTCTTTAAAAAAAAAGTGACTTAGTAATACACAACTAATCATATTGTTAAGAGTTGTTAACTTAAAAAATTAATAAAGGTTATGAAGAATGTCCATACCATAATAATAATATTATACTATATTGTTGTATACTTCTCATAATTTCTGGGACCACTGCTACGACCATATAATCCCTATCTGATGACATCAAATAAAAATTATGATATATGATTTTGATTTTCTTTTTTTCTTCTAAATCTTGGTTGGTGCAGAAATTCATCTGTCCAAATCTAAATCTCTAGACATAAATTTAAAAACTCGAGGCCAGACGATAATCTCGATATCAATGCTCCTCAAAAGCAAGCTGGTACTAAAAATACATTTACCAAAATAAATAAGCTACTGAAAATAAAAATTAGATAATTAAATTAACTAAATCGGTCTAATGAAGTGAGCTAGTGAGTGAGTTTATATAACCTAGGAACGTCGCAGTTGAAAGGTTGCCACCGGAACTTGAGATAATCAGAGTCGGGTCTGCCGTAAGTCTGGCAGTCAAATCCCGGATCTATCATTCCTCCGCCGCATTCTTTGGCCCGGTAAAGCGGGTACGTCTCATCACGTACCCACTCGCCGGAGAACAGATCGCAGCTATTCCGGTTCACCGGAAAAACCACACGGCGTGGATGCTTGGCGAAGTTGCTGTGGCTGCTGTTGTTGTTATGGTTCCGCCGCCGGGAGAGAGGGAGAGGGGAAGCTGACGTGGTGTGTTGGAGAAGAAGAAGAATCAAGAAGAGGAAAGTGAGACATTGAAGAGCCGACATTAAAGAAGCTGAGAAGCGAGAAAAGAGAGAAAGAGAGAAAAGGAAAAGGGAAGTGTTATGTGTTGTCCTTTGCATGGGACTTACTACTATACGTTATGTTTTGAAGATTTTAGCCCCAAAGGACTCTACATCTTTTAATAGGACGAAAATATGGGGTCGGATTTTAATTTATTTTTTGTTTAGTAATTAGGTATTCTTGTTTTACCCATAAATAACTACATTTATTAGTACTAGTCCTAGTGGATTACGAACACTGCCCTACCCCCGAACTCTGAAATTTAACATTTTTAGGAAACACATAATAGCAAGCCGTAATTTAAAAAAAAAAAAAAAAACCAGAGAAAACTAGGAGTTTCGGCCAACATTTTTTTGTAAAGTAATACTTTATTTCAACAAAAACAACGTTTTTTTCCTATGAGTATTGCTGTTTCGATAGTTTTTCGGCTTTTTTTTAATAACTTAAAAGTTAAATAAATAAATAAACGTAGTGGGTTATAATTAACATAAATATAACGACCCTCTTTGTGTTTTCTTTGTTTGGTTAAAGCATGTACAAAATATAGATTCTTTGCTTTACTTCACCTTCATGTCTAGAATATGATCGATCATACTCGTTTCTAGCCACGTCACGTGTGTCAAAACCAGTGAAAGCTAACGGCAATGAATTAGAATTGATTTGTGTAAACCAAATTGGTAATGTGACAGTGGCAGCCACTCGCTCTAAACTCATAAACTAAACCGCTGATTGATGTTTGACCTGGTCTAAATATGGTTATTGGGTGCTATTGATTGGGCTATGGTTTAAATTGTGTACTCGTCCGGTTTGGTTCATAATTTTTTATAACCCAAAGTAAAAGCCCATTATGATTAAACCGACTAAACTAACTCTGGATACTTCCTTCGTCATTAGTATAAAAGCCGACCCGGCTCACTTTATTCCTCCTGCTTCCTCACCTTCGTTGATCTTGGAGCGTTTGAAATTCCTCGTCGCAACATTCTCTTGATTGGCTCAAGTTTGATCTCCCTTTACCTGTAAGTTCTCTCCCAGATTTTTTTATTCTCTGATTCCTGTATCTAGGGTTCTCGTTTTTTGTTTGATTCTTGATTTCTTTGCTCCGAATTAGTTTTTTAGGGATTTGTGATATTTACGCTTTTTTGATGGCTATGTTTTGTTGCTCTTCGAATTGTTAGCTTTCGTAAGTTCGAACAAAATTTCGATTTGGTTTCCAAGATTTCGTGACTGTGCTTACAGAGAAATTTGGTCGGTGCTGCTAATTGTTAATTTGGCTGCCTGTAAGGTGTTTGATTAAATTCCTATAAGAAATTAACTTGTAAATTCAATGTAGTTTTGGGTTTGATTGTTTGGGCATAAGTTAAAAAGCGTGAATTTTTGTTGAAGAAGACTGTAAGTAAAGTCTGAATTTTTTAGTTTCTGTTTGTTTACATGAAGCTCAATATTCATGTATAGAAGAAGTGACAACACTTTCTTTTTTTTTGTGGACTGAAAAACTATATTTTGCAGGTCAAGACACTGTTCTCGTAGCTATGGCGAAGCATCATCCTGATTTGATCATGTGCCGGAAACAACCAGGCATTGCCATTGGAAGGCTGTGCGAAAAATGCGACGGGAAATGCGTGATTTGCGATTCTTACGTGCGTCCGTGTACGCTAGTACGCATATGTGACGAATGCAACTACGGGTCATTCCAAGGACGGTGTGTTATATGCGGAGGTGTTGGAATCTCTGATGCTTATTACTGCAAAGAGTGTACACAACAGGAGAAAGACAGAGATGGTTGTCCCAAGATTGTCAACCTTGGGAGTGCGAAAACAGATCTCTTCTATGAACGTAAGAAATATGGATTCAAGAAACGATGATATTGGGTTTATTTTGCTATTGCACGATCCTCTGATTGCTTGAACTATTTGGGATCTCTTATTGTTATGTGTAAACTTATCTCTGTTTACTCCCATTGCTTAAAACTAATGTGTTCCTGAGAATATAAAGATATTGGATACAGATTCAGAGATTATGCTTTGTTGTTCTTTTATATAATCTAGACTTGAGTGGTCTTTTTTTAGACTTATGTTGATGTCCAAATAGTTTCTTGCATTGTGCATTGTCTTTAATGGCATCAGATCACAGTAGAAAAAGGATCTGTTCTTGCACTTGTTGTAGTCATGTTTTGAATTTACTTTTGATAATTTAAGATTAATAATTCTAATCTAAACTTACTTCTCACAAGAGATTCCAATTCTTGATCGACTCACCTACTAATTTTTTGTTATAAAATATTATCGTACCTATTTTTTAGTCCTTGGTATAAAAGATAAGACACTTCTATAAATTAGGGCCAAAGTTGCCTAATAATGTAATAGCGAATCCTCTAACGCCAACGAACTACCGCGAAAACCATTTCACCGCCGGTACAGTCGGTCTCTCCTCAGCAAAGATTCGCTCTTTATCTGCTTCGGCCACAATACTAATCGTCCAATAATCCATAATTGGTTTATATTTGATTCAGCTGCCACAGTTTCATTAGAGAGCTAGGAAGGTTTGTGTGTTAATGTTTCTTAAAGACACGGCTGTTTGGTACGAGACTAGAGATGGTTCTTGTGAGAGACTTGACTTGCCTAAAGATAACTGGTGAGACACAGGTTTGTGTGTGTGAGTGTGTGTGTGTGTGTGTGATAGACAATGTTCTACGTCGTCTATTACGAGAGATTCAGGTTGATGTGGTATGACTCTAAGTCTCTAAAGCTATGGAGAATGGTTGATGGTTTGAATCACCTAGACAAAGTTTTGTTTCGTCGGAATGGCACTATGGCAGTATACTATGAAAAGATGGCGTTTTCTATGTTCGTAGTGAAACCAATGAGATTTGGTGTAAAATGATTGGCTTTGGATATGAGTGAAGTAGGGATCCATGGGACTGCATAACCGTCTCATCAACTTATGGGGAGTTGTCCCTCGGGGCTATAATTTGCATAAATGTCTATCTGTTTCAGATTTAAAGAGAATAAATATATTGAGGCTAATAATGATAGTTTGGATTGTAGTACAATACTTTTTGAATCATCATAATTAACAAATGCCAGCAATTGACTTCCACTGAAACAAGTTAGGAATTTACGATAGATAGTTTGATATGTTCGGAGCTAACTTGTGTTTCACGTTTCTACTCTGCAATGGTTTGAATATCTATGCAGAACCACACAAAACCAGATAATATTCCGTCGTTAGATCTGTTTGTTATTGATTAAGTTTTGTTGAACAAAATCCAGCGATTCCTCTATATATATCATTTTATTCTGTTCATAAGGACCATTGTTACTTTAAGCTATGATCTCCACACTATGTGTTTATAGTTTATACGACTGAGATCAGTTAAATATTTGTTTTAAAAAAAATCTTACTTAGGTTTGTATAATTCATGGGATTATGTATACATAACGTGTCTCAAATTTCGGAGAAGCTTTTTGACGTTTTTTCTCTTTAATTTTGTTTTATATTGGACAAAGCAGGCCATTCTTATTCTTATGTAGAGAATAAAAAAATTCTTAAATTACCCCAAAAAAAAAAAAAAATCTTACCAATTTTTCCGATCTAGATTTGTCAAGATTCGATAAATGCACTATATCATCCAAATAACTAAGCTAAATAAAACAAAAGCTAAAAAAGTATGATAGTTTTACGAACCATTAAAAGTGATGGATATGTAAATGGGCTACTTTGCTTCTTTTTTTCTCTTTGTTAATTTACGTTTATCCAGATTTTTTTAGATCGAGTAAGATCGGATAACGGATCAAAAAGCGAATATATGTGATGAACTAAGTCTTTATTTTGTGCCAGGTTTCTTAATGTAAAGAAATTACAGTATTTGAGATAGTAGGTTGTGCCCTTATATCCTGGTGAAGATACTGAATCATATGACGAGGAAGATTATGTTGAAGGTTGATCCTTAATAAAATCCTGCAAGATAGAAAGCAGAAATTAATGAAAGGAATTAGAAGAAAGAAAAAAAAAGCAAAATCAAGCTTAAGAGGAAGTACATGTCGTCAAAGAAGAAGAAGCTCGTCAAAGAAGAAGAACCTCGTCAAAGAAGAAATTCAAGACACAAAGTCAATAAAATAAGAAGTTGGGCTTTGTGTATTTTTGGTGTAATAAAAAAAGTGGGCTTACAATGTATTGCTGAGGCTCAAGTGATCATATAATTAGTTTTGTTAAAGGTAACTAAGTTGAAGTTGGAGTTAGAATGTTTAAAGAGTTGTTAGAGTCTAAGTGTAGTTGTAAGAGTTGTTATGAGTTGTTAGGAGTTGGTGCAGTGTAAGATGACTTGTGTAAGAGAGTCTAAGATCTAGAAGTATGGTCCAAAGCATTGGATGCAAGTGTGTGTGGCAAGTAGAAAGTTATATAAGTATGTATGTAGTTTGTAAGAAAATGAACGATTGATCAAATATATAAATGTAGTCTTGAAAGATTTATCTCTCTATTCATCTTGTTATCGCTTAGAAAAACCAAACAACAATGAGTGAAACAGAGAACTAGAGAGATTGAGAGTGTGAGAGAAAGAAAAGAGAATGAGAGAATACGAGTGAGAACCTGAGTGTTCAAAGGAAATGAGAGGGGTTGAAGAATGTCAACAGATTATAGTTGGGTGCTGATGTAGAAGATGATTAGATGATGGTCCTGCTGATGAAGATGATGGTGATAATCTCTAAGCTTCTTAGATCAACCTGCACTCGCTCAAATTTTTAACGCCTAAGTTTTTATTTTGCAAAAGAAACGTATACAAGTTGGCCAATAACTTTTTGTTGCTCTTTGAACAGGTTCATGTAAAAAATAATTTTGAATTTTGATTAGTTGTTTGGGGGATCCCAAGTCACTCTTGTCATACCTACCAAATGTAAAAACAATCATGTTAAAAAAAAACACAATATTGTAAGATTGACTTTAAAACACAATAAATGTCTAAAGGCCGGTGTGAGACATATTTCTTTTTTTTTTTTTTGGTTTTATTTTTTTTTCTTTTGGTGTGAGACAGTTTGTTGCGTCTATAAATATAAAACAGGAGAGAGGGAAAGAGAGAGAGAGAAAGAGAGAGAGAGAATGGGTTCTTCATCTTCATCAATTGGGTTATGTTTGTTCCTCTTCTTCACACTTGCTTTCGTCTCTTCTGCTCGCCTCAGTCTTGCATTTCCGGGTACTTTTCTTCTTACCTTGATTTATATATTTAATCAAATCCAAGTATTTATATATTTCTATGATAATATGTTTTTTGATGACCTAATCTCCAAGCACTACATAACTATTAAACCATTACCTGTTCATAATCCGTATCCGTTAAACATCTCATAAGAATTTCTTCACTACATATTCTTTGTTTTCCCTTAAATTTAATTTAATTTACTATTTTCTAAGTTATTGGATGAGATCTCAGAATCAAATATGTATAGCAGAATCAAATATTTTCTAACCACATTTAATGGCTGGTGATGTGGTTGTATTCACATGATCCCTCTGTAAGTCTGAATATATCTTAAATGATTTGTTCAACAAAATCACTAAAAGAAGATGAAAACCTTAATTCTTTTTTTTTTATAAAGAAAAGAAGAGAAACTTAATTACACAAACAAAAGAGAAAATACTATATTTATCATTCGTATAATCGTATTCACAGATACCAATGATCCTAGATGTATACACAGATTAACTAAAGAACAACACATGAACCCATAAAAATAAAACTAATTAATAGTCGGTGTTTGTAGGCAAACTTTGTTAAAGAAATACATTTCAATTTGCTCTTGGTTAAGCTATCGTTTTTGAAGTTGTTTTTTTCAAGATTTTAATATCTATTGTAATCTTTCCCTTAATTATATGAAACATTACCCATTCTTTCTACATGCCAAGTATTTTCACAGTTAGATAAGAGCCATCAGTTTTACTCCATGCAAATAAAATTGCGAGATTTTACTTCTATATATTATATAATCAATCAAGAAATTATAAAACTATTTTAACAAAACAATAAAAAGAGAAATTAAAAAACTAACGTAATTTGGCTGTAGAAATGATGAATATGAGGATGCAAAAATACTTGTTATATAAGAGTACTTGGTATACATATCAATATATGTATTTTCTTAGGACAAGTTGTATATATCATAGTTTTTATATTTTCTGTCTCGAGTTTGTTTGTATCTAATTTCTCACTATATTCAAATCAAGCGAACATGAAACACGACGCTCAAGATTGTCTTACCTTTCGCCGATGACTTGTTCACACACGGCCTTACTAATCTATTTCTTTTAAAAAGATAAACATCACTGTGATACCGAAGAATCCAGTAGGATAGAACGTTGTCATATATATAATAAACTCATAAACTATACTAATATATGAAGATTAAAAACAAGTATATTTCATTTTGTAAAAGTAAACTATGATATATATAAGTATTAATACTATAAAATAGGTTCTCACTTTTAAAAGCGTTGACCTTATAAGAAAAGAACAAGGACAGATCATACTACGACTTTTTAATCAATTTTGACAGGTATTTTATTTGCATAAGATAGCAATTAAGTTGTAATGGATCTTACACTTATGTTGGCAAAAAACCGTTTCTTTCAATATAAATGTCGTTTTCATAAACACAAATTAAAAGAAAAATCAAATGTTTTTTTATATCTCTACAAAAGGAGTTGACATTTGTAAGTTATGTTCCATCTTACATGTTTTTCAATTTTGGCTAGACAAATAGTTATTTTATCGGCAAAAGTTATATTGAAATGGTAAATTTATAATTTTTTGAAACAAAAATTAGTTTAAAATTAATTTTTTCTTTGTTTTGTTTTTAACATCTTCATCCACATCATCTTCAACTTGAAGATCCTGTTCTCAATCATCTTCTTCATGAAAATATACAATAGGGCTGGGCGTTTCAACCGAAACCGAACATTTCAACCGAATATTATAATAGTATTTTTTCGGTTTTTTCGGATTTTTCGGTTTTCTCGGTTTACAGATACCCGAACATCCACTAATTTTGGATTAAAATCGGATGTATAAAAAAAAATCTGAACCGATCCGAAACCAAACCGAACCGATCCGATCCAAAATTCTCAAAAAATTGAATGGATATTAAAATCGATAACCGAATATCCGATAAACCGAAAATATCGGTTCGGTTCGGTTTCGGTTGACCGAACGCCCAGCCTTGATTGTACAAAATCATTTGCCACAAATCCGAACTGAAAAACATAATGAACCAATGAGAAATAACCGATCAATGTGCACCTCTTGTGCACTCTTTTGTGGGAAAAGAGATTCTTTTCCAATGATGTTAATGTCAGCGTCATGTTTGATATCACAAGAGGATGCGACAACATTGAAAACACAAAATAATTTTGTTTGGCTGAAAAATCATGGCAGTTAATGTTATTGTTATCAAGTTAGCTAAATATTATTATCAACATCTCAAATTCTTCATACTCATATAAGTCCTTTCTTCCAAACTTTTTTCTTCATCATCTTCACTCACAAAAGAACGGGGAACAACATTTTTAAATATACTAAACTATTTTACAGATATATAAGAAACCTCTAATAACAATAAACTCGCTTGGTGTAATTCAAAATAACGAAGTGCATCCTTACCAACTTGAACACCCTTCGAATTCATGTTTTCTTTATTTTTCTTAAAATGGATCTCGACATCCATCCATAGTCTGGTGGGATTTGGAGAATGTCCATATCCATAAATCTTATAATGCAAAGGCTACATAAGTAGTTTCTTAATATATCTAGGCTACCAGCCAACAAAGAAAATCAAAGTAGCCCAAACATTTACTTGATCTTTATATGATCTACAATTCTTCAAAACAATCCAATAATGTTAGATGGATGATATTTTTTTTAAGTTAAACTGAAAAATTATTAAAAATTCTACCTCTAGATAACCTTTATATGATAAAATATAGAAAATGATTAAATGTTGCATATGTAGTTCAAAAAAATTGAAAACTAGTGTATTGAGGAATGAGTTTTGTCTAGATATTTTATTTATTAACAAAATGTTCTTATATACCAATATTTGTTACTTACACTAGCTTTTATTTTCTAACTTATAATGTATATAAACAATTGAATATGTATATGACAGAAAATGAAATGACGGTGGTGAGAGAGCGGTCATTGATAGTGAGCACCAACGACTATGGTGAGCCTTCAGCTAATGTCAGACATGATCCACCACGTGGCGGCCGAGGCCGTTGAGAGGATAACAATTTTTTGTTTCTTTCTTAATTTTCCATATCTTTCTTGCAAGCTTGCAAATAATCTATGTATATTGATAGAGGAATAAAAATGATATATGTAAACTCAGATTGACAGAGAGTAATATATAACACATTGTTTGCATTTGTGTTCTTCTACATCGATTTCAAGTTATTATTCTTAGTAGAATCCAAATTTTGCCATACATCATTTTTGTGTGTATTACACTGTTAGTGCCGTTTGATTTTATGTTCTTAGTAAGTTAGTATCAATCTAATCTATGAATTAGTGACAAACGAGACTTACTCTTCTCGTTTGTTGAGGTGAAGAAGGTCACATACACTAACATGATTATTATCGGCAATCTCTATCTCTTTTCTTCTGAACCCACAATAAATTTAGAATAAATGGGCCGCTCAAGGCCTGTTAAGAACCTAATTTTTAATTATAAAAATACTTGGAGAAGAAAAGTTTTCTTTCGGTTGATATTTCTTAACATTTTCGGTTGATATTTCTTCGTCGAGACATTTTCAAATGCTCCCACAAGCTCAGGGAAATTTCCTAAACGGAATCCATCACTTTGAAGAAGAAGAAGAAGAAGAAGAAGAACGATGTTCTTGATCAAAAACCTCACACGAATCTCGTCGACCAATTCCTCGACCCTGATAAGATTCAGAAACACCGGATCATTCACTCTCTCCTCCCGTTTCTGCACCGCTCTGCATCAGCATCAGCAGAAAGAGACTCAGATTCAGTCTCCGGATCCAAATGGATTGGATCGGAGTCGTTACGAAGGTTTGGGACCGACGAGAGAAGGAGAGAAGCCGAGAGTGGTGGTTCTCGGGTCGGGTTGGGCGGGTTGTCGACTGATGAAAGGGATCGACACGAGCATCTACGACGTCGTTTGCGTCTCCCCGAGGAACCACATGGTCTTCACGCCTCTCCTTGCTTCTACTTGCGTCGGCACTCTCGAATTCAGGTCCGTCGCTGAGCCAATCTCTCGAATCCAACCCGCGATTTCGCGTGAGCCTGGCTCTTATTTCTTCCTCGCTAACTGCTCTCGGCTTGATACTGATTCTCATGAGGTTCTTTGCGATCACTTACTCTTCCCTTTCTGGGTGTTTTTTTTTTGTTTGTTTTAATCTCTGAGATTGGATTTTTGATTCGGGAGATTTCACGATGTTTTGTTGCCTTCTTAGATCAAATTGGTCTGAAATCATTTGAATCTCTCTCTATGTTTAAGTTAATTGGAATTTGGAGTTTGTCTAATGAAGCTCGGTTATGTTTGTGAAAAGCTGATACCTTTTGGCACACAAATGTTTGGGATTTTGCTTTTGTTACTAAATTTAGAAACTTTGCTGGATTTTGAGAGTTTTTTGTACGAGTAGCTACTATGTTTGAAGATGATAACAGCAAGAAGTAATGGAGTTTCTTAGTGGTTTAGACGTGGGATTAAGTTTTGTTTTGGTGAAGCTAATGGGGGTTTAAATCCGTTTTTTAACTGTCTTGTTCTTGGTGTGATAGGTTCACTGTGAGACTCTAACTGATGGCATGAACACATTAAAGCCATGGAAGTTCAAGATCGCGTACGACAAGCTTGTGGTAGCGTGCGGTGCAGAGGCCTCCACGTTCGGAATACAGGGAGTTATAGAAAACGCCATCTTCCTCCGTGAGGTTCACCATGCTCAGGAGATCCGTAGGAAGCTTCTTCTAAACCTGATGCTCTCTGATACTCCTGGTAAACACAATTCATCCCCTGAAGAGTTAGAATCTGAATCAGAATCAAAATTAGCACATAAGAGTCTTTCCACATTTTCTTGTAATTAGGGATATCGAAAGAAGAGAAAAAGAGGCTGTTACATTGCGTTGTGGTTGGAGGTGGACCTACCGGGGTTGAGTTTAGCGGTGAACTGAGTGACTTTATCATGAAAGATGTTCGTCAACGATATGCCCATGTGAAAGACGACATTCATGTTACTTTGATAGAGGTCCGTTGTAAGAAGCTTCTTTTTGAAATTCTGCCTTGCAAAAATAAAAAAAGTTACGATTTTTTTATCTGTGCCATGTGATTTTACAGGCCAAGGATATACTTTCATCGTTCGATGATCGACTCAGACGCTATGCCATCAAGCAGTTGAACAAGGTGAGTTCATTTAGAACATATCAACTTTGAAAAAGTTTTTGTTCTCACTTTCATGGAGCGTTTCTTCTTGAAAACTACTCTGATTTTCTAGTCTGGAGTACGGTTTGTGCATGGAATTGTGAAAGATGTAAAGCCTCAGAAGCTAATACTTGACGATGGCACAGAAGTTCCTTACGGGCTCTTAGTGTGGTCCACTGGTGTTGGTCCTTCTCCTTTCGTTAGGTCTCTTGATCTTCCAAAAGCTCCTGGTGGAAGGTTAGTTCATCAAGATCACTCCATTAGAACCCTCTTTTCACTAAAACACGTTTCACAGCTGCTCAACTTGTTGGATGTTTATCTCTATAGGATCGGTATTGACGAATGGATGCGTGTACCTTCTGTACAAGACGTGTTTGCCATCGGTGACTGCAGCGGATATCTGGAGACCACCGGAAAACAGACCCTTCCTGCTCTTGCTCAGGTAGATAAATTTCATAATCTGTTAACCTCTCAAGTCTCATCTCATCTTATACCTTTTCTTCAAATGTCTCTGATCAAACTTAGGTTGCTGAGAGAGAAGGCAAATACTTGTCGAATCTACTAAATGAGATCGGGAAAGCAAATGGAGGACGAGCGAACACTGTAAAGGAGATAGAACTTGGATTTCCGTTTGTGTACAAGCACCTTGGAAGCATGGCTACGATCGGTAGATACAAAGCCCTAGTCGACCTCCGCGAGAGCAAGGTAACAAGATTTGACTCTCAATATTTCTTTCGAAATTCATTCATAATTCTTAAACATGTGACTGAAGGAGATTGCTTGGGCAGGACGCAAAAGGAATATCAATGACTGGTTTCGTAAGCTGGTTCATATGGAGGTCGGCTTATCTGACTCGAGTCATCAGCTGGAGAAACCGCTTCTATGTTGCCATCAATTGGTTTACCACTTTTGTCTTTGGTCGTGACATTAGCCGTATCTGATCTGTGTTCAACTCCTCCTAAGTGTCATCATCTCGTTTTTTTACGGCGTCGTTTTGTGCAGGAGTACATCAATAACATAACCTACCCGAAAAGAGAGAAGGTTTTTAAATTGCTTGTTTTTGTGGTTGATGTGAGTGTATATATTTTGACCGTTTTCAGATTTTGGGGTGTTTGCACGATTTTTTTTTTTTTTTTAAATATGTTTGGGTCGTTGGGATTTCAGTTGAAGTAAAAGAGAATCTTTCAGAAGGGAATATAATAGTTAGAACTTAGAACATTAAGCATTCTAAAAAAATAATAATAGTCAGTTGGTGTTATATTTGGATTTTGTGGACAGACCCCTGAAAGAGTTATTTTAAAGTTTCTATTTTGATTGAATTTTCTTTTTAAAAAATAATGAAGTTTGGATCTTATATATTCACATGTTCACGTCAGATGTCACGCATGCTCGTATACTCTCTCCAAGTGTATGCATCTCCAAAGCATACTTGTAATGCAATTCAATAAATAATGTTGTCGCATTTATTTTAAGAAGTCCATGCAGTTAATCAATATATTCATAGAATCATAGTTATCTAACTATTGAATAACTCATTCGAGGGTTGGAGCCTGGAGGACCATAAGTTCGAGTCCCTCTTACTTAAATTTCAATCATGGTTTGAATATATAAGAATATTCGACTCAAAATATTATAGAATTCAGCTTGGGATAATAAAAAATGTCCTTGTAGTTATTGGTTTATTTATATATAGTTTTTTTTTTCTGTATGATCGTCGTTGTCCTACTTTATTATTTTTGTTTTGTTTTGTTTTTTTAGTATACACAGAAACATAATGCAAAAGAATAATATTTTAAGAAAAGGTAATGTCATGTGCAGTAAGCGAAAGGACAAGAGAGGAACAGAGTGAAGTGAGAAAATAATATAATGGACAAGTGACTTTGTCGTGGTTAACTGGTTATGTCTTTAAACTCATATCTGATCTCTCTTTGTTTGGCTTTATGTCCGATTCCGATATCTTCTCCTTGGATTGCTACTTACTCTAAATCTAAAAGTAAACGAACATCACATACATATAATTTATGTATGGAACAAAACGGTATTTTTTTTTCCGTTTATAGATCCGATACCAATGGGGTTTTTTTCAGTTATTTATGGAACAAAACGGTATTTTCTATAAACACAAACTCACTATATGAATAATGTATACGTGAAAACAAAACTCAGACGTGAGAATGCGTATATCGCAATAAGTACTTGAATGAATATTTTTGCTCTAATAATGTCAAACCTCAAACGGCTATGTGAAAAAAATCTTGACTTTTTCAGCAAAAAACAAAAATCGATTCCAAGACTCTAACTCATGATGTTATATGAGAAAATAAATACCTCTTATACAACTAATTGATATATATGTGTAAATTTATGAACCAAATGTGTGAAATAAGTATGGCAGCAAAAAGCAGAACCATGACTTTACCTTTTAGCTTTGTTTAACCTTTGCTTATGTTTTCCCCCAACCAACTATGAAACTTTTTACTTTTGTAGACATTTTACTCATGAGTGAGTGAGAAATTACTAACTCAGGGAAACAAAATCATTGCTAAGGAATGTTATTAAACTATAATAGTTGGACCCACTAGTCCAATAACCTTCTATTATTCATGTTTCACTGGTCGTAAGAACATAAACTAAAATTTTATTTTATAACCGGAAATTTCGAACTGAAACATGTTCTCTCTAATCTCCAGAACATGCATCCTTCATGTAAATTTTCTTTTTTGCTAAATGAATCCGTCATATAAAGTTTATAGTGATCAATATGAATACGCGTTGATCTACTCTCTGGTTGTAATCGACACTCGATTTGATCACTTATTAGTGTTTTTGGGTATCAACAAGGACAAGGATCAATCAAATGATCACTTATTAGTTGACATAAACGAAAAAAAAAAAAAAAATGATGAACCGAAACAAAAGGAGAGGAAATCAAGAATTTGTTGGGGTCGAATGAAATGTCATGGTTTAGGGTCAAGTGATTCATTGGATTGTTAGATATCTTTAGAAAGTCGAAAGTCATTGCTTCTGTATGAACAAAAGACAACGTGTAATTC
The DNA here is from genome assembly GCF_000478725.1 of Eutrema salsugineum. Taxonomy (NCBI): domain Eukaryota; kingdom Viridiplantae; phylum Streptophyta; class Magnoliopsida; order Brassicales; family Brassicaceae; genus Eutrema; species Eutrema salsugineum. Next base: position 5,092,482 of record NW_006256908.1, on the reverse strand, counting down.
GTCGGTTCGCACGTGTACGTACGGCCCATCTTTATTGTCCAAAGCCATCCAAATAGAGACTCTTATTGGTAGACATACCTAAATCTTTAATTATATAAAATGGTTTAAGATTTCATCTTTTTATCGACAAGTAGCTTAGTTGCCGCCTAATAGAGTAATAATATCTTTGAAAATTTTATACTTTGTTAGATATTAAACCACCCATATGAATGGTTTGTGAAGTTGAAAAGACGTGTATGTTCATGATAGATCGTGATCTTCAACCGTTCTTCTTCTTTATGGTTGTATGCATATATAAATATTCACAGAGTTTTTTTAAAAGTAGTTTATATATAGACCTAGCTACGTGTTTTATTTTACCACTCATATTCTGCAGCTTAATTATAAGTACTTGGACTCTTTTATAATTAAGTCCTTCCATTAAACGTTTGAAAGTGCGCTTCTAAAACATCTCGTGTGGTGTACTGTTTCAACTATCAGTCTATCACTCTGTTTCAATTGTTATAAGGTTTTCACAAATAAGAAAAATATTGAAATTTAACTATAAACCTACTACTTTCTAACACTAAACACTTTCTCCTACCGATATAAACTATGAGTAAGTCAATTATTTATATATTCTTAATTAATATTTATTAAAGTTAAAAATGATTTAACATTAATTAATTATAAAAAATGCATATATATATATATAAACTATTAAATCATTTTTTATAGAACAAATAAAAAAAGCGGAAAATCAATATGTTAAGATACATCAGTTGAATCACAAACTGGTACCCTATAAACGATCATTAGTATTAAGATGTATTATAGGAAAATGAAGACGATTTGATAAGACTTGGTCTATAATGAGTTATGAGAAGTAAATACAATTCATTTATATGAGAGTATGGGGTTCGGATTCGCGCGAATCTTCATCCTAATAGTGAAAAAGCTATCAGTTTTTAATAGGCTAAGATAAGATGGTCTCTGATGCTATGAATTCGAACATTCTTTCCTATGATCCACTCCAAGACCAGGATCAAGCATACTCTATGGTTCAATGCAAGACAAGACTAGCTAAGCATACTCTATGGTTCAATGCAAGACTAACTAGCTAGCTTGCGCAACTTGATTGTGGTCCAGGGTCCCTCTTTAATTTTTATTTATTTATTTATTTATTTATTTATTTTGCCATGATGATGACTAAAAATGTGGGTGGTACGTTTCATGCAGTACAAGAAATTTTTTGTTTTAGAAAGGGTCATGCACTAGATCCTTGTGCTTTGCGACTGTGCATGAGTCACGTGAATGCATATATATTAAAATGTGAAAATGTATATTTGTGCTAAGTCGTGATTGATCAATGGTCGTTTCATTTATTTCCGAGTTGGTTAGTCCATTTCCCACGGTCTATATATATGCTAACATGCACATTGATGAAACTTATATATAATTCTTATCATTTCAATGACCTCTATATATATAACATTTCTGTGATAAAAGAAAAAGAAAACTAAACTCGAATACTTCCATGTTGCAAACTTATGCGCATATTCTCGAATCTCGAATAAGTTTTCAATCTGACGTAAAAGAATAAAATGTGAAAAAGCGATTTGAAGAGAGAAAGTGCGGTACAAAAAAAAAATGCGAGGTGCATGTTTGATACACGAAAAGACATCATTTCTTTACGACGTGTTCTATACCCACTCCATTCCCTCAACACTTGTTTTGTATTTCATTTCTTGTTGTCTTTTTTTCCCCCGTCTGAATCAACACTTGAGTTTGTCTGATTTATTACATTAATTAGTTTTTTGGGTTAAATGTTAAATTTTACGTTAATTAGTTGGTATCAAAAATAATTGATTGGCAGGGCAAAATAATTTCTTATGACCCGCACGTTGATATCTCGGTCTAAAATAAATACAGAAGTTATTATCTGTTGTAATTTGTAAATTTATTATAATGTACAAAAACCTAAGGGAAGCATATTCCCGCGGCTTCATTCTTCATATTATTTTTGGTAACTAACGTAATGAGAAATGAATTTTCTTAAGAAAATAATTCTCCAACTTGGGTAACATCGTGAGTATCTACGAAATGATTCCTTTCTACGTACACGACTTTTCATAAAATACGAATGGTTAGTACAAATAATATAAGATAGATCATAAACACGTAGAGACGTGTATGATAATTGATAAGGTATATTTAGTCGTAGTTGGAGAAATATATGAATCAAGCAATCACATCAGAATTGCCGGCTCCAAAAATATTATACTAGGTCGTATTTAAACAATTAAATACAAAAGCCTTTTCTCAAAATAAAAATTTAAAATACAAATATTATTCATGTAAATGTTTCAAAGAAATAAAATTAGATCCTATTACGAATTAATGATCTGGAATATACTTAAGTGAAATGTTCACATTTTGTAAGACAGTAGTGTTGATCAATATATATATATATAATGGTTTCGATTAGTGATACTAAAATTTGATGGTAGCTAACGTAGGTGTAGAAGCAGTAAAGGTATAAGAAATTTAATCCAAAAAGACTATGGATAGGATTATTGAGAATTTTTTTTCTTTAAAAAGAACTGTGGATAGCAATTTCTTTTATCTTTGGGATTAAGTTTGCAGAATAGAACAGCATTATTAAACAAAAATTATTATTTTGGAAAACTTTAAAAAGTATTAGGTTAACCTAATTAAGAAATCGTGAAATCATTTTTATTTTAATATCAATATATACAAGTCTCTGTATTACTGTATACAATGGATTACCAGTCATAACTGTATGTCTTCTTCAAATACTGGTCGAAATATGTAATGATTTTATTAGTTAATTGAGTTTTTAAAGTTGTATAAAAAAAAAAGGTCCCTTCGGAAATCACGAGGAGATCGAAGGATGTCCTCCACCATGTGCGTCTGCTAAATAACAAACACATACTTCTCTTTGCATTTTGGGGTTTATTCTCAATTATTATTCTCATATCTCAACACATATATTATAAAAGTAGAAATGGTACGTAGCAAGTAGCCCACAGTAGTAATCATTTGTCTATTAGCTACAACTCTCACGTGCAAGCTAATAGACACACACACGCATGACACATCATATTGTATCCTTCATTTTCCTTGGCTCACTTGTACAGTTGTACTTAAGAAAAATAAAATAAAAATAAAAAATGCTGGTATGTAATCAATTTTTATAGAGCTTACACGAATTACAGGCGCCATTCTTCTGGTTCCGTGGGACCATTCAGGCTGTCTCGTGTTATCGGAGTTCGGCTCCAGCTCCGGGGTTAAAACTTAGTCATAAACCACCAATATGAAATGTGTGGGCTCCATTTTCATGAGTAGGTGTGATACTGCATGCATTCTTAATTTTGAGAACTCCAAAGGCATTTGTCCGTCCAAATATAATGTTGAGACTTGGACATTTGTATATGTGATAGTCCGATTTCTAGAAAATAGTGGTGCATTAAGAGAGTGTAAAATATTTGATTTAGATACTTATATCATCAAAGCACAATTTTTTTTCTGTGATATTATATATAAAATTTTATAGTTAAATGTGTTTGATTTTTAATAATTTAAAAATGCATTATCAATCGAGAAGAAGTGATTTATAATGTCATGTAAGTGAGAACAAAACACGAACAAAAATCTTTTGTAATCTGCAAAAATAATAAATAGATTTTTCAAAATTTTTGAAGTAGCACACCGACTGTCGATGGAGCTCTATAGAAGGTGTGGGGACTCAAAGACGGTGGTGATCGGCATCACCAATCCTATGTTTCACATTCTTGTTAACCGATTCTTAAAAATGGGGAAACTATCCCCCAAAAACTTGAACAAATTACCTTAATGAAATGAGTAGTTTTATATATAAACAATGCATATACACAAAATAGTTATACAAATGTCCAACAAACAAAAAAGGTTGCAATTGAGTTGAGACTCAAATATCTAGAGGGAAAAAGGATAGTCTTGCAAGTACCGACCTATATTTAGACGCTTGATTAAGTGAGCCTAGACGAGGCAATCTTAGCTTATATATTACCCGGCAGAAACTATATATATGACTATTCCTGCCTATGTTTTCTAATTACTATAAAACGGTGTCTTAGATTGCCATTTCGGATCATAGAGTGTCGAAAATCATTTAAAAATGTTTTTCCAAATAAAGAAAGGTTGTTTCACGTACTTTTCATGAGTAATTGCATATATGTGAAATGCAGTTAATGGAGGCCACTAAGTCAAATTTGCATACAATTGTAGCGAATAGTTATTGCCTATATCGTAAAGGCGTGTTGGAAAATTAGTAAGAGAGAAGAAAATTGTAGAGGAAACGCCTCAATTTTGCATTTGTACATTACAATTTCTCCTCCACTAATCATAATTGTTTTGATCTAGTTGGTTCACGATTAATAATCTTATTGTATTTTGTTAGGAAACAAGGTCACGAATTTGGTGGTTGGACTTGATGTTTCCGGGTCTAACTGGTATTATGTGATGAACAAAAACAAATCCTTCTTTATGACAGAACGAAAAATCAACCAATATTTTGTCGACAATAATTAGTTGTATAAATCGGTAATGGCGGACTTTATTTAGGTGAATAAACAAAAAGCCGCCAAATAAATCAATCTATTTGGTCGACAAAAACAAAAATCAAGTCATTCATATAAAATCCGTTGGGCGTTGGAAACCTGCTAACTAAGTCAAATTAATTACAGTGATATGCTATGACCCCCCAAGTTTTTTTTTCCAGTTTTCCTTAAATAACAGCTTACTAATTTTTATTTTTAGTTAGTAATACTGCCATTAGTTTTTTTGGGTCAACATACAGCCATTAGTTATTCTTGAGAAAAATAAAAGATTTCTAATTTACTGATTTTTTTACTATTCATTTTTACATTATACTGATTAGACACATCAATTACGGTTAGACACCACAATATGGCTAAAGCTCAAAATTTGGTTCGGTCCAACCTTAAAAAACTATTGGAATAAAAAAAAAAACATCGGGCATTTCAGCCTAGTGATTTTTTCAAGACTTAGTCCGGTCGGGTTCAAGCAAGTCCTTATTGCTCTAGATAATTTTTTTAAATTCAATTAGAGGATTTATTAAATGATTTATATGTAGAAATTGATGGTAATGAATATTTAAACGGCACCAAAACAGCTTCAACCTTTTGTTATACTATCTAGTTTTTGAAGTGTTTTGATTTTATGTTTGATTAAGTATGAAATTTATACAAATTTATTTGGTTTACGCTTTTGATCTAACATTTAATTTAATTTGATAAAACATATTTGTGGTCCATGTCCTCACTCCGTTATGACTTGGCGACAGGTTCATATTCCATGGTTTAATTCGATCACTATGTTAACTTAAAATGGTGATCGAAGAAAACATATTAAAATTTTGGATTCGATGAATTGTAATGGTTTAATAGTTTCATTAAAGTTATTACCCTAACGAACTTTTGACTAGCCATCACATAACTCTCAAGTCTCAAGTCTCATCGGCTCAAAACTTGGTCTCGAACATAGGAAAGGGTTTCCAAAATACAATTGATGCTGCTTTTAAATATGAATATCGACAAGTAGCTGCAGGTTGGATTATATGTTCATAATTGCAGCTTAGGTGATATTCTCTCTTTCAAAAATCATTAACTGCTACAAGATGATGGTCTTTCTGTATATATCTATATCGGTCTATTACTGATTGGTGCAAAATCACCCCAACAATTTCTCATAATAATAAATAAATATTCAAAAACTATTATCATGAGAAATTAAGATACCATGGTTCTAGACTTCTAGTCAATTACACAATCTAATGTAAATTTTTAGCTTACACGAATTAAAATGGTAAAACAGAAATGGTAAAGTTTTGTTCTTCTTGACATTTTATATCTTTACTTTTGCGTGACACATTTGTCCATTTTGGTTTCATTGAATTCAACGACGTAACAAAGTAATAAACTAACCAGTGCACAAAATTACAGCAAAATTACACTATTTATTCTTTAAATAAATATTGCCATAAAAGAAAATCTTTAAATAAATAAATGTTTAATTTAACCCCAAAAAAAAAGAAAAAAAAAAGAAAAACAATTTGGAGTCTTTCTCAATGTCTACACATCTTCCCTCTTTATATAAGCAAATCTCACGAACCCCAAAATCATCAAACCCTTTCTTCACCACATTTCACTGAGCCCACACATTTTTGAGATTAGAGAGAGAAATTTCTCCAAATCTCTCTCTCTCCTTTTCTCCGGCGATGGTTGTTGCTATGGACCAGCGCAGCAATGCGAAAGGAGATTCCGGCGCCGGAGCCCGGAAGGAAGAAGGGTTTGATCCGAGCGCGCAACCGCCGTTTAAGATCGGAGATATAAGGGCGGCGATTCCTAAGCATTGTTGGGTGAAGAGTCCTCTGAGATCGATGAGCTACGTCGTGAGAGACATTTGCGCCGTCGCGGCTCTGGCCATCGCCGCCGTGTATTTTGACAGCTGGATCCTCTGGCCTCTTTATTGGGCCGCTCAAGGAACCCTTTTCTGGGCCATCTTCGTCCTCGGTCACGACTGGTAAATTTTCAATATTTCCAATTTCAAATTTTTCTCCTTTTTTTTCAATTTCTTAATTTTGATTTGTGTTTTATTTTTCTTTTGTTTTTACATTGCCTCGAATTCTTGAATTCACGTATATTGCTGACTTCAATGTTTGATTCTTTTGATGACTTCAATTCACGTATATTGCTGACTTTTTTGATAGTATTAAAACAAAAGTGGATCTAAGATTTTTAGTTTTAGATATTTTTTTCAGCAACGTTACGATGAATCAGTCGTAAGACTCGTCACAAATATCTCTTTTTTCTTTTCTTAAACTATTATTATAGTTTCCGTATTTCATGGATCTACGTTCGAAGTTCTCAATTTCATTTTTTTTTTCACAAGATCTCCGAAACTTTAATCATAAATTATAATATCAATAAAATATATTGTTTTTCTTCTTGTTTGTGTTTCCAAATGATTTATCGAGATTTAAACACACCAACAAAAAGACACATGACAACGTCATATAACGGCTTGTTGTTACCTTCTTGAAGCGTTTGAATTAAGAATACAAACAAGGAAAATCATACAAATTGCAATAAATGAGATTATATGTTTATTGAGTAAATAATGAAGGTGAAATTGAATTGAATAAATGACAGTGGACATGGGAGTTTCTCGGACATTCCTCTGCTGAATAGTGTGGTTGGTCACATTCTTCATTCCTTCATCCTCGTTCCTTACCATGGTTGGTAAGTCATTTATTAAAACATTTTCAATTTTATTTTAATGTAAATAAGCGTAATTCTTACATTTCACTTGTTATTCATGGTGCATGTTAGCAAACTGTAATATGATAACCGAAAATCTATTTAATTGTTTTTTAATAAAGACAATTTTACAATTAAATAACCTATTAAACAATGCATGTGACTTTGTGAGGTAGATATTTAAATTTATTCCAGTCCAAAATCATCAAATCTTTTAGCAATAATAAAAAAAAAAGAATCCAAACTTTTTATTAAATGCTAAGGGCCTATTATGGGGCATAAGCTATTCTTTCCCCTATACTTAGAAGAAATTAATGTACCTTAAGTAGTCTAATTAGAATCTGTTTGAGATTTTTATTATTTGTTAAATGGGTTACATCAGCTTCAGTCTCTTTGAAGATAGACGACTTACATGCATTAATTTGCTGAGACATTATAGTATTTGTTTAGTCAGGACAAAAAATATTAGTTAAATGAGTGAGAAAAATCTGGCCTGAAAATGACATTATATAGTCGATTTTATTCTTAATAAATATAAAAGATCAAGAATTAATTGTGTGAATAAAAATTGGGGCTGCAGGAGAATAAGCCATCGGACACACCACCAGAACCATGGCCATGTTGAAAACGACGAGTCTTGGGTTCCGGTAATATTTCCCTCTCTCATAATTTCCCTTGTCTTTTTTAGTTTTTTTTAAAAAAATTGATTCTTTCTATGTTCTTAGGATTCTATATGTTTTTTTATTTATTTTATGTTTCCAATTTAAGATCGGTTGAATCCTAACGACAACCTCTTGTCAGATTTGTTTTTTAGCTGTAGTAAAATAGATTTTCAAGTGTCATAGTTCACTGCTAATTGAGTTTTTAGTGGTTTGTAGTACTTACTTTTTCGTATATCTATAAATAAACGGTTTTTATACTAAAACATAAAAGAAAACTTTAATAGTGGACCACAAATATTCGAGCCTTTGGCATCAAACGATTCTCCTCGAAATGCGTTTACTTTTCTTGTTTATTTTTTTCCCTTGTCATCAGTTTTGGCGTTTTTGTAATATTTTGTCTGCTTCTTGAAAACTAATAAAAAATATACTTATAAACACATCACATGCAATGAATTAATACGAATATATAATTTCTTCTAATTACTTATAGTCATCTAAATAAAAAAATATGCATTTCAGCTACCAGAAAAGCTATACAAGAAATTGCCTCACAGTACCCGGATGCTCCGATACACTGTCCCTCTCCCCATGCTCGCTTATCCTATCTACCTGGTAATTTTTTTAGCTCTTAATTTTACTTAACAATTATAATTAATTTAGATTTTTTTTTGAGATTTAATATAATTTTTTTGTTGGATTTTACAGTGGTACAGAAGTCCTGGAAAAGAAGGGTCACATTTTAACCCATACAGTAGTTTATTTGCTCCAAGCGAAAGAAAGCTTATTGCAACTTCAACTACTTGCTGGTCGATAATGTTGGTCACTCTTATCTATCTATCATTCCTCGTTGGTCCAATCACCGTTCTTAAAGTCTACGGTGTTCCTTACATCGTAAGTTCCATATTTTTATATAGCATGAGAAAATTTAGATACTTATCATTCATAATTTTATTGACATAATAATTTTGGAATTTTGCAGATCTTTGTGATGTGGTTGGACGCTGTTACGTATTTGCATCATCATGGTCACGATGAGAAGTTGCCTTGGTACAGAGGCAAGGTAATTAAATCAATTCTTAATTTAAAAGCAAAAAAAACAGCAATGCTGATTATTGATTAATTTGAGTTGTTGCTGTTTTGTGTATCATAGGAATGGAGTTATCTACGTGGAGGATTAACAACTATTGACAGAGATTACGGAATCTTTAACAATATCCATCACGATATTGGAACTCACGTGATCCATCATCTCTTCCCACAAATCCCTCACTATCACTTGGTCGATGCCGTGAGTTATCTCTTTCTAATTTTAATCCAATTTCATTTGATTAATAGGGTGATTAATTACTGATTAGTGAAATTATTTAAATGAATGATTCGACAGACGAGAGCAGCTAAACATGTGTTGGGAAGATACTACAGAGAACCGAAGACGTCAGGAGCAATACCGATTCACTTGGTGGAGAGTTTGGTCGCAAGTATTAAGAAAGATCATTACGTCAGTGACACTGGTGATATTGTCTTCTATGAGACAGATCCAGATCTCTACGTTTATGCTTCTGATAAATCGAAAATCAATTAACCTTCTTCCCCCTTTTTTTTGTTTTGTTTTAGCTCTATTAGGAATAAACCAGCCTTTTTTTTTTGTTTTTACTTATTTGTTGTTGTTTTTAAGTTAAAATGTACTCGTGAAACTTTTTTTTTATTAATGTATTTACATTACAAAACGTAAAGTTTTGTTCTTTCCCTTTTTTTCTTTCTGTTTTTTAGTTACCTTCAAAAGTATCTTTTAAACTTTTTGTTTGGGACAAAAGATAAAGGCAAAGAAAAAAGACAGTTCCACTGAAAGTAGACAAACTGCACGCCGTTTTTGGGTCCCATCACAACAACAATGTGTCACTGTCACGGGGTTGTTGCTTTTTTAAAAGTAATGGGCAATACACACTTTACGGCCCAAATATTTAAAGCCTTTTAAAACGCAATTGGTAATGTTTCTTGGTTAAATCCGGTTTAGACTCTATAATTGAGTCGGAAGAAAAAGTCCGTCGACTCGTTGCTAGTTGTAATGAACATCTCATCTTGTTATTCCGTTTCTACGGTAATTGGAGCTGGATTTTGCACACGATAGCCATCCCATGAAAAATCAATCAACTACTATTTTGAAATAGGTCAAAGCCTAGATCAGCTTTAGAGCATCTCCAATATATTCATCTATTTTTATCTCTAAAATTGAAGAACTGCAAAATGGAATTGGATTTCTCTCCAATGTATTCTTCCATTTTCAACTCCAAAAAAATATTCTATGTATATTCTTCATTTTTATTTTATTGTTAATTACTAATAATGTACTTTATTTATAAAATTTACAAATGAATTCATTTATTTTTTTAGTTAAAACTTCTAAAATTATAATATTATTTTAGATTTAACTATTATAATATACAAATAATACTACACACCATTTAAAATAATAAAACAAAATCTATTTTAATTTTATGTATTTCTTATGTATTTTTAATTTTATGTTATTTCTAGCTTCAGTTAATCTTCTTATATTTTTTATTTTCTATTCTCAAATTTAAAATCTATTTATCTTTAATTTTAAATTAAATATATATAATATAAAGGATTAAACTATAAATAAAAAAATATAGTTTTAAGAATTAATGAAAAGTAAAAGATTATCTTGTAAATAAAAAAGTTCACCTGCAAAATAGAGTTGAAAATAGAGTTACTCCATATTTGAAGGAAAAAATAACATTTTTTTATTTTACATATGAAAATGAAGTAGAGTTAGAGAAGAATTTCCTCCAAAATAGCATTTAGAGGAAGAAATTGGGTAGAGTTGGAGATGACCTAATTAACAAAGTCAAATTTAGCCTATCTCCAACTCTCATGTGACACTCCACCTAGATGACCAAATAATCAAGCTCCTGTAAAAGTTAAGACAAGGAAAAGAAAGTCAAAAGGACGAGTTGAACAAATCAATTATATTTTACTTATATGAAGGACAAATGTTATTTCGACCAAAAACTAATTCACCCCTCTCTCTAATTTTAGGATTAGGATTCAAATAAAATGATAATTGTTTAAACCAAAAATAAAATAAAATGATAATGGTGGATCGATTGATTGCTGCTACTACTATGAGAAGATTCTCTACTATTTTTGTTGGTTATGTCAACCAATTTTAAAACCAACGAAATCTTATTTTTGGTGGTGAAAATATGAAGATGGTGAAAAATGTCAGAATAAAAACAAATATTATAATTACAGATTTTGGGATTACAAAACAAAACAATATGAATTGGTTTTATCTTATGAAGCAAAATTAAATTGTAATTGATTACTTTGCGTGACATGGTCATTTGGAATACTTTGCTTAATTATGTTCAACTGTTTTAGTCATGGGTCATATATGTTTGGAAATATGTAAAATTTCGGCCAAATGTAGTAGGTTATAGTACCATTGAGAAACATAGTATACTTCCACATGTCTTAGATTTTCAGTCTCTACCATTTTGGTAAAATTGAATATCTTAGTCTTTGAATATTATGGTGCTTTATATATATAAGATGTCCTAAGTTTTGATGTTGTTTTTTAAGATCGCACAAAGAATGTACATCATAGAACTGTTTTATCTTTTACTTGTTTGGTTTGGACTGTGCATAAAATTTAGATAGTGTATTTCATAGAAAAGATCAAAACTGTCAGTAGATTCAGATCAATTGATGATATTTGGTGTAGTTTATTGATGTTTTCTTAAAAAAAACAAACATATTACAAGATGGAAGAAACTAAAAGAACAAAAATAAAATAAAATAAAGAGACAGATTCAAATAGCTATGGGTCTTTTTATCGTTTATTTGTTTAGGAAAGGAAGAGAAAAAAATTCTAATACTCCAGTTAGGCCCAAATTGGCAAAACAGGAAACAAAGTCATCAAATGCAAATCCAAAATGTCAAATATCGTTATAACAGTGACATTTCAAACCAAGAAAACCACTCAATACAGATTTCCAAAGTCAGAGTAGTATAATGCTGTCCACATCTGTGAAAAGTTTGATGCACCACCTAATAAAAATTACTTCATAATCCACATTGCACTCTAGAATTCAAAAAGGGGCCAAAATTCATAGACGTCGAACTATCATAAAAAAAAAGAAAGAAAAATCGTTTAGAAAGAAGCTATTAGACAATCATGGAGTAGACGTTGATGTCATATTAGTTGCTACCTGAATACTTTTACCATCAACTTCTTATTAATTGTAAGAGAGTAGTAACATAATGGGTTCTTTATTTACAAAATTAGCTAAAAACTATAAAAAAAAGAAGAAGCCTAATATAAAGATCGTAATATCGTTATACAAAATATACAAATAACCATTCGATGATATAATAATCGAACTTAGGGCAAAGACCAACTGAAAGAAGAACAAAAAATTAAGAAGAGATGCCTAAAAAGCTAAAACCAAAAGCTGTGACAATTTGGCACTCCTTTAAAAGCTACGTACCACAGATTAAGCTCAGCTTTAAGCCTATAATATACATTTAGTGACAAAGCACAAACTCAAACCAAGCCGATGACAAAACTCTCAGAAGATCCTATATAACTATCATCACCATATTATAAGAACCGAAATAATCAGATCACTTCAACTCTCGCTGGAAACTGTATTCCGGCGGTTTCCTCTTCAGCCGTAGAATCTCTGGACGCGACAAGTTTCACAGCGAAAGAAGAAGTGGAAACAAACTTTTGTCTCGCTTCAGCGAAACTTGAAGCAAGAACAGTTTGAAGCCATTGATCAATTGTGTTCTCTTCATCTGATGACCATCTTAAGGCAGCTAGAATCCGAAGGATCGCATCGTTTTCGATCTCTAGATGCATTTCAGGTCCAAAGAACCGACGAAAATGCGAAAAGATGTTCTCTTTTATGTTCTTTGCTAACCCATCGAAGTCAATCAGATTGAATGTAACTTTCCCATCTACTTGCTCGACAAAATCCTCAAGCCAAGCTTCTGTATTCTCGGACATTGCATTCGCTTCATCAGAGTTTGCTTCTGTCTCATCCACCGGAAGATTAAGATCGAGAAACGAACGTTGAGACTTAAGTGCTCGAAGCTCTGTAACCTCTGTTTCTGACTCATCCTGTCTTCTCTTATTTAGACCGTTCTTGTTAACAGTTGAAGCTTCGTCGGATAGTTTTATCTGAAGTTTCCAGTTTTTGGCACTGAGCACTCTTTCCTCGGAATATTTGACAGGCTCTTCACTATCTTTATCAATCCCGGAAGTAGTAGCAACAACGATAACATTTTTCATACTGATCTCTCTCCCATGCGAATCAAGGAGCTTTCCAGTTCTCACAGCATCAGACAATCTGATCTGATCAGGGAACTCAGCTTTCTCCACGTTTTCAATGAAAACAACAGAATCTGCGCCACGCTTTGCCACTTCGCTGGCAATGAAATCAACGACAGTTTTTCCTCTGAATCTATCGTCGAGGCTGAACTGTGCCTTGAAATCCACACAGATGCAGTTGTCTTGACCACCGCACAAGATCTCAGCAAGAGCCGAAGCTACTTTCTTCTTCCCGACTTTATCGGGTCCAAAAAGCGCGAGCCAAACATTTGAAGCTGTTTGGCTTCTTCTCCTTGACTCATCTCCTCTGTATCCGCATATGATTTCGCTAATGGCGTTCACTGCTTCATTCTGAAAGCCGACTTTCCGAGACAGTTGTTCTCTGAGAGACTTGAAATCTCTGCAATACCGTGAAGCAGCCGCCAACAACGGTTTCTCTTTGATAACCACCAGAGAGTCTCTCCGGTCAAGAGACACTGGTGTGCTTGACTCCTGGTTCTTCGACGCGTAGATTGTTCCCAAACCTAAATCTGTCGTGACACAGCTCAAAGGCGAGTTCGTTGTGCGGCTTGTGATTACCTCTGTATGTTTTGGCTTCGAGATTTTAACTGATAAACCGGGCTGGTGTGTTGGATTCTGCGCTTGAGCCGACATCCCATGAAAGCTTTCAGACATCCTAATCCGACCGCTAAGCTCGGTTGGTGTCGCGAGACTCGTCTTGGTCTGGCTAGAGGAAACAAGCTGAAGCGGGAACTGTGGTCTCACTGGCTGGAAACTGAGTTTAGGAAACGCCGGAGTTTGATGGATCCTTTGACAAATGTCGTCCCATTTCTTCTGCAGAGCAGGGATCCGAGAGGCTAATGCGTTTGGATCATCTTTAACCTGCACTGAATATAAAGCAAACACTCTCAAGATAGAAACAAGAGACTGAAACTCAGAGAAGAAGAAGTTAATAAAAGCCGTACCTTTATGAGAATCCCTTTGTCTTGATTTCGTAACCAAGAAGGTAACTTCTCTGAAGACTGATCATCGGTTAGTGAGAGACTTGAACCGGACTTAGCCAAGGCTGTGACTTCTTGCTCATACTTCTCGTTGCAGAGATGACACCGAGGAGGAAGAGTATGGTTCATTGAGTTACTAAACGGTACTCTGAAATCTGATGTTGATGAGAAAAACCCTCCAAATGGAACAAATGATCCCATCAAACTGTACATATGTATATAACCCATCAAATAAAGATTCAAACTTTGAAAGACAAAAACAATTGAAACACATATAGAAAGACATGTTACCTGGATTTTGGATAAACCCCTTGACTCGATGATGTAATCGGAAGAAGATGAAGATTCCAGTCTTTGTCGATCGTCGGAAACCTCTCGATCAGTTTCAAATACGTCTCGTTGCTCGAAACACTCCCGATGAACCAGAGTCTCTCGCTGTGAAGCTTCAACAGATCCGAGAGCTTCGACACGAGAGCATCACCGGTCAAAACCTTTAAATCTCCCAGATTTAGAACAATCCCTGATTTGGTTTTCGATCTCGACCAATTTTCCTCAACGATTCTTCCTAATTCGTCGACTAAATTCTCACTAATCTCTTTCTCTACACTAACTACACTTAACCCACTAATCTCCAGAGGCAAAAACCCAAACTTTCCTCTGTTAATCGAATCAGCAAACGTTTTAAGAGCTTCACCACCGCAAATCCCAACAAGCAGAGGATTCTTCTTATCTTTCCGGCCCAAAACCTCGCCGATTCTCCGGCAATTATCGTCGAAATCGCCGCTAAACCCGAATCTAGCCCGACCCGAATCAGATTCCGGGAGGTTGCACAGAAAGAGAGGCGGACAACGAGATCGCGGAAACCTCGTGGCGAATTGCGTAACCGGAGGATGAAGCACGTCGAGCTTGATGTCGGTGCTCCGAAACCCG
Organism: Eutrema salsugineum; assembly: GCF_000478725.1. Classification (NCBI taxonomy): domain Eukaryota; kingdom Viridiplantae; phylum Streptophyta; class Magnoliopsida; order Brassicales; family Brassicaceae; genus Eutrema; species Eutrema salsugineum. The sequence goes on along the minus strand of NW_006256908.1, from coordinate 5,077,208 downwards.
GCTTCACCGAATACCCGGCTCACAATCGGGTCATCGAGTATCGACAGAATAAAATACTTAAGCTCGACCTTCAAAACCGACGTCGTTTGAGTAGTCCCACCGTGGATTTGATGGAGGTGATAAGTCTCCGGGTGCCTTCTCTGAGTCGCCTGAGAGCGTTTGATCGCCGCCATGAGCGAGTTCGATACCGGCGGCTCCACCGCCTCGCTCTCCGCCGGTGATTTCGAGGAAGGGAGTCTGTCGAGAGATACGCCGACGCAGAGCTCCAGCGCGCGAAATTGGAGACGGGAAGAGTACGGCGTGCTGTGGGCGGCGCGTGAAATGCACACTTCCCGGAGAATCGACGAAGGCATCGTTAAGAGACCGGAAACGGCGTGAAGCGACGTCGTTTGAGCGTGGCTTCTCCTACGCGCGACGGCCACAGCGTCGTCTAATGCACGTGCTGTTTCTTCCGTTAAACATTGCCTCGCCGTGCTTACCGGTGTCGGCATCGCCGCCGGTTTAGCAAAATTCAATTTTTTTTTAAAAAACACGAAATTAAACTAAACCACCCCAATAAAAATCATAAAAACAAACAAAAGAAAATAACAAGAGAAGAAGACGAAGGAAATGCTTAGAAAATGTATAAACAAATCGCGCGTGAAGTTTCTGGAAATGGATTTTTACGACAAAGAAATCAAACCGAGTAGTCGCTTTTTTGAAAAAGATATATTTTTAATTTACGTATATAAATATGTTTTTATGTTTGTTTTGCTTCTTTTCTTTGGTTTCAATCCTCAGGCTTACGCTTGGATATGTAGAAAGAAGAGTCGCTGTTTCAATTGGTCTATTGTCAATGGGTCCCACTAATATATATATCTTTATATTTGAATTATTACTATACAGTATATTTTTTTTTTGTAATTTTGTTGTTGTTATTGTTGCCCAAAATCCTCGTGTATATTGAAGGAGCAAAGGCACATGTGGTGAGCATAGATTCTCTATGGCCCAAGTGAAAGATCTTCTTTTACTTCTATTCGCTTAAACTCTTTTCAAAATTTCCATTAATTCCGGATTTGACAATCCAACATTTTTTGTTCTCACAATTATTCTTCTTTTGTTATTTGATATCAAATATTTTTGATATCCTCTTCTTTTATTCTTATCTCAAGTATCTTATTCAACTGACATGAAAATATCTTAGTTTGAGTATCTATGCATATCTTTTTCTTTCAGTTTTTTTTCCCCTACTTTGTATTCGATTTATGTTTAAAAAAAAACTTTGTATTCGTTTTGTACACATTAACTAAATCAGACGTACTTCCACACTAAACTAAATTCTGATTTGGTCCATTGGTTTAAATATGTCAGTTTTATTCCCTTTTCTTATTAGCAGAGGGAAAAATGACAAATTTTTTGTTTTTCTATATTTGATAATCAAATTTTGTTCCATGGTATCCGAACAAAATCAGGAAAATCAAAGACAACTCAAAAAATGTTTCTGTGGTTCAAATACATGAACTGATAGTAAACCGGAATCATAATACCCCTTTTTTATACTTACTTGCATACACCACAAAGAAACATCTTGGATAATAGATTATCCTAAGAGGAGATGTCAAAAACTTTGTTCTCAATCAACAATATGATGAGTTGACCACATAGCAGTCTACTATGTATGAAGATCACACTATTGACCACATCAAATGGAAGACTTGTTATGTAGAAGATATATGAACTATTAAAAGTAAATTTATTTAATATCCTTTTCGATTAGGTTAGAATCTTGTCTGTATCTATCTTAGGCTACATTCTCTTGTGTATAATAATTAGTGTTGTATATTCATTATTATTACAATATACAATGAATATGGAGAAACAACACTCATCTAGAAGCTATTTGACAAATCATAATTCCTTAAGACATCTCTAGCACAATGCTCAACCAATAAAGGTGAATATATAATTTGCTTTCAGCCTCTTAATTTTCCAGAAGTTATACTTTATATAGGAAAACATAAAAGCCACTTATAATCATAACAAGTTCTCTCGTTATCTCAACTTAAAAGAGAATCAATCGAATGAATGTTTGTGTATTAATCGATTATGTTTTTTTTAAAAAAAAAAACTATAGAGAAAATAAAACATGATGATTATAGTAAAAAACTTTGCTTAGAAAAGTTAGATTAGAATATTGAAAATAAAAATTTGATATTTAATATAAACATGATTTGTAAAATAAAATTGAGAGGTATAATTGGAATGATTAACTAAGACAGGTCAACTTAATGCTAATTAAGCATATATTCAGTGGTAGACAGTGATATAATTTTACTTTTGAGAGATTAGATGGTTGTGATAAGGTAAAGAATAAAAGCATGAGTAAGTGATTAGGCCCCAACCCCTTTATAAATTCCACCACCACCATTTATATGCGGCTTTTGTGTCATTGTCATTGAAAAAGTCTTTTATTAATAATAACGAAGAAGAAAAAAACTTGCCTTTTTTGTTTTACTTTTATCTTCCACTTTTTTATATTCTCCGTCACAAAGGCCTCCTTTTGTCTTTCCTCTTTTGGAAAAGGAAATTTACTCAATGACCAATCATTATTATTTATACCACAAAGTAGTTTATATTTTCAGACCAATTAAAGACAAACAAACAATAATAATTTTGTTTTCAACTAACGAAATAGTACAAATTATCGTTTCAATAAATTAATTGACCGCCATCTAACTGTATATATACGTAAATAAAGTAGTCTCTCTAGACACGTCAACCAAAATAGGCCAACTGTATATATAGCATATGTTCCAAAGTCCGATTCGTTAAAAAAAAATTAGGACATATATATCCCATAAAAAGTTTCTTGTTTTTATTTTTAAAATACTTCCATTAACTTAAAATGAAATAAATACAAAGAATTTGGTCAAAACTTTTACTTTACAAAACCAAGTGACAAACTGAACCAGATAGTCTTTAACAATCTGGAGGATACGTGGACTGGTAAATACTTGCAAGAGGAGAGAAGTGTTTCCATCAAACTAGGCTTCGGTCAGATAAAGTTGCCGGAGCAAAGTATTTTTTTCGAACAGTGAGATCCATCTTCTTGAAAATTTGTGTGGATTTTGCAGTGAATTGCTATGATTTTTGAGTTTCTCTTGCGTCGTATTGAAAAAAAAAACTGATTATATTGTGAATATGATACTAATTTTTTTTCTATTCTCGATTAAATATGTCGATGTAGTTTATTGGGTTAAATTAAATGAATAACCAAAATCCGATAATTGATAAAAAATATAACCATAAAAATCAAATAATTAACCAAGTAACAATATAGAGGTTTTAGAGACGAAAATATCCTTATAGATAAAAACAGGTGAACTGATAATTGGAGAGAGAATTTTTCGCAAACGCGCCACACGCGTTAGTTATTACTATGTTATATCAATATAAACACTCTAATCACTAACATAACAGAGACTAGTAAGAAAAAATAGACAATCTATAATATTTATTTTGACATATATATGTTTACCCTGCAAATTTTATTTTTTGCATAACTTAGATACTGTTACTGTTTAAACTATATATTAGTACCAAAAAACATTGATTTTTTCTCGTCTAACATAATTTTAATTTCAAAAAACAAATCCAAATTTTTATTTATACGTCAATAATGATACTAATAACATAGAAAGTCTATTTTGTCAGTAATATAGCATGACTATTTAAAAATAAAATGAAAGGGATAACAAATCGAATAATTTAAAACATAAATTCTCTACAAAAAATATATATATAAACTTTTGTGCATTTTTCTCATCTATATACTAACCCATTATTTACAATGTTACATTCGTCATCTCCAACTGAGTATGGATTTGATAGATGTAATAGACTGCAAAAGGAGATGAATAGAATAAGGGAGAAAATGGATATAATGAGATATATTATATACATATTCTATATGTTTTGTTATTTTTTATCAAATTTTTTGTTAAAATCAAATTTATAAAAATAGACGTTCTATAAACAAATTCACAAAAATAGACTTATAAATAAAAATTTGACGTATAAATAAAAATTTGACGTATTGAGACGTTCTGGTGAGATTTCACATGGATTCGGTAAGAGAGATTACTACGGACTATTGGTATTGAGTCGGCAAAAGAAGTTGCGCCGGAAAAAAAGTTTGCGTGAGGTTATCGATACGATGGTGGCAACAAGTTTGCAGCAGCGAAGAATTGAGAGGTAGAGAATCTCTAGGAGAGAGGGAGATGATAAGTTTAGAAAAAAATTTATACGTTTGTGTGAGTATAGTTGAATTATTGTTAGCGTAATAGGTAGAAAATTTGTAGGAGAGAGAGTAGAAATGTTTAAAGATATAGTTGTATATATTGTATATTATACATAAAATATAGTAACCATCTTTCTTATATGATTATTCTTTTAATTATTGAATTATTTTTGGTTATTAACTGCAATTTCCCTAGTTTATTTCTGGATTCAATCACTCAAATAATTATAGCTTAAGTGATAGAAACATTTGTTGTAGATAGAGAGAAAGGACATTAAAAAGGTGGTTCATTGATTCAACATTAGAGGAGCATAAGTGCACAACGAATCAACATTCAAATCCTATGAAATCATCATGTCCCTAGTTGGATTTTTGTCAAAGTGAATATTCAAGTGATAAACTGGAGTTTTGCTACGTACCATAACCCATTTGCGTCGACAAAAAAATAAATAAATAGAAACCCATTTACAAGAAGAAGAGTTTAGAATTGCACTCCAAACTTTCGAGGAGGTGAATAAAGAAGACTAGGTAAGTAATTAAAATATACCAGAATGCTTTGTCATTTTCGGTTGTGGAGAGAAATCGAGTTTTTTTTTAACTAATATATATTTTGGCTAGGGTTTTTTGGGTTGGTTTGACTGGATTCAGATTGATTGTATGTATATAGAAAGCCGTAAATAACTAGAGCTGCTTATCAAAAAGCCAAAGTATATAACATTTAAGATCATTTTTATCGCTGAATACACATTTAAGTTTCTTAAACAATTTTTTACTATTAAAAATGGGTCCCACATACAAATACGTTTCTTATAGTTCCCAATTAAGAAACGTTTTTTGCATATTATAATAGGTCCCACATGTTTTGCATTATTTTTAATACTAAAAAAATTAAGAAACTCTTAAAAAATGTGCGATAATCATGAGTGTCTTTAAGGTAGGTTTCTTGCTGTTCAAAAACAAAAAAGTAGGTTTTTTAGAGTATGAATGGTAACTGCAGACTAATAAAATGTGGGAGAGTATTTGTAAATCAAACTTTTATGTTACCAATCAATAATATTATTATATGAAGTATTGATGCAGAGTGGTTTTGTTTTTTTTAATAAAACATAAAAGTAACTTTCAAATACATAGTTAATCAAGAATTTTAATTTTCAAGAGTAGTGTTTAGTTCATTCGCTTATAAATCATATTATACACAAACTAAAGGTAAAGAAACGTAAGAGATGATATAGTTATATTAAAACTGAAAACATAGAATAAGAAACCTACACCAAACACACTTTGTAAATGTTAAATATTTTGGCTTTCTGCTAAGTATTTAGAATAATCTCGTTACATATTTTTTTCTCTTCTGACTTATCTTTTACGATCATATTTAAATCTTAATCGCAAATACTTATCCAACTACTGAACTACACATAATGAGCGATTGTAATTACAAGTTCGAGATCTCTATTTTGTTTGTTTTTTTTGTAATTGCGATAGATGACCACGGAAATCACATTCTCCGACTTACTAATTTTTTTTCACCAGAATAAAATATTAGAATATGTAAATAATAAGAATGAAAGAATCTTTCTAAAAAATATAAGAATGAAATAATGAAACAAACGGAAGTAATAAAAATAGACATCTGAAACTGAACAAACAATATTTATTATATTAAAACAGAAGCACATTTAGTACTTGTTTCCAAACACTCCTAATTTTTTTTAAGTGTTTAAAAATAATTTTAATAATTATTTATATTTAATTTCGAAAATTAGTTATTAATTGAAATATTTTTAGAGTTTCTTAAATATAGGTAATTTAGATTAGATTTGATTTGATTAAAAATAATAAATCAGATATTAATTTAGATTTTATTTAAAGATTCTAATTTAAATAATTTCTATACTATTAAACATTTTTATCAAAAAAATATGTAGAATTTTTGAAAAAAAAATATTCACATATGAAAAATAATGGTCATATTTGAAATATAAAATATTTATTATGATGTAAATGATATGATATTTATGTTGTTTATATAATATATTTACGATTATGATTTATTTACAAATTAATAATAAAATAATAGGTAAAATTCAAATGTATAATTGAAATATTAAAAATATATTTTTAAAAATTCATAGAATTAAAAATATATATAAAAAACTGGGTTAAAAATATTTTGGTAACTAATATCACTAATTTTGAATTATACATGTATATCGAAAATATATTTTTCATACAAAATCAAAACATAAAAAATTAAAAATTATTGCATACACTATAAATGTGATTTGAAAAACCAGTTGTACACTCTTTTCGTTGAAAAAAGTTTAGAAAACTATAATGCTAAATAATACTATTAATACATCTCAAAGTTTTAACAAATATTTATATTATACAGTAATATGAACGGAAAAATTAGAGTTATGTTTTTATAATAGTTCATTTTGAATTAATATTAGCGGACGGGTTAAAATTATATTTTTATAATCATAATTAATTTTAATACTATAAAAATATATCTAAACACAAAAATCAATATTTTCACTTATTGAAAAATATATTTATAAAAATAATTATATCTAAACTCAAAAACACAAATTATATTACAAAATTCGTTAAATAATAAAAAATATTTCCGTGCGGATGTACGGGGTTAGAATCTAGTCAGTCATTAAGTCATTAATGTTCAAGAATAACAATATTAATAGTGTTACTCGATTATTAATATGCGTAACAAACAAAATAGATTCCTTTATAAATACTAAACAGAATAGATTGCCGTCATTAAAAAACAAAAACAAGAATAGATAAAATATACATTGCATGCGATCTAGTTCTTGTCAGCCACGCATTTAAACGAAAACGAGATTCATATTAGTGGCCGACTCTTTGAGGAGGGTAGTTTTTTGAACAAGACTTTGAAGAGGTAGTTTATAAATATTTAATTCAGGAGCAAAAAAAAATTTAGTTAGAGGTATAATTTTATAAATAGAAAAAAAATTAGTTGGAGGTAACCCTTTTTTATCATTAAATTAAAAAGTTGATAAAAATTATAAAACTTTTTTTTTTTTAAAATAAAAAAAACAGTAGATGACACATGACTCCGTCGAATCTTCAATACGCCTGCCCGATGCATGCGATATAGTTCTCAGTAAACTTGCAAAAATATCCACCATGGAATTCAAGCTACAAAGAATTAAGGTGCAGCACCAGTCCAACAAAAACAATGCTCCAAAGCAAGAATAAACTATTATTTTTGTAATAAAAAAATCTTGAAAAATTATATGATACAAAGCAATTATTTTTTTTAGTGGCCTTAGATAATAGTTATTTGATACAAGCCTTTTTTTCGGCAGAAGCCAATTGTGTTTAATTAGTTAGGAAATAATATTACAAATGAAAACAGGAACTTCAAATTTTATGTTTTGCAAATTATTGATCTAAAACTAAATATATTATCCATAAGTTATAGTTTAACCCACATATCCTAGGAGAAAAAAAGGCAATACGAGTGGTCTGAACTAATGAATATGTGAACGACTTGATGATATAAAAATTGCACCTAACTAAAATCCTTCAAAATGTAAACATAACTCCATTTAACCAAATGTGAGAATAACAGTTCTGTACTTCAGTTCTGTGTAGTGGAAGAACCACATAACTCCTTTAACCAAATGTGAGTATAATTGTTCTGTACTTCTTTGTAGTGGAAGAACCAATATTTTTTTTTTCAAAACTTGGCACCAATATTAATAAATACTTTGATGGCATTGAAGACTGGAATTTACTGACCATCACACATGTCATATAACAATGCGTTTGATACTTATATTGCAAACCATACCTTCATGTAACAAAAAAAAAAAAAAGAGTTTTTACCCTTTTCTCAAAAAAAAAAACAAAAAACAAAAAAAAAGTCACTGCTATCCTATCAACTTTCTTTAAAAAAAAAAATCTTAAATTTACTTTTAATAGTTCATATATCTTCTACATAACAAGTCTTCCAATTTGATGTGGTCAATATCATACATTTCAGAGTCTCAAACTCTATACATTACCGATTACCAAATGCATTCCCCAGGGCCAGAAGTCGATTCCAATAAAAAGGTATTCGATTTGACCCTTGCTTTTCTCTTTTATTCTATTTTTTTCTAAAGGCATATATTTATAGTTACTTTTCCACTTCCAATAGAAAAAATACAAAAATAAAACCAAGAAAAACTCATTATTTTATCTTTTTGGATACACAAATGTGGACTTTTTCTTAAAGTAGAACTAGATTCTAACCCGTGCATCCGCACGGGAATATTTTTTATTGTTTAACGAATTTTGTAATATAATTTGTGTTTTTGAGTTTAGATATATTTATTTTTATAAATATATTTTTAATAAGTGAAAATATTGATTATTGTGTTTAGATATATTTTTATAGTATTAAAATTAATTATGATTATAAAAATATAATTTTAATCCGTTCGCTAATATTAATTCAAAATGAACTATTATAAAAACATAATTCTAACTTTTCCGTTCATATAACCGTATAATATAAATATTTGTTAAAAGTTTGAGATGTATTAACAGTATTATTTAGCATTATAGTTTTTTAAAATTTAATCAACGAAGGGAGTTTACAACTAGTTTTTCAAACCACATTATAGTGTATGCAATAATTTTAATTTTTTATGTTTTCAGTTTGTATGAAAAATATATATATATACATGTATAATTCAAAATTAGTGATTTTAGTTACCAAAATATTTTTAACCCGGTTTTTATATATATTTTTAGTTCTATGAATTTTAAAAATATATTTTTAATATTTAAATTATACATTTGAATTTTACTTAATATTTTATTATTAATTTATAAATAAATCATAATCGTAAATATATTATATAAGCAACATAAATATCATATCATTTACATCATTATAAATATTTTATATTTCAAATATGATCATTATTTTTCATATATGAATTATTTTTTTTTTTCAAAAATTCTAGATATTTTTGATAAAAATGTTTAATAGTATAGAAATTATTTAAATTAGAATCTTTAAATCAAATCTAAATTAATATCTGATTTATTATTTTTAATCAAATCAAATCAATCTAAATTACCTATATTTAAGGAACTCTAAAAATATTTAAATTAATAACTAATTTTCGAAATTAAATATTAATAATTATTAAAATTATTTTTAAACAATTAAAAAAAATTAGAAATGTTTGGAAGCAAATACTAAATGTGCTTCTGTTTTAATATAATAGATCTATTAATGATATTATTTTTGAGATATTAATGGTTATCTAAAAATCTACCGCTTAAGTTTGAGTACACCTCTAACTCTAAGAGAAGTGTGTTATCTTTTTGAACATTAATATGCAATTTAGAAATCTGTAGTCCTCTTTTGTAAAACCGTAAAATATTTTGGCTCATTAAAGATCAAATTCTTCAAAATCCAATTGTCCTGCCACGATTGAAAAATCAACACATTTTTACATTATTATACAAGAAAGATAATGCTTTGCATCTTTATAGAACTGATTAGTTGTTTAATTTCGAAAAAAAACAGACTGATTAGTGGTTAAGCTACAATAATTTTTGATACAGTCTGAACATGACATTTTGTATGAAACGGGGGGGAGTACTATTTATACAAATATTTCACCCATATTTCATTTGAAGCTATTAACTTTATGACCCCAGCCGACAGAAAAGGTTATAGCTCCAAACTATTCGTCCATCTAGTGCAGATATTTTATATGGTGGATCTGTGAGTGTATGCATCCCTTCGAGGTGGAGAATATCATGTGAATATTGAACTTTTACAACAAAACAGAGTGAAAAATTATTTGTCTTTTATAAGGATTATGAACACTTCGACAATTGTCAAAAGATAACGCAGATTTTTTTAACTTTTATAATTACCCTACTTTATATAATAAAGCTAATGGCTTTTTTTGATGGGTACTTGAGTTGGAAAGCTCAAGCGATTACGGATGAAAAGCAAATGTTTCGTAAGTGTGTGGATCAAAAATGTAATTATGTATGAATTTTGTAAATATTAGCCTGGGCATTCGGATACCCGATCGGGTTCGGATCGGGTATTCCGGATTATCGGATTTTCGGATTTGAATTTTATAAACCATTCGGTTATTTCAAAAAATTCGGTTCGGTTCGGATCGGATCGGATTTAACAAATAAAAACCGAAATAAACCGATAAAATTTGAAATCGGATAACTCGGGTTAGTTAAATCTGACAAACCCGAAAACCCGAAAAAAAATTTCTGCAAAAACCGAAATTGCTATAACAAATAAAACTTAACAAAAATAGCAAAAATAGATCAGACTCCAACAATCTTAGTTCACACTAAAATATCAAACTCCAAACCATCTTAATTCATACTTAGTTTAAGAATAAAAATTCAAACCATCAAAGTCCAAATCATCTTAGTTCATACTAAAATATCAAAATGACAAAGAGAATAAACAGAAACTGAGATAGTGCATAACTCCAGCCTCCAAAAAGTGTGAACTTCATAGCAAATCAAAGATGCATCTGAAAAGACAAAACCGATCTTTAAATAAAATTAGAAACCAATACAAATTTTATAACAAAACAAAACCAAATTCAATATTTTGATACTACTTACCCATTGTCGATTGTTGAAGTCATTAATAGGGTGAGATTCAATCTTCCACACTTATTGGATCATCAAACTCTACATAAAGAATTAAGAGAAGTTGAAGTTAGAACAAGTGAAATGACATAAAAATATAAATAAACAAGCCAAAACCATAACATACCTCTCATAAGGTTGTCCAAAAATTCATATTCAGAATTGATTTGCTCCATTGTAACCAAGCCACTTTCACTTTTACACCGAATTTCCTCCTTCATCCATTGCTCCGTACACATGAGCACCTCCACCATATAATGAATAAGACAGCTTCGAGCTGGAGTTATGATGCGTCCACAAGTGCTAAAAGCACTCTCAGATGCCACAGAGGAGACCTGCATTGCCAAAACATCCTTTGCCATTTGGGAAAGTGTAGGAAACCTGGAACAGTTTGTTCTCCACCAGTCAAGCACGTCATACTCAACACCAGGTAATGTGTTCGCGACCTCAACACCCTCCTTAAGATATCTATCTAACTCGTCCTTTTTATCATTGACTCTTGTTTCAGCAACCTTTGCTTTGTAGATAGAATCCATCCTCTCATATCCCAACCCCAAATCATCATCTATTACTTCCTCTCTTAAACCTTGTGAATGCTCTGATGATTGTGCCTGATTAGACTGTGAGGACTGCGAGTTTGGAGCTGAAGAGAATCTAGAGGAGTACTCATCAAATAGTGCTCGCAGAACCACTAGGACTGAGGCATTGAGTTCTTGTGCGTCTTTGCTGTTCTCACCATATAGTCTCGCAAAACACATGTTAGCTAAATCCATTTTTTTTCTAGGATCCAACACTGATGCTATGATAAGCATTTTATTTAAAACCTTCATCCCATCCCAATACTTGTCGAACTTGAGCAGCATTGCATCAGCCTTTGTTCTTATTTCTGCGTCTGCACTTGTGGTAAGGTTCATCAAGGTTTTCTCGATGGTGACTATTTCCCCATAGCATTTGTAAGAGTTCAGAGTGGTTGAAGCTGATACCTGAAGAGTAGACTCATAGAAGACGACTAAAAAATGGTTCAACCTCTCAACATTATCCCAGTCAATTACAGAAGGAGGTCCAACTATTACTTTCCCACCTTCTAACTCAGTAAAATGATCAAGATACAGCTTATCCTCTCTGGCCATCCTGTCAAATGCATGTCTGTACTTCGACGCCTTATGCAACATTGTGTAAGTAGAATTCCACCTTGTTTTAACATCCAATGGCAAACTACCCCTTTTCAGCTTTCCCGAGTCAACTCTTAGTTCAAATGAACTCTGCCTAGTTGTTTTTGATCTAACATAACAGATAGCATTGCGAATTGCATTCACACTTGACTCTATTTTTTTCAAACCATCTTGCACAATCAAATTAATGATATGAGCACAACACCTTATGTGGAAATAATCACCACCGAGCACAAATGCTTCCGGATTTCTTAACTCAAATGCCCTATGAAATCTACTTATAGCAGAACCGTTCGCTGTTGCATTGTCAACAGTGATGCTAAACACCTTATCTATTCCCCATTCAGCTAGACAGTCCAAGAGAACAGTTGATATTGTCTTACCTTTGTGATCAGTGGCATGTTTAAAGCCGATGATGTACTTCTTTAGCCTCCAAAACATGTCCACAAAGTGAATAGTGATCACCATATAACTAGCCCCTGTTGAATAAAGAAACCAGAGTTAACAAATAAAAAATGAACATATAAATAGAATGGTAAAAATTCTATACGAACACTAAAAAAAAAGAAACCAGACGTCTATACCTGTAGGCTGAGCAACCCATATGTCAGTTGTTAGAGAGACACGATGCTTGTTGGCTCTAATGACATCCCTCAAAGCTTTTTTCTTAGCCACATACATCCCGCAAATGTTTCTGGTAGCAGTCCTCCGAGAGTGAGGATCGTAGAGCCTGCATTTATCGCAGAAATGCTTCCAAGCTATGCTATCCACAAAGCTAAGTGGGAGCTCCGCAAGAACAATCATCTCATCTGTTGCTTCCCTAAAAACTTTCTCGGACACTTTTGCCACACCGAGGCCACCACCCTGATTCAGTACACTCTGAGTCTTGCCATTGCTTTGTTGTTGACCCTCACTCCATGCGATGAAATGCTTGCATTTTGCAAGATGGTTCCTCAAATTTGTGGTCCCTGATGTTGTTGGACACCTATACAACCGCCGACAGTAGTTGCATATGCACCTGTCTCTGTCTTCTTTGGTCCTCGTGTAATGCTTCCACACATCAGATCTTGGATCAAGAAGCTTCATCTGCTTTGGTTGCTGAGAAGCAGAGCCTTCACCGGTTTGTTTTCTTTTTCCCCCACTCGCAGGTGTTTCAATCTCATCATCATCAAGATCTTCATAAGGACCGTGAGTGTTTGCTGCATCTGTGCTCGTAGGGGTTGGTTCTGATGATGAATCCATCTGCAAATACATAGAGTTCAAGCTCGATTCAAACAAACTAGCAAAGCAATGAGTTTAACTACCACACGTCCACAGATATATACCTTTCCTAAACAAATCGAAACTAACTTTTGATCACCATATAACTTTTGCAAACAAATCGATATCAAAGCTATTAACATCTAACATCGAAATCGAAGCTATTAAACCCAAAATCGAAACTTAAAGCTATGAAAAACAAAATATAAATCAGAAAAACGAAATATAAACGAAATCAATTCTAGCCCTGGGCATAACACCGATTACCGAACACTAAAAAATAGCTAAATCGAGTTTGGGAAAGGGTTTTTACCTGAGACCGAATTCTCGATGCCTCAGAGATTGGAGTGAAAGGGGTTTTGAAATTAGATGAATCCAGATTGAAATTTTGTGTTTTTGCCCTAAATCGAGTTACAGGTTTGGGAAAGTGTCGTGAAAGAAGGAGGAGAAGAGACATTCTGGATGAAAAACAAGTTTTCTTTTATTTCGGGTTATATCGGTTTAATTCGGTTATCATCAGTTAATCCGAACCGAACCGATGAACCGAAGTAATCCAGCATCATAACCATTCGGTGTTTTTGAACGACCCGAACCCGATCCGAACCCGAATTTTCGGGTCGGTTTCAGATTAATTTTTCGGGTGCAGGTTTTATGCCCAGGGCTAGTAAATATATCAAGAACATGTTGTCTTGACATGCGTCAAGTATTAAGTGATTGAAATTAAAATGGGACATAAATGACGCAACGATGATTATGTTTAGTAGAGAGATAGGTCGAACTTTTGGGTGGTGTCCTTGTCGTCTCTAGTGACACTTCTTACCACGACAATGTTTGTGTTAATTGTTAATTGGTCAATTGTGGTAACCTATTTTTTGTATGTCTTTTCGTAACGAGTCAAAACCGATTATTTCTTTTTAAAATTTTAAAAATCAGTATTAAGGTTACGGCTTTGATTAGCGTATGTAATATGTTAAATTTAATAATTTTCTAACTCAAAACCAATTAACAATATATTAGAATATTACTAAATTTTTTATATACTACTTTCAATATAAGATATTTTTCGTAAACCAGTTATGGTTCATGAACCAGTGAAAAATTGCGCATCCGAAATATTGAAAATTTAAGGTTTTCTACTTCCATTTGCATTTACAATTAACAAATAAATTTAAACTAAATTGCATACTTAAATGGAAGGTGAAAATAGAAAACATTAAGTTTACGTTTACTTTTTTTTTCATTTTCGATTGAAATTGCCATTTCCATTTTCCATTTTCCATTTGCAATTTGCAAAATATTTTTATAGAAAATGAAAAATTGTTCAAATGTTTTTAAAATCATGAGAATACTCATTTTCTTATGTAAATTAATTTTTATCACTCACGTCACGTGACTTACTCCATGATCAATTTGCATAGTCTACTTTCTTGAAAGAAAGCACAAATTGCCTTTGCTCTCGTACATTTGTGCTTTTGTAGCGTCTATCGTATATTTTAGAACGATAGAAGGCTTACGTTAGATTAAAAAGCCCATGATAAATCCACCAAAAGCCCAATAACTAAAACCGGCGTATGTTAGCGATCCGATCATAAAAAACATAAACATTCTTCCATCTTTCTGCTCCGATTGAGTAGAAAAACGATCACGGAGATGGCGAAAGCAAGCTCTATTCTACTTGGAACACTCCTGCTTTTCGCAGCCCTAGCTTTTATCCAGGTAGCTTTTTCTCCTTCAGATTCTGGATCCGTTCAATGTTTCATTACATTCATTACGACACTGAATCTAAACCACAACGATCCAGATCTACAAATTGTTCATTAAACAGATTGCAATTACTCAGTTTTGTAAGCTAGAATCTTCAGTTGGCACTGAATCTGTAGTTGATGACAGTCAACGTATCCTTGTTTTACGTTCTAGTGGAAGTCAACAGATTGATTTTTTTTCTAATGAATTTCTGTGATTGGGATTTCAGGCAAAGGAAGATCTGAAGGAAATCACTCACAAGGTTTACTTCGATGTAGAGATTGAAGGGAAAGATGCTGGTATGAATCGATGGATCTTAGTGGAAATGTTTGTTTTTCAGCTTACTGATTTGTGAAAAATGAATGTCTTTATAGTACTTGAAAGTTTAATTTGTTTTTGATCATTTCTTCATCAAATACACATCGGATTCTTGGTTTCTTTTGAAGTTTGATTCTCTGATGACTTTGTTGCTCGCAGGTCGAGTTGTTATAGGCTTATTTGGCAAGACAGTTCCAAAAACTGCAGGTAAAATATATATGGTACTGAACTTATGATCATGGCTCCAAATTATTTTTAATCCAAGAGAGTAATCCGTGAGTGTGTTTCCTTCTTGCAGAAAACTTCAGAGCTCTGTGCACAGGTAAGCTACTAATTATATTACTATAACGTGGAAACAATATTAGGAGGACAAAGAGTGTCCTAAGTATCTTCCTGAACACTTGTTTGGAGGTCTGATGTAGAGTATGAAGAAGATCATATGGAATGTTTTCACAATGTAGAGTTACATGTTGTTCATGATTTTGGAGCTGGGTTGTGATAAAGTGATTAAATTTTTCGAGGGATACAGGGGAGAAAGGTGTTGGGAAGAGCGGGAAACCTCTACACTACAAGGGAAGCAAATTCCATAGAATCATCCCAAGCTTTATGATCCAGGGAGGTGACTTCACGCACGGAAACGGTATGGGTGGAGAATCAATTTATGGTCAGAAGTTTGCAGATGAGAACTTCAAGCTGAAGCACACCGGGCCAGGTGATCATCATTTTTTTCTCTAAGCCAAGTTTGCTTAAGCACATAGGAAGTTTCATGAAATTGTTATGAAGGCTGATGGTTTGAAAATCTGAATGGGACACAGGTTTGCTTTCGATGGCAAACTCTGGAGAAGACACAAACGGTTCACAGTTTTTTATCACGACCGTGAAAACAAGCTGGTTAGATGGAAGACATGTGGTGTTTGGGAAAGTGGTTCAAGGAATGGATGTTGTGTACAAGATTGAGGCTGAGGGAAAGCAAAGCGGAACTCCCAAGAGCAAAGTCGTTATCGCAGACAGTGGAGAGCTTCCTCTCTAAACCCCTAAGCATTTCTTCTTCATGATTGATATTTAGGTTCTTGAGTTGTTCTATACTATAAACACGGCCCAAATGCAATCACAGGAACAAAATCACTTCAGTTTCAGAGATTTTTCGTTTTCTTTAAATAATAGACGTTGTGACTTTTGAGAGTGTCTTTGATGTGAGACTTGTCTTTTCTTCTCCACTTTTGGTGGCAATTTGCAAATCTAGCAAAAGCTACTCGTATCAAAGACAAAGGCGCAGATTCAATTACTTGATGTTTCCACCACTTGTATAAATATGATGTCACGTAGCACCTTATATGTCGATACTCTCGCTTATTTCTATCCACAACCACGAGAGAAATAAAGAAGAGTGGAAATACCAAAGAGCATATTCTAAATAGAATTAGAATTGGATACCCTTCAGTTTTAGAGTCACTCTCTTTTAATTAGCTCTTCTTCACTTGACTATTTAATTTGATGGACCCAAATTCACACGAAAAAAACAGAGGAAGATATTTGCCCATCCCATAACAAGGGAGATTTACGAGAGAGAAAGAAAGAGAGAGAAAAGTGTAATCCGTAAATGAACCCAAGATATATTCTTTGTATTAATACCGTGTACTCCAAGAATACCCACGTAACAATTCAAAATTCTAAAGAATCCACTTCACACTCATTTCCTCATTGATGGACACTCTCTGTGAGATCATCATGACATATCCAAGACTTGGCAATATAACAAACCAGATCCATCTTTTTGGGTGTAAGAGTGTAAAACTCATATCTTATAGTAATAAAACCTATTTCAACTCATTGTCCAAACAAACCGACCATTGAAATGTATAATATCAATCAACAAAACTTGTGATGATTATATACGAATGGAGACATGCAGAATCAAGAACTGAGTAGAGAATAAAGCTAAATACACAAGCATATATAAATACCTTAGAACACACGCCTTAAGAGACTATGCAGTATACGTTCATATAATGCAAGAACAAGTGCATATCCATCACTTAGAACAGAGACGACGGCATAAAAACAGAGCTTAGTGTAGTGATCGAATTTACTTGCGATTAATCCTCAAGAACCGCAAGATCTCCGTCCACCGACGTAGGAACCGGTGGTGATGGTCGTCGTGTCACCGTTCTTGACCGCTCCTTTGCCGCTCGTGGAACATTTTGGTGATCTCGAAAGATAAATCGGTGTAAGTCTCCATAACTCTAGAGATATTACCGTTGATCTCGTTGATCAGGCCAACGTTTCTGGTGACGTTGTCTGGTATTCGGGACCGGTGGTTTTCGTTGACGCGTTGGATCAAATCACGGTTCTGATCGAGAACGAGCTGCGCACGCTTGAAGCCATTACTCAGCGTATCCCAAACTTCATCGTCTTCGTTCATCTTTACAGGACCTCGCTTTGCTCTACCGATTGTTTCCGACGAGCGATCGACGTCTCGAAGATCAAGCTTCACGGAGAAAGTCATTCACCGGACGTTGACGAGTGGGAACTTTTGTTTGCCGACTCGTAAAGCGGTTTATACGGTTAAAGAAGATGACCGTGACAGGATTTCGTGAAGGACCAATGTGTGTTGAAAAGAGAGAGTCGTTGGAAGGATTTTATTGGACGGTGATGTAAAAAAGTGAGGATAGCTCAAGAATCATGAAGAATTGTCAAAGAGTGTCTGAGCTTTTCCATAGCTTTCGTGGATTAAACAAAAAAAAAAAACACTAAGGAAACCTTTAGCAGTTTGCATTTTCCAACTTTGCTCCATTTTGATTTTTGAAAGATAGCAATTAAGCTAACAATATATTCATGGAATTAAAATGTGTAACCTTCAAATTATAAACCGGATCAACCCCAGATTAGCTGTTCAAAACTACAAAACCAATTAAACAACAAAAACAAAAACACACGGGGCTTTTCCAAAACTAAAAGAACCCTAAACAGAGCAAAAAATATTTCTTATTTTTTTGGGTTTATTGTGTCGTCAATGTCAGCAAAACTAACTCTAAGTCTGTCTCTGTGGTTTTATATATAAAAAAACTAACTACTTGCGCAACGGGAACTATTGGAAGAGCAAAACGTTACACGTGAGTGATAAAATGAGGAAAAAAAGAAGAAGTAAAATCCTTTTTTTTTGGGTCTTTTTTTCTTCCTTCTATCTTCTCTGAAAATTGAGGAATTTGACTGAAAGTGCGAATCCAGAAAAGAAGAGAGCGCAAAACCCGACAAGAACAGCAGCAGATACACCGATCATGTCTGGCTTGTAGCCGAAGTATTGTTCAATAAATTGCTTGACGGTGCCATGGAACATAGGCTCATTGATGATGCTCTCCACGTCACCAAGCTGTGACAGGATCACTCCTTGAAGTGTCCACGCCACTGGGCAAATGTAATAGAACCATATCCACCACACTGGAATCAACTGAAGAACCAAAACACAAAAAACAAAAAGTGAGTTTAAAAGACTGCTAAAAGGGTAAACATTATAAAGATCCCATTAAACCACAAATATCTAACGACATTTTTACTTGATAGATGAGTGTAATACTTACAGGTTTTTGGACAAGGAAACCAGAGAGGAGATTCCAGAGAGAGTAAAACGCAGAAGAGATAACAGCGGCTAAGTGCTGATTCGGGGTGAGACCAACCGCCAACATGCCGTAGAAGGTGAAGTAGGTGAAAGTGAGGAACATGAACACCAAGTAGAGTATAAACTTGCCTGCATTTTCGAAATATAATAAATATGGTTGATATGCATAGAAAGAAAGATTGAGATTCATGCAAAAAAAAAAAGATTTAATGAAAAACTTACTGAGTGTTCTTTCAAAACCAATGGTGAAGTATGTGATGACACCATAGAGAAAGGTTTGGGTGAGAATGTAAGGTATCTCCACAAGGCCTTGAGCTGCTGCATATGGAATTGGACCATACATTCCCGCGGCTTTCTCTCTGTAGAAAACTGTTCTTTCGATTGAAACGATTGGTTGTACCGATGAAGCGTTACTAACTCCAAGAAACAGACAAGCCGAGTAGAGAGCTCCCATTACTGTGACCAAATCTTGTGTGGAAGTCCTCTTGGAACCGATGTCCCAGAAAACAGTGCCGAGTATAATCGCAGCGACCGTTGTAAAGAGCAATCTCACGAGGTTGTATTCTGGGCTTCTCCAGTAGACAAGGTTCTGTTTCCAGAGGCAGAGTAGAAACTGAGACAGTTGGTTCTGTGAGTATCTTGAATCGAACTTTATTGGCTCTGAGCCTTCTGGTGGAACACTTAGTTGTTTGATGTTTGCTTCCACTTCTCTGTATAGATAAATACACAGTATGGTTAGACTTGATTTTTTTGATAGTGACTGTTAAAAGATGTAACAAAATGAATTGGGATAGTTTTACCTAAACTGTTCAGATTTCTTGTATAAATCTGCAAAGTCCATGTTCAATTTCTCCTCCAAAGCAGGCGTGGTTACTTCAAGCATCCAAGTTGCTGGATTGTAACCACTTGAGATTGCAGGGACTCCGTCAATTCCCTGCAGAGGGTTTAATTAGGGTTTGTCAATTTAGTTTACTTGGGTAACAAGCATATAAGTACCAATTATGATCACAAAAGAAGAGAAGGCCAAAGACAAGTACCTGAAAGTAGTCTACCATAACCTGTGAGTGTTGACCCAATTTCCCACCATATATAACCTGTCCTCCTCGTTTCATTAGAAGAAGCTGTATTTTTAAAGTTAAGCAAAATAGCAAACAGGTTAACACCATTGACTAACGAAATTTCTTGTAATCCAAGCAAAAGTTAGGGCAAACCTCGTCAAATGCTTCAAAAATGTCAATGCTGGGTTGGTGAATGGTGCAAACCACTGTTCTGCCAGTGTCAACAGTGTTCCTAACAGTTCTCATCACAATTGCAGCTGCTCTTGCATCAAGCCCAGAGGTTGGTTCATCCATGAAAATTATCGATGGATTTGCCACCAACTCAACCGCAATGGTTAGACGTTTCCTCTGCTCTGTAGAAAGTCCTGTTGTACCAGGTAGACCTACTATCGCATATCTCAGGCTATCAAGCTCTACAAGTCCCATTACTTCTTCCACAAATTCCTAAACAAAACACAAAAGGTATCCTTTTTTAGTGAAACTATCTAAATAGGAACCAAATGAGGTAAAACTCATTCATACTTACCTTTTTCTGTTCTTTGCTTATCTCTTTAGGAAGACGAAGGCTAGCAGAAAACCATAGGGACTCTTCAACAGTGACCTGAGGAGAATGTATATCGTTCTGCTCAACATATCCAGAGATTCTAGCAAACGTTTGTTGTTCTTTTGGGTAACCAGAGATTTTAATATCTCCCTCGGTATAGCCACCTGTCTTGCGACCCGCAAGAACATCCATCAACGTAGTTTTGCCCGCACCGCTTGATCCAACCAAAGCTGTAAGAACACCAGGCGAGAAGACTCCACTCACTTTTGATAACAGCTGTAGTCTTGTCTCTGGTACACCTTGAGAACGCATTTCCTGAGATTTCAAAGCAATAATCATTATGCAACGATAGATAAGGACTCATATGACTGAAGTGAAACAGAGAAGTGAATTAGACCTGTGGCATATCAACATAATAGTTAACATTGTGGAAAGTCATTGTTAATGGTTTGAATGGAAGAATCATTCCTTTTTTCTCACTTTTTTCTTGTTTTGCATCTGATACTAAAGCAGTTCGGGTTTCTTCATTGGGATCGTCTAAAACAACTGCTCGAGCTTTTCTTAGAGCTGCAAGACAAGAAAAGAAAAAGAAGTAAGCTTCACAATATTGCTACAAAGATCTGTGAGAAATGATCATTAGCAATAGAGAGACTCTTACGGTTAAGATAAGCCAAGGCGACAGTGACAATGTTGTTGAAGAGAAGTGCATAACCAATGAGGACCCCAACTCCAATCCAATACCAATTGTCATTTGTGGGAAAACTGCGTAGCTTTAGAAGGTTCAATCCAATTGTAGTATCCGATATAGCGGATGGCTGCAGGATGTTAAAATGTCTATAGTTAGGCATTGTATATTCTAACCAACTATTATTAACACAAGAAAATAGATTATTGAACAGACCTCCATCCACCGTGTGGCTGTGAATTCATTGACCGCAATCGCACGTTGCCCATAGGATAACGGCGAAACCCAAAAAGCCCAAGTCCACCATGGTTTAATATCATCTGTCAAAAGATGATAGGGTTTTAGTATAAGAACTTGATGATACAAGTCGGTTTCTTTAATGCAAGAAGTGAAAAAGTAGTAATAATTATACACCTTTTGGAATAACGAATCCTCCAAGCAAGAACACTATTAAGATTGATGCAGATCCGAATGTATTGGCAATAACCATATCTCTTGCTACAGAAGCCAGCATACGGAATAAACCGAGAGCCATTTGATGCACCGAGAAAAGGAGTAACATGTATCGGAAAAATCTAAGAGAAACAACAAGAAAATTTGTCAAAGAGACACCAAAACTAAAAAATCGAAAAAGAAGTCTAGAGAAATGTTAACCAACCTGCCTGGAGAGGGAGCAAGTCCCACACTGTAATATACCACACAAGTCCAGACAACAGCTTCAAGGATAGAATAAGGCACACGCAGTATCCAGCTGGCAATAGACCAAGACCAAGCAGGATGAAACGAGTTGTCCCTTTGCTTGTAGAATACCGGGAGACGTGAAATCATGAGAGGCAGTTCAGAGAAACCGTTGAACATCATGTGCACTAGGCCGAAGAAAAGGCAAGATAGATACTCGTTGCCATATGCTTCGCTTGTTGGGTGTAATCTAGTTCTCAAGAACACCGTGGCTGTGACAAATCCCACAAATGCAACCTTTAAGGGAAACAGAATGAGTCAGATCAGAAACATATACCGATGCAAAACATGGAAGTAATGAAAATAGGTAAGACTTATACCTGACATGTCCTAAAAGTGTAAAGAAATCTGTGACGGTTGATCAATAGTATTTCTCGTTCAAAGCAAACTTTAAGGTTTTCCCATCCTGATATGGCGAACTTTGTTCTGCACAAAGCTGAAGGATCCGCGGATGACTTATCAAACGGTGTTGCAAGCTTGGAATCTGCAGCATGTCCGTATTTCGAGTTTCTGAATGCAGATGCTATGTCCGAGACAGGAATGAACTGATAAGGCTTCGAAGGATCTGCCCAGTACTGAGCTTGATCCTTTTTAGACGTCACCTACATACCAATATAACAAAATATCAAGAACCTATACCTATACCTTTTGATGTTGTAGTTATGTAAAATGCATTGAAAATACAACAAGAAAGTAAAACTATATGTGTAGCCAAAACATGACTTAAAATCAAACCAAAGAAAAGAGCAAGGATGTATACCTCTTGGAGAAAATCTGCAACACCTTTACGTGGTGGGAGACGGAATCCTAGAGACTCGAAAAATCCCACCACATCTTGTCGAGGACCTTGATACACCATGTAACCTTCTGATAGAAGAATCAAATCGTCAAACAGATCAAACGTTTCTGGTGCAGGCTGAAGAAGTGCCATAAGAACAGTCCCATCCATTAGATGGACGAAGTTTCTGACACATTTCACAATCTGGAAAGTCGTTGAGCTATCAAGGCCAGTAGAAATTTCGTCCATAAACAAAGTTTTTCTTGGCCCGACAGTCATCTCTCCTGCATTGTGTCAAGATTTATAAGTTTAGCATAACCAGAGCTTGGTGAGAATAGATAAGTTAAAGAGAGTGAAAGAGACCTGTTGTTACTCTTTTCCTCTGACCTCCTGAAACGCCTCTCATCATATCATTACCAACCATTGTATCAGAACATACGTCAAGACCAAGCACTCTAAGCACATAGTCTGTTGAAACACTATGCTTTTCACCACTGACAGAAGCAGCCTATAAAATAATAATAATAATGTTGGTTATCATAACTAATAAATAAATCAGACACAATAAAAGTAACCAAATTTAAGGAAGTAAGAGGAGCTATATGTAATATGATGCTGACCTTCATAAAAGCATCAATCTCGGAAGAAGGACGTACACCCCTCTCTTTCTCTAAACGAGTGAGATCTTTCATGTAACCTACAATTATATAACATCAAATATTTGTGAACATTTAACGTGAAGAAGTTAAAATCTAGTAAGTGGTAACATCAAGTTAAAATAACCTGCAAATCCTTCGCTTGCTCCCTGACATCTCGCAGCAAAATCAAGCGTTTCACGTACAGTGAGTTCAGCAATGTGATTATCCGTTTGACTAATATATGCTGAAGTCCTTTTGACATGGAACTCATCAAGATTCTCTCCGTTGTAAGTGATGTTACCCGTTTTCTGTAAAAAACAAGAGTTAAGGTTTATCATAAATACCAAAAAAAAAAAGAGAGAATCTAAGAAGATCAAATGACAAATCTTTTAAAGACACATGTGACTTTATCAAACTAAAAAGAAGATATATCAAACATACGATGCATGTGATATATATGAGACATAGTAGATAACTTCACGTGATAACTAACCTTTAAACTTTTATCAAGTTTTCCTGCGAGAGCAAGAAGTAATGTCGATTTTCCAGAACCCGGTGGTCCTAATAGCAAAGTCATCCTTCGAGAAATCAACAAAAACATAGCAACTGTTAGTGATTTGTGACTATATATATACATATTGTGCTTAGTCTTATAATCTCACAAAGTCTTTTTATTCACCTTCCTGGTTTGATAATCCCACTAATATCTTTCAAAATCGTTAGCTTATGTTTTCTAGTCTTCATTATTCTCAAGCTGCTTAAAAGACGCTGCAAACAGAGAGAAGAAGCAAGAGTTATAAAGATTTGTATGGAATATAATATATAGTAAGAAGAAAGAAGACATATATATACCTCAATGAAATCACGAGAGACATTAACCAAAGTCGGTAAGGCTCTTGTACCAGCTTGAACATCAGCTTCAACATTCAAATTCTCGAACCGGACTTCGATTTTCGGAACTTCCATTCCAACTCTGCAATAAAAAAAACCAGAATATTTTTTACATTATGATTCATATTATCATATATATAAAAAAAAATTAAAAAAACCGGAAAAAATAGAAACAGAGACGCACCTATCGAGACGTTCCTTGATGGCGGAGAGAAGCTTGAAATTATCCTGATCGCTAGTCGCTAAAGCTTGACGAACCACCATCTCGCGATCAGAGCGGTCCAGCTTCCTCACATCAATCGTCTGCACAACGTTTCCGTCGGCGTAACCGGAAGTCTGCGTCTGCGTTTGCGATCGACGGAGAATCGCTAAATGGCTCCCTTGTCTCTGCGACGGTAACCTCCCGATCGCCGCCCACCGGAGATCTTCTTCGTCTTGCTCCAATGTCTCGGCGTTCGACGGCCGCGCGAACGAATCTCTACCAGCTTCCATGTCGAATTCGAAATACTCACTCCCATTCGACGCAGCCGCCATTGAAATTGATGATTATCTTCTTCCTCTCTCCGAGATCGATCGGGATTTGCTCTTTTTCTTCTTCTTCTCTCCGATCTGAGAAGATATTTTTCTCTCCTCCGATAAATCAGAGAGAGAAAGCGTTTCTGTGAATTGATTTTTTTTTTTTTTTGGGAGACTCTGTTTGTGTGATTCAGTTATAGATTAGATGTCTTTGCTGAGAATATAAAGCGTCCATGATCCCCGGGCATATTTGAAGATACTTTAAATGACTATATTACCCTTACTTTTGAAATCTGTTGTGCGTGATGATCGAGGGTATAAAAGGAGTTTTACAAATACGTAAAACCCTGTCCAGCTCCGTTTGCGTCTGACGTTTGTCCTGTTCTCACTCTATTTTGACACGTGTCCGACGTTTTTGTTTTTGTTTCTTCCTTGTAGTCTAGACGGTTTATGAGTACTTGCTATTTTTGATGGAATGTGATTTTTCTGTTTTGTTTTTTTTTTTTTCTGGTTATTGAAGCGAGCAATGAATATTCATATCTGTTAAATTTTGAAATTGCTTGTAGAGTGTTTAGGGAAATTAATTCTTAGGAGGAAGAGATTAAAGCGGTGAATGTATTTCCATTAATGGTTTTCTTGTTAAAACTTAAAATGGTGGTAACTTGTTGAGATAGAAATGAATCTTCTGTAGTCAATTTATTTCGAAAAAACTGCTAAAAAAATCTTTAAGTTTCAGCCAAAAAAAGTTACAATTTTTATCATTCCAAAAATTTCTAATTGTGTTGATTCAATTGTTTTAATCTCCAATTTTCGTTGACCAAATTAATCAAACTTTTGCTGAAATCAAAGCAGCATTCATGGCGTTATTGTTTAAACTTAAAATGATGGTAACTTGTTGGGGTGGAAATCTTCTGTATAGGATAGTTTTGATGTCTAAGATTCATCTTAGACTGGAGTCGCCTATTCCCTGTTCATAGTTGTAAAATTAAAGAAGTGAAGAAAATAAACGAGTAGATAGTTTAGTTTTTTTTAAAAAATTGTTACAAAAAATCGGAAAAAGTAGTCATCGTTGGTAGGGTTTTTGTAGTTATATTTCTTTCATGAATTTTCATTTAGTTTTATATATAAGAAAGTTGATGATATTCCAAAGTTAAGACTTACGTCTGATTTAGTATTTGTCCATTCCCGTCTATACCAATTGATGACAATCACATTCATCTTTCACCAACAACAACTAAACAAAAATGACAATAACATATTCACATTCATCGTAATCGTAACATTATTGTTCACTAAATGATAAGTTCGAATAATTTTTTTTGGAATAATCTCGTTCTTAGTCAACATAATTAGAAATAACTCGGTTCAAATATATTGTAAATTAGATACTGTATATTCATATCTTCTATTAGCGTGCCCATTGGAACCGTATATTATATGTATTGCTTTTAATATTTACTGATCAATTCAAGAGAAATTCTCATTTTTTTCACTCGTTACATTGTCTCAAAATGAAGTATATATGCATACAAACACGAAAAGTATCTAATACAGAGAAACCATGAAAAAACATTACAAAACTTGAGCAATAAGTAATGTCAGTGTTAAGCGGGGGAAAAAGAACGTAATTAATTAAATTGCAGTTGCACACATGTATACAAGACAGAGGTCTAAAGGAATGTGAAAACAAACGTGTTTCTTTAATTTTTTGTTTTCTGTGATATTTGTATTTCCTTATTCAGCGGAAGAATTCGTTTTCTATGATTTCGTTTATCCAATATTCCCATTCAAGTAGGTGTATGAAGAAGATACAGACAAAAAACGATTTAAATGAACCCGATCAAAAAGCATTGGTGAATACATCAGCAACAAATTTTTGGGATAATCATAAGATAAAGAACCAATCCGCTTATTCGCAGACTTGATAAACGAATAGCTAGTCTCATGATGAATGATGAACCGCACTTATGTTTCAGATGATCCGTCTATTCAGTGCCGGACCAATCAGATTGCGATGATTATTTTTTTTTGTGGGAATTGTTGAAATAAGAAATTTTGGGGACATTATAACTTGATATGGATACTAGTGTGTTTGATACTATTTTAGAGCTTGATACTAGTGTTTTGCAGCAATTAAATAAACAAGGTTTGGCAGTTAAAAGGAGGTAAAGAGAAATCAAGAAGAAATGAATCTGACAGTTTGATGAAGCTCCGGGAAGCTTCATAAGAGCATTGGTGATTCTCAGGTATATTTTAGCTTTAGCATTGTTGTCTTCTTGGAGACTCACTTCAACACTAACCTTTACAATTTGTTAAGACATTTCAAATGAAACTCTCTACAAGCTCCTCAATAACAAAAGATCCAGAAAGATCAAGAAAGATACAGAAAGCATAAGGACATTCATGTACAATATTATAGCAAACGAAAAGAAAACAGCTGTGGATCAGCACTAAATTGAAATTTAGCTTATGGGATTGACTAAAGTTTCTAGGTTTGGAGAATTAAATGGTACCACTTGCCAGCCTCTTTCGTTGGTATACTCTTAAAAGATAAACTAAGGAGGTTGTGAAACACCGGCATTGTATCCAGCACAAGTGATACACCTAGATGTATTGATATTTATATTATATTAATTCGTCCCAAACCCGAGATCGATTGGGTTTACAATAGAAAAACCAAGAATTACAAAATCAAACCGGAATTGGTAAATTACATATATGTTCTAATTGTTTTTAGTGGAGCTCATACATGCTAAGATATGTTTAAAATTGTGTTTAGTGGAGACCATACATGCTAGGCCAATTTTTACCTTTTGGGGGAGATGGATCAAAACAGAGCCAGAGAGAATTAATCACAATAAAGCCGTGAAGAGACGGGACATTGAAGAGAGAGTCGATGGTTACACAAACTTTGGGCGATATCACTGTCAATTAGGGCTTAGGCTGTATATTTCATCAAGAACCTAATCGGTAAAACAAAAAATTTTTGTTCAACCTAAGTGTGGTAACGTCACCATCTGAACAAGTTTTTTTGTTTTTATTTTTAGTATCAAATCCTTAGTTTACATATCTCTCCATTACATATATCTTCTTGCATGAAATTGTAGGTGGCACATGCATTTTCTAATTTAAAAAAAAAACAGCAACAATTTTTTTTAGTTGATCACCCTCTCAATCAATGACGAACATAAAACGAATAAAGAACATACGGAATCAAAGAACCGAATAAAAAAAATCTAAGGTGAAGTACTTGTGTTTTCATATACGCTATTATTAATTTTTTCTCAAATCAGTTATTTTCATTTACATAAACGAAATCAGCAGAAAAATATTTTAAAACAATGAAAAACCGAAACACAAGTTATATGAAGGAGAGTTCATGCATCAAACCATTACAGCTAGAGGTTTCACAAGACTCAAATTCCCAGAAGTCAAAACTTGATCAAACCACGCAACTTTACCCCAAATCTCTTTTCTTTGATGTCTTTCCAGCGAAATCTCCGCACACCTAATCTCACATGTTTTTTCTTCACATTTAGTGAGAAACAAAACCAGTTTCCCATCGTAATCCACAGTATTTGACCACCTTGAATATCTTGCCGTCTCAGGCAAAAACTCTTCCAAACCTTTCACAACTCTCCAATACTTTTGCTTTGGATCATACGCTCTTATCTCGTTCTCCTCCCCATCGTAGTAGTACAATACGTCATCAACTACACACGCATGCTTCCACTTCTTAGAATTCAACACCTCGTCCTTATCCCATTTACTCTTCTTTGGGTCGTAAACAAAGCTGTAACCATAATCCCTCGTGTACATCTTTTCAGCCATCACCACAGAACCACGCCACGTGTTACCTAGCTCAATGTCTACCTTTATAATCTCAGGCTCCCACATTTGTGTTGCTGTATTGAACACCACCATCACCTTCAAGAAGTCAAAATTTCCAATTACGTAGATTCTCCCGTCGATGATGTTAGCGATTGTATAAGAGATGGGCATAGGCATGCTGGGGAGGGTTTGCATCGTGTGAGATCTGCAATCGATGCTTAACGCAATATAGTTCTGATCAGACCCACCAAACACATATATCTTCGAACCCACCCGAACAAAGCTGACACCCCGAGGAATATCGGGAAGCGAAGGGATAGGGACCAAGTGGCGATTGCCGTTGACTTTCCGGCGGAGAATATACCATTCGTAATCCCATGTTTCTTCGTTAAAGATGACAGCATAGAGACAATGTTCGGTGCAGCCTAACAAGGATCGTCTCGCGTATATCTCAGAGGATTCAACGAGGGATCGGAAGTGTTTCGAGACCAGGGAGAGTTTTGGATAGTCGCCTCTGGGAACACGCGCTAAGATGTCAATGATGACGTCTTCGGGAAGTGACGTAATCAGAGACGACGATTGCTTCTTCTTTGCCCTAATTTCAAAAGACATGTGTAGATTTTGGCGAGAGAAACGCAAAACCCTAGCTAATTGTAGGCTCAAATCAACAAGTACCAAGACAGAGATTCCTCTAAATTTAAAAAGATAATAATCCAGGATGATGCCAAGGCAACGACAGGTAAGATCGAAGAAAAAGCTTGCTTTGGTGTTCGATCGAGAGATATAACTTATAAGACGAGACCCTTTTTGTGACCTTTTCTTTTTCTTCGATTTCCTCTTATCTTTTGTAATTTTTTTTATTTTATTTTGTAATTCTTTTCTCTGTTTTATTAATAAAAGAAAAATAAAAATTTTGGGAACAAAAAAAAGGAAATTCCTTATCACTTTTGGATATTGGGTGAAGAACCAACCAAATTGTAGATAAATTTTTTGTATATAGGTAATATTTGGAACTTCTTAAAAAATAATCCAAAAAAAACATGGCTAAAAAAATAAAGGAGGTTTCCGATTTTGAGATTCAATTAGATTTAATCAGATGTTTCTTGCAAAACAAGCATAGATAATCATCAAACATTAGAGCATGTTCAACCCTGAACCTCCTAATGGGTTTTCATCGATTTTTTACTAATATTTTTTGTAAGTTGAAAAGTTAACAATTTGTCCATTTTTTATACTTCCAACCCTGAACCTGTAATGGAGTTCTCAAACTTTCCCAGTATTAAACCCAAACTCATGCAATTCTTTAATCTGAGCCTAATTCGTGTCCTACCAAACTGCAAAGATGATCGGATTATTCCAATTTCAAGTAAAGGCAAATTCTCATTTCCAGCTAAATTTTCAGTTCCATATAAACCAACGAAGCGAATACGACTTCAAAAACGAGCATGAAAGGAACCAGATAGAGAGAAAATCAAAGCATACAGAGCGAGTTTTCGCGGGCGGCTCGAGTGCTGCTTAATCGGCCGCTCTTATCTATCTTCGGCATCGGGACATCTTTCACTTCCTTTGCGGAAATTGTCTGTATGTGGCATACAGAGAGCGCCTCTCGTCGGAGATAGAATCAGTCATAGTGACGAGGAACGGCTATTTGCCGGTCGCAGAGATACCAAGATCGTCGGCCGGAGCGAATCCACAAGTCTAAATTCTAGAGAGCGGTGAGAATCAAATGAAACATTACTGGAGAAGTAACAGAGACTCGAGGAAGAACGGAGGCAAAGCCGCGAAATCTCTAGGCGAGAAAAAGTGGAAGAGACTGCAGAAAAAGAAATTTCTTTCCTCCAATTACAAGATGTCACGTCGCTTGAACCTCTCCAAAAATGGGTTCTAAAAACTCTTATATTAAAACCGGTTCAAGACTTATATGGGCTTTTCTAATTAAATAAAACCCAAATAATACTATAAACTCCGCGCTGAACTCCTATTAAACCTTGCGTTGGACTTGGTCTTACGACAACTTGGTCTTACGACAGTCTCCTATGCTAAGTAATGCGACCTGGTACAATATTTTCGGAATGTAGATTTGTACACCAAGGCTCTGCAATTTTCTCAGTGAGTGAGTTGTAAAAACAGAGTTTTCACCGAAACTAAGTAAAATATAGCGGCCGATGAAAGAAGCATTGAGACTCGGATAAAAAACTTGTGCTTGGTCGAACCAAATACAAACGGAAGTTGTATTTTTTAATCACCGCCATTCACGGGAGAGACAGTGATGGAGCTATTATTTTGTGAAGTCGACTGTACATTTTAATTTCAAAATCACCGACTCTGTTATATTTCTCTTTTAATACGTACATTTTATCCTTATTAGATTTACATATAATTTTTTTTAATTGGTTTTTAGAAAGATAATGTATACGTTGTCTTAAAAAAACACATTATTAACGTTTTTTTAGCAAATTATAAGTTTTTATAACTTTAGATTCACAATTTTTAATATTATATAATTTTTGTTATTGTATTTTAGAAATACAATATGTTTCTTAAAAAAAATTGCTGTTAAAATTTTTTCTCTAATTATAAGTTCTAATAATTTAAGATTTACAATGTTTAAAAAATTATATATTTTTGTTATTGGTTTTTATAAATATAATGTGCTTTTTAAAAAATATTCTTAACGTTTTTTACAAATTATAAATTTTTATAACTTAAGATTCATAATTTTTGGAAAGAAATCATTACAGAGAATACCAAGCTCACATAACTGTTAAGGAGAAATCACTTGCCAGCCTCTTTCGTTGGTATACTCTTAAAAGATAAACTAAGGAGGTTGTGAAACACCGGCTTTGTATCCAGCACAAGTGATACACCTAGATTTATTGATATGATTGTTTATTATTATTAATAACATATTATATTATATTAATTCGTCCCAAACCGGGAATCGCCTGGGTTTACAATAAAAAAACCAAGAATTACAAAATCAAACCAAAATTGGGAAACACCTAGATTTATTGTGACAACCAAAACCTTTGGCGAGCAAATCCCTTCATTCGATCATAGATCTATTATTTTATTGGAATTAGGTTGGATTACTCTTGCATGTTCTAACTTCAGAGGAATCTTATTGAAATTAGGGATTCGCTCTCTCTCGCAGTGATCGTTAATTTGAGCCTGTAATTAGGGTTTTGCGCTTTCCTCGCCTAAATCTACACATGTCTTTAAAAATTAGGGCAGAGAAGGAGCAATCATCGTCCCTGATTACGTCACTTCCCGAAGATGTTATCATTGACATCTTAGCGCGTGTTCCGAGATGCGAATATCCAAAACTGTCCCTCGTTTCAAAGCACTTTCGATCACTCACTGCATCCCCTGAGCTATACGCGAGACGATCCTCGTTAGGCTGCACCGAACACTGTCTCTACGCTGCCCTCTTTAACACAGAAACCATGGAATACCGTTTGTATATTCTTCACCGGAAAGCGAACGGCAAACGTTGCTTGGTCCTTATCTCTTCGCTTCCCCATATTCCTTGGGGTGCAAGCTTTGTCACGGTGGGATCAAGGATATACGTGTTTGGTGGGTTTGAGACATCAAGTTCGGTAAGCATCGACTGCAGATCTCCCACGGCACAACCCCTCCCCAGCATGCCTGTGCCAATGTCTTGTATAATCAGTGGCATCATCGACGGGAGAATCTACCTAATAGGACATTTGGATACTTCCTCGAAGAAGATGGTGATGGTGTTTAATACAGGAACACAAATGTGGGAGCCTGAGATTATAAACCCAGAGATTGAGCTAGGTAACACGTGGTTTGGTTCTGTGGTGATAGCTGACAAGATGTACATGAGGGATTATTATTACAGCTTTGTTTACGAGCCAAAGAAGAGTAAATGGGAAAGGGACGAGATGTTGAATTCTAAGAAGTGGATGTATGCGTGTGTAGTTGATGACGTATTGTACTACTACGATGGGGTCGAGAAGGAGATAAGAGCTTATGATCCAAAGCAAAGGTGTTGGAGAGTGGTGAAAGGTTTGGAAGAGTCTTTGCCTGAGACGACAGATTCATGGTCTTCAGAAATTGTGTGTTACGGTGGGAAACTGGCTTTGTTTCTCGATAATGATATAGATGATGAAGAAAAAACATTTGAGATTTGGTATGCGGAGATTTCGCTGGAAAGACGTCAAGGAGGAGGAATTTGGGGTAAAGTTGAGTGGTGTGATCATGTTTTTATTTCTCGGAATTTTGGTTTTTCGAAACCTCTAGCTGTAATGGTTTGAAGCATGAACTCTCTTCTCCTTCACATAACTTGTGTTCTGTTTTTTTTTATTATCCGTAATCAGAAGATTTCGTATATGTAATTGAAGATAGCTGATTTGAGGAACTTTTTTTTTTTTTTTGGAAAAAAGTAGTTAAGAATGTTATAGATTTTACCCTAGAATTCTTGATTTGGTTCTCTGTTTCAGTCTGTTTTTTTTTTTGATATAATGTGAATTTTATTAATAGAAAAAAGTGGAATGCTTTGATTTACAAGAACGAAAAATAAAAGAAACCAACCAAACAAATCTCTCAAAACTTGCAGAAGCTGATAATGTCTTACGAAAGTGATGCAATCTTATTTATCAGCTTCTCATTAGTATATCATTCCTTCCATTTGTGAAAAAGATGGAAAAAATACTAAGAGTTAAGGATTATTTGTCTAGCAAGTAAGAAGAATATGGACGAAAATGAGAAAAAAAAAAAATCCTCGTGAGGAGCGTGGAGAAAAGATAAGGAATTTATATATGATGAGTTGGATAACTCTTACGAACTCCTATTTACATGAGCTGTCTACAACAATCACACAAAATAATATATAAGGTTAAGACTTACGTCTGATTTAATATATATCCACTGCTGTCTATACTCTCTATACCAATTTTCTAATGACTATAAATTATTTAATACAGATACAAAATTATAGACAGAAACAAAACTTTCTTCCATGATACACAGGCACGTCAGTCTCTCGAAGTAAGGCAAAATTTCAGAAACACAAATGTGGGAGTCTGAGATGATAAAGATAGACATTGAGCTAGGTGACACGTGGCCTGGTTGTGTGGTGATGGCCCATAAGCTGTACACGGGTGATTCTCATAACAGCTTTGTTTACGAGCCAAAGGAAAGTAAATGGGAGATAGACGAGATTCTGAATTCTAAGAAGTGGAGGGAGGCGTGTGTTGTTGATGATGTATTGTACTACCACGATATGGACGAGAACGAGATAAGAGCGTATGATCCAAAGCAAAAGTGTTGGAGAGTTGTGAAAGGTTTGGAAGAGTCTTTGCCTGATACGACATATTCATGATATGGGAAACTGATTTTGTTTTCTTCTAAAGTATTCAGGAATAAACCAAGAGAGATTTGGTGTGCGGAGATTCCGTTGGAAAGACATCAAAGAGGAGAGGTTTGGAGTAAAGTTGAGTGGTGTGATCATGTTTTGACTGGGAATTTTAGTTTTGCAAAATCTCTAGCTGTAATGGTTTGATTGATGAATTATCTTCTCCTTCACATAACTTGTGTTCTGTTATTTCATTATCCTAATTAAATCTTTTTTTGCTGATTTCGTTTTATGTAAATGAGAATAGATTTAATTTGAGGAAAAAGTATTTAGTTTATTTTGAACGACAAAGTAGTTAAAAAATGACTTGGTCAACTCTATAGAAATCTCAATCTGGTTATCTGTTTCAGTTTGTTCAACCATCAACTCTCTGTGATTGATTTTCGCTGTCTCTGTTTTGATCCATCTCCTCCAAAAAGTAAAATTGGTAGGAAGAATGCAGAAAATGCTAGCAGTGTTTGATTGAGTTAACTCCAATAGGTGATTGGTCTTATTACAATGATGAGAATATATGCTGATAAATCAGATTCCTAATATACATATGTAGAAGAATATATGCATTCTTATTCTAATAAACAGGTATGTATCTCTGTTAGAAACTTGTGCTTCTTTTGAATAAACACAAGAACTTTCTGATTATCAGAAATATATTCTGATAAAACACTCTGTTTTCTACACAGAATTTGATATAAAAACAGAATGCGAAGTAAGAACAGAAACTGATTCTTTATTGAATGAGAAATCTTGTTTTTACATCACGGTTACATCACTTTAAATAGTTACACAACAGACACAATACAACAGACACGATTTAACAAAGAGTTGTGTCTTTTCTACTTGTAACTCTTCAACATAACGAAAACTACTTTTGACAAGACACGACTCTAGATAAAATAAGGTACGACTCTTGACACTAACTCAATTACGACTAACACTCCCCCTTAATTGAGTTTCGGTCTCACTCCAAGTTTTCTAGCTCTTCAAACCTTGAGACGCCAAGTCCTTTCGTAAGGAGGTCTGCAAGTTGAACTTCTCCTTCACAATACTTGAGTTGAATAAGACCTTTTTGTTCTGCCTCTCTCACAAAATGATACTTGATCTCAATGTGTTTAGTTCTTCGGTGTTGCACTGGATTTCTTCCAATTACAATTGCAGACTTGTTGTCGCAGAAAATTAAAACACCATCTTGAGAATCTAAGCCAATTTCTCCCAAAAGCCTTTGTAACCAAATATCTTGATTTGCTGCTGCACACACTGCGATATACTCCGCTTCCGCAGTTGATTGAGCCACTGTTTGTTGCTTGCTTGATTGCCAACAAAATACTGCAGATCCAAGAGTGAAAACATACTCAGATGTGCTCTTTTTGTCTTCATTTGAGCCTCCCCAGTCGCTATCTGAGTAACCGTATAACTCCGGATTGTTGACGCTTGTAAACTGAACTCCAAAATGAGATGTACCTTTGACATATCTTAAAACTCTCTTGGCTTCTTCATAGTGCTTTGTAAGAGGTGCAGCCATGTAACGTGAGAGATAAGAACTTGCAAACATTAAATCTGGCCTTGATGCACACAGATAAAGCAAGCCACCAATGATACTGCGGTACTTTGTCGCTTCATCATATTCTTCATCATTCTCATGGTTATTGCCGTGTGGTGTAAGTGGAGTGCTCACACTCTTGCAATTTTTCATACCAAACTTCTCAAGAAGCTTGCAAGCATATTTTTCTTGTGAAAGAAAAATCCCATGATCATCTTGAATTACTTCCATTCCAAGAAAGTAATTCAGCAACCCCAAATCTGTCATCTCAAACTCCAACTTCATGTCTTCCTTGAATTTTTCAATGAGCTGAGTGTTGTTACCGGTGATGATGATGTCGTCTACGTACAAACTCACGATCATAATCTCTTTGTTTTTCTCATCACGTATAGTGCCGCATCATTCATACTCCTTTGAAATCCATGTTGGAGAAAGTATGAATCAATTCTCCCATACCAAGCCCTAGGGGCTTGCTTTAAGCCGTATAACAGCTTTTTTCAGCCTCAAAACTTTGTTTTCTTCACCTTCAACTATGAATTCAGGTGGCTGTGCAACATAGATCTCCTCTTCAAGTTCTCCGTTGAGAAATGCCGACTTTACGTCCATTTGATAAAGTTTCCACTTCATTTGTGCAGCGAACGCAAGAACGGCTCGAATTGTGTCATGTCTTGAAACGGGAGCAAACGTTTCAAGATAATCAACACCATATTCTTGAGAGAACCCTTTTGCAACTAACCTTGCTTTGTACTTGGTTGGATTTCCATTTGCATCTGTCTTGATGCGATATATCCACTTCACGCCAATGATATTTTTCTTCTCTGGTTTTTCTACAAGATACCAAGTCTTGTTCTTCTCTATCATCTTAATTTCTTCATCTATGGCTTCTCTCCATTCCTTAATCTCAGAAGCTTCATCATATGATTGTGGTTCCTCCGACACCAGAAAACAAGCTTCATGTGTTTGTGCCGTTTTCACAAACTCCACCCTTGGTGCTTTTTGCATAATCTCAGTCATTGACTTATATTTCCTTGGTGGCTCCGAAGTCTCTCCTTTTTCTTCATTGTTTTCTCCATCACTGAGTTGAAAATTAATAAGGCTGGAAATTCCTTGAACTTTCTCCGTTTGTGGCTCTTGATCATTTATGGGCAAGACAAAATTACTTTTGACTTCTTCTTGTCTTTCCCAATTCCACTTCTTTCCTTCTTCAAATGCCACGTCTCTTGATATCTCCACCTTTTCATTTTCTAAAATGAGCACTCTGTAGCCTTTTGATTGGTTACTATAACCAATGAAAATTCCACGTTTGGCCTTCACGTCTAATTTGCTTCTCTTCTCATCGGGTACATGAACAAGGCATAAACTTCCAAATATCTTCAAGTGTCCAACCGCCGGTTTATGCCCACTCCATTTTTCAATAGGTGTGATGTCATCTTTGATGGCTTTTGTTGGTAAACGATTTTGCAAATATGCTGACGTATACACCGCCTCTGCCCATAGTTTATGTGGTAATCCTTGATCTGTAATCATGGTTCTCGCCATCTCCACAAGCGATCGATTTTTACGTTCCGCAATACCGTTTTGCTGAGGCGAATACGGCACCGTCACTTGTCTCTCGATTCCACATTCTTGACAAAATTTGATGAATTCATGTGAAGTAAATTCACCACCACCATCTGATCGTAACTTCTTAATACGACATCCCGATTGAGTCTCCACCAAGGCTTTGAACTTTTTGAACATTGAGAAAGCTTCAGACTTGTACTTGATAAAATATACCCACGGCTTTTGTTGTTCTCTGGTTTGAACCCAGATTTTTCTCCTCTTGAACGAACATTAAACGCCCCTTCCGTTGATCGTTCGTCTCGAAGAGATACACGCTTCTCGTGTGCTTTCAACGTGCCTATCAATTCTGTAACGGATAGCACAGTTAAATCTTTGCTTTGTTCCAGCACCGCTACAATGCTATCAAACCTTTCGGGTAGTGAAATCAGAATCTTTTGGACTATTTGATAATCTGATTTCTCTTCTCCATGAACTCTAAGTTGATTTCCCATCTCAATCAACTTTGTCGTAAAAGTGTTGATATTGTCACTTTCATTCATCTTCAAATTCTCATACTCCCTTCTAAGAGATTGAAGTTTTATCATCCTCACTTGTGGTGATCCTTGAAATTCGGTTTGCAGAGAATCCCAAGCTTCCTTTGATGTTTGTGCTGGTGTTATGCAAGAGAAGATCTGATCTGAAACTGCAGTTTGTAGAATTTGCAGTGCCATCAAATCGTTTGTTGATGCTTCCTCCCACTCTGTTTTCAATTGGCGCACTTCCGGTGTCTCCTCCGTTTGCGTCGGTTTGGTCGGAACTCCGTTTTCCACCACCGTCCATAACTTTCTGGTCTTTAAGATGGTTGTCATCTTAATACGCCAGAAGTCGTAATTGTTCCCATCAAAAATGGGAATCACTTGTTGCGATGTTGCTTCCATCGCCGCTTCTGCTTGATCTTTGTGCAGTTACTTGTGCGATTGTTCCTCTTGCAGAATTCTCTCTTAATTGTGCTATTTTTGGCCCTCAGATCAATAAAGCTCTGATACCATGTTAGAAACTTGTGCTTCTTTTGAATAAACACAAGAACTTTCTGATTATCAGAAATATATTCTAATAAAACACTCTGTTTTCTACACAGAATTTGATATAAAAACATAGTACGAAGTAAGAACAGGAACTGACTCTTTATTGAATGAGAAATCTTGTTTTTACATCACGGTTACATCACTTTAAATAGTTACACAACAGACACAATACAACAGACACGATTTAACAAATAGTTGTGTCTTTTCTACTTGTAACTCTTCAACATAACGAAAACTACTTTTGACAAGACACGACTCTAGATAAAATAAGGTACGACTCTTTGACACTAACTCAATTACGACTAACAATCTCCACTAAACACAAGAAGAACATATGTGTCTTTTTAACGTGAAAATCAAACCTATGATATTTCTATGCAGTTCTGAAGTCGATGAACTGAAGAAGCTTGAACATGTTTCTAACAAATATTATTCATTCAATGCGTCTTGCAGTCAATTTTTTTGATCTCAAATGCTATTCAGGGAAGACTATGGATATATAAACACATTTTCTTGTGATTCAAGTTTCTAGGTGACGTGCTCTTCATCAAAATCACATTTTAAAGCAACGATAACATTTCAGGTTTCTATTCTTCGTAAATCCAATTCAAATTACATTGGTTCGTCAAACTCAACAAAGGGATATACCGAGCCCTGCATGCATGTATCGAAAGAGAATAGCAATATAATAGAGTTGGTGATTTTGAGACTAAAATGTACAGTCGACTTCACAAAAGAACAGCTCTATCACTGTCGCTCCGGTGATTAATTAAAAAAGACAACTTCCGTTTATTTGGTCCCACCAAGCACAAGTTTTTGATCCGAGTCTCAATACTTCTTTCATCGGCCGCTATAAGTTTACTCAGTTACGAAGAAACCTCTGTTCTTACAACTCATTCACTGAGAAAATTGCAGGGCCTTGGTGTACAAATCTCCATTCGGAAAATATTGTACTAGTTCACATTACTTCTGTTAGGAGAGTGTCCGAATGTTTGATGATTCTCTATGCTTGTTTTACAAGAAACGCTTGATCGAACCTAATTGAATTTCGAAATCCTAAACCTCCTTTGTTTTGTTTTAGATAAGCCATGCATTTCCATCCAATCCAAGATATTGTTTCTTATACTCTGTCTTTTTTTTTTTTGTGGAGAATTTTTCTAGAAGTTCCAAATATTTCCTATAAATGAGAAACTTATCCACATGCTTTATATTTGGTTCTTTGACCCGAGATCCAAAAGAGAAGGAATTTTCCTTTTTTTGTTGTTCCCAAAATTCTCATTTTTCTTTAAAGAAAAATAAAATAGAGAAAAGAATTACAAAATAAAAAAATTACAAAAGATAAGAGGAAATTGTTGAGAGATGACCCTTTGAGTGACCCTGCAAAAGGAAAAGAAGAAAAGAAGCTTAAGATGATGATGACGAGCTAAGAAGAAGAAGAAAGAAATGTCGAAGAAGAAGAAGAAGCACAGAAAGTCAACCTGAGAGAAAAGTCAACTGTGAATCTATGATGGGCCTCGTGTAAGAAGAAGATGGGCTTTAATTGTGTCTTAGCCCAATAAGAAATATCGGTTGTGTGTAATAATAAGTCTAAGTTTAGTAGAAACAAGTAGCTGAAATAGTGAGTAAGTTAGAGTCCCTAAGATGATTAGTTAAGGTCTACTAAAAGTAGTGTGGCTAAATGTCTGATTAGCTTAGTGTCAGGGTAAGGTGAGTGAAGTAAGTAGAGTTAGTATAGTCTACTCAAAAGGTTCTATATGTATGCGAAAATGAGAGTGAAAAAGGAGAGAGAATGCAATGTATGAAGAAGTTATGATAAATATGAGTGACTCAAGCAGATGGCATGCTAGACTAGGGCATGTTAATATCGCCAATATCAAGAACATGATACAATGGCAACTTGTAGAAGGAATTCCGCAAGTACACATAGAGAAAGAAGTTTGTAGCTCGTGCTTACTTGGGAAACAGGCAAGGAAAGCTTTTCCTCAAGCCACCACATATCGAGCAAGTAGGAAACTCGAACTGGTACACAGTGATTTATGCGGACCCATAACGCCGAGTACGGCAGGAGGAAACAAGTACATCTTTGTACTCATTGACGATCACTCAAGATATATGTGGACCGTTCTTTTGAGAGAAAAGAGCGATGCCTTTGATAAGTTTAAAAGATTCAAAATCCTAGTGGAGCAGGAATCAGGAGAAAATATGCAGATCTTTAGAACAGAAAGGGGAGGTGAATTTGTGTCTCAAGAGTTTAACTCTTTCTGCGATAACACCGGCATAAAAAGGCATCTCACAGCACCATACACCCCTCAACAAAACGGAGTGGTTGAAAGACGTAACAGAACAATGATGGAGATGGCAAGAAGCATAATGAAACACATGCAAGTACCGAATTACCTGTGGGGAGAAGCTATAAGACACTCGACCTATCTCTTAAACAGAGTAGCTACAAGAGCTGTCAAAGATAGAACCCCATATGAAGTCTATGAGGAAGGAAGCCAAACATCGATCATCTTCGGATTTTCGGATGCATATATATGTTTCGCTAAGATGGAGGGTCCTCACCTGAAGAAATTAGATGATCGATCGCGTTTGCTCGTTTATCTTGGCACTGAAACAGGATCTAAGGCTTATCGCCTTTTAGATCCACGAAGTCG
Organism: Eutrema salsugineum; assembly: GCF_000478725.1. Lineage (NCBI taxonomy): Eukaryota > Viridiplantae > Streptophyta > Magnoliopsida > Brassicales > Brassicaceae > Eutrema > Eutrema salsugineum. Next base: position 5,036,256 of record NW_006256908.1, on the reverse strand, counting down.
CACAGTACTAGTAAGCCAAGACGTAGTATTCGATGAGTCAAAAGGATGGAACTAGAACAAGAGATGTTCAGAACAAAACGAAGGTTTCAAAGTCATACTTGGAGAATTTGGAAACCATGGGATTCAAGAATCAAACAAGAAAGCCGATGATGAAACAAAGCAGGAACAAGAGCATTCAGAAACAGTAAGCGAAAGAGAAGATGATGAGTTCATAAATTCGTATGAACAAGAAACAGAAGCAGAGGCCCTCGATGATCCTACTCAACAATCACCACCGTTTTTGAGAAGATCTTCAAGACCATCAGTTAAACCAAGATATCTTGAAGAAAACTATGTCCTCTTAGAAGAAAAGGAAGGGGAAAGATTATTGCTATGCCTGAACGATGAACCGAGTACCTTCCAAGAAGCAAAGGATTCGAGAGAATGGATGAGGGCTTGTGAAGATGAAATCTGCTCGATTAAGAAAAACAGAACGTGGGATCTTGTAAGCTTACCACCTGGAGCAAAAGCAATTAGGCTTAAATGGGTGTTTAAGCTTAAAAGAAATTATGATGGGTCGATCAACAAACACAAGGCACGCCTTGTTGCAAAGGGGTATGTGCAAAGATATGGTGTTGATTTTGAAGAAGTTTTTGCACCTGTTGCTCGGATAGAGACAGCTCGGCTCCTCATTAGTCTTGCAGCAGCAAAAGAGTGGGAAATACATCATCTCGATGTTAAGTAAGACAGCCTTTCTACATGGTGAGTTCAAGGAGATTGTCTTTGTAACACAACCGGAAGGCTTTGAAGAAAAAGGAAACAAAGACAAAGTCTACAGACTTAGTAAAGCTTTGTATGGTTTGCCTCAGGCTCCAAGGGCATGGAATAACAAATTAAATCAAATTCTTCAAGAGCTGAGATTCGAGAGGTGCTCTAAAGAATCATCGGTGTATCGAAAGAGAATAAACGAACACATCCTCATTGTGGCAGTGTATGTCGATGATCTACTTGTCACAGGAACAAATAGAAAAGTCATTGATGAATTTAAGAAAGATATGGCTTCTAAATTTGATATGAGTGATCTTGGAAGACTCACATACTACCTTGAAATCGAATTTCATCAATACAAAGGAGGAATAACTTTGACTCAGAAGAGTTATGCGTCCAAAATTCTGGAGGAAGCAGGAATGGCGGATTGCAATTTAACTCATACACCGATGGAAGTTGGTCTGAAATTGTCGAAGTCAGAAGAGGAAAAGGAGATTGATGCTACAAAGTATAGAAAAAACGTTGGCTGCCTTCCCTACTTACTACACACAAGACCTGACTTGTCTTTCTGTGTAGGAGTTCTAAGTAGATATATGCAGAGCCCAAGAGAATCTCATGGAGCAGCGATGAAGCAATGTCTAAGGTACTTGAAAGGAACTACCGATCTTGGTTTGAAGTTTGAATGTTCAGGTACAAAGATACTGAGACTATTAGGCTATAGCGATAGTAGTCATAATGTTGACCCTGATGATGGTAGAAGCACGGCTGGACATGTTTTTTTTTTATCTTGGGAAGAGTCCAATTTCGTGGTGCTCACAGAAACAAGACATCATATCATTGTCTTCCTGTGAAGCCGAGTTCATGGCTGGAACTGAAGCAGCAAGACAAGCTATTTGGTTACAAGACTTGCTTAGTGAGGTCACTGGTTTGGCATGTGAGAAGGTTGTTATTCGTATTGACAATCAGTCCGCGATAGCACTAACCAAAAATCCTGTCTTCCATGGCCGAAGTAAGCATATCCATAGAAGATTTCATTTTATAAGAGAATGTGTAGAGAATGGACAAGTTGAGGTTGAACATGTTCCTAGCAATGAGCAAAGAGCTGACATTTTAACCAAAGCTTTAGGGAGGATCAAGTTTAAAGAGATGAGAGATCTCATTGGTGTTCAAGTTTTGAGGAAAGATGACTTCAAGCTTAAAGGGGAGATTGTTGGATAAACTTGAAGTTAACTTGGTGATCAAGTTAGATATTTCCTTTTAGGATTATGAATATGTTTAGGAGTTATCTAAACATACTTAGGAGTTATCTAGAATAAGGAAATTCATGTTTCTATTGGAATTATGAGTTATCTATTCCATCTACTATATAAGAAGTTACCAGATTGTGGTTTCACTTATGAGTTTTAGAGGAGCTTAAGTTTTTAGAGAGTTTCTAAAGCATTAATAAAGAAGAGTTATTTTCTTTAATCTTTACGTGTTCTTACCTTTGAATTCTAGATCCTTCCCTATCTTTCTCATTTTCTTGATCTTATTCTGAGGGATGCAAATACATACATCCCTGCATCCAGTGGCGGAGGCAGCTAGGATGGAGGAGGGTCAATTGACCCATATGAAATAAAAAAAAAGTTTATATATATTTGTATTTTTTCTAGAAAAAATAAGTAAAATGTTAAAAGTTTAGCTTAATGACCCATGTAAATTTTGTTTAAAATACATTATAAATTAAAGTTGACCCCTCTAAACTTTTTGGCTAACTTCGCCACTGACTGCATCTATTTATAACTTTGTACACAAAATCCTGTTCATGTAAATAGCAAACGAAAAGAATTGTCAGTTATTGATCAGAACGAAATTGATATTTACCTTAATGACTAAAGTTTCTAGGTTTTGAGAGATGTTAAGAAAAAGTGGCACCACTTGCCAGCCTCTTTTGTTGTTATTTTTAAAAGATAAAGTAAGGAGATTTATGTGAAACACCAAGATTTATTATCACTACCAAAACATAGGATGTATATTCGAATTAGATATTTTAAGAGTGGGTATCCATGCGTCTGTTGCCAGATTTATTGATTGTCCATCACCGATTTTGAGTCGAAGACCTTTGGCGAGCAAATCCCATCCTTTGATAATAATTCTTGCTTCTAACAAATCTCCATCCATAAAATATTGTCCATTAAAATTTTTTGGCCAACTTTATATAGGAGAATATTTTGCCTTTTTTTTTTTTTTTTAAGAGGATTGTTTAAGAAGTTTCAAATATTTCAAATATACGAGAACTTTATCCATATAGCCACCTGCTGTTTATTTGGTTCTTTTAAGTTTTAACCTAGATCCAAAAGTGATAGGGGATTTCTCTTTTTTGGGCCAAAATTCTCTTTTTTTATGATAATATAAAGACAAAATAATTATAAAATAGAAAAAAAAAAGGAAAAAGGCTAAGAAAAAAAAAGGAAAAGGTAAACATAAAATCTATGAAAAACAAAAAAATAAATAGGAAAAGAAGGTCGCGTCCTCGTTCTTCTTCGGTCTTCTGTTAGACGGACCTGTCTTCTCTCTTTCTCTCGGGATCTTCTTCGATCTTCTTTTAGATGAACCTAGGCATCATCCTGAATTATTCTCGTTTTAAATTCAGAGAAATCTTGTCAGATCTCTCTGTCTCGGTGATTGTTGATTTGAGCCTACAATTAGGGTTCTGCGTCATGTCTTTAAAAATTAGGGCAAAGAAGAAGCAATCGTTGTCCCTGGTTACATTACTTCCTGAAGACATCATCATTGACATCTTAGCGCGTGTTCGGAGATGCGACTATTTAACACTCTCCCTCGTCTCAAAACATTTCCGATCACTCATTGCATCTCGTGAGCTCTACGCAAGCCGATCCTTGTTGGGCTGCACCGAACACTGTCTCTATGTTATCCTCTGGAACGGAGAAACCTGGGATTACCGTTTGTATATTCTCTGCCGGAAAGCCAACGTCAATCACCACTTGGTCCCTATCTCTTCGCTTCCCCATATGCGTTACCGTGGAAGCTTCGTCGTGGTGGGCTCGAGGATATATGTGTTTGGTGGGTTTGACCCCAAGGATATTGCGTTAAGCATCGATTGTAGATCTCACACAGTGCAAACTCTCCCCAGCATGCCTGTGCCCATGTCTGATACAATCGCTAACATCATTGACGGGAGAATCTATGTAACTGGAATTTTTGAATCGAAGAAGGTGATGGTGGTGTTCAATACAGAAACACAAATGTGGGAGCATAGAAAAATAATGCCAGACAATTTAGGTGACACGAGAAATGCTAAGATGAGCTTTGTTTACATGCCATTGGAAAATAGTTGGAAAAGGGACGAGATGATGAATCTTTCTAACAAGTTGAAGAATTCGTGTGTCGTTGATGACGTATTGTATTACTATGATGATAATTGTGCCAAGAACAAGTTAAAAGCGTATGATCAAAAGAAAAAGTGTTGGGGAGTAGTGAATGGTTTGGAAAATTTGTCAGCTGAGATGACACATTCGTTGTGGCCAGAGATTGTGAGTTATGGGAGGAGACTGGCTTTGTTTTGGTGTAGACGAGAAGAGATTTGGTGTGCTGAGATTTCGCTGGAAAGACGTCAAGAAGGAGAGATTTGGGGTAAAGTTGAGTGGTGTGACTATCTCATGTCTGGGAATCTTCGCTTTTGGAAATCTCTAGCTGTTATGGTTTGATGCAGGAACTCTTTTTAAGGCTTGCGTTTGTTTTCTCTTTCAAATATATTTGTCCGAAATCCTGAATAAGTTTTCTTTTCATTATGCTAATCTCGTTTCACTGGTTTTGTTGATGTAAATGACAATAGTTGAATTGGTGAGCATTTTCAAACCAAACTGAAGTAGACTTGAACATAATTCGGTTACAAATTGGATCTGTATTCCTAAAAAGTTTAAAACAAAAAATCAAACCCTAATCGAATTGAAAATCTACATGCACAAGACGGTATACCATGGTCGTGCAAAAAGGAGTTGTGCATTGACTGCATTCTATAGATCGATCTAGGAATTTGGTTTGATTTTTTTTCTTTTTTAAAAAGTATAAAGTGTTACATTACACCCTAGTTTTGACTTAGAGAGTGAAAAGATTTACATGAACTCTAGTTTTAAAATACGAGTCAGAGCTCATATAACATTACACCCTGAAATATGAGCTCTTTGTTGATGCGAGTGTTTGCTCCGATTATTCTTTTATAGTCAGTATATTTCCCTTTGTCTCAGTTCTTTTGAGAGATTTACTTTTTTCTAAAATGCGGTGATGGTTCATGTGATCATCATTACTGATACACTGGACTTAGGTTTGATAATTGTGAAGTCTTAACTTAACCTATCAATGTAAAAACATATGACAAACAAAGGACTGGTTTTGAACAAAAATATTCTAAGCACTTCCGAGCACTTGTTGCGTCCGATGAGCTACCCGCTACACGATCCTTGTTGGGCTGCACCGAACACTTTCTCTATGTTGTCCTCTTTAACACAGAAACATGCGATGAACGTTTGTATATTCTCCTCCGTAAAGCCAACGGCAAACGCTGCTTGAACCTTATCCCTTCGCTTCCCGGTATGCCTTACGGTGTAAGCTTTGTCACGGTGGGTTCGAGGACGTATGTGTGTGGTGGGATTTACAATCGCAACAAGACATCGAATGCCTTAAGAATCTATTAGGAGATATTAGGTTTATTGGGCCTTGTATAGTTAGTTATTAGAATTATTAGAGTAATTTATCCTACATTGCTAGTTTTTAACTCAAGGTTGATTAATGTACATGTATATATATGTGTCTTTAGGCTGATAAATAAATGACTTCCGCAAATTACTTTGACATGGTATCAGAGCCTAAGACTACATAAAGTTTTGGTCTAGCTCTTGAATCAGAGCCTAAGACTACATAAAGTTTTGGTCTAGCTCTTGATTTAAATTCTTATTTATAAGTTGTGGTTTATTGGAAAAGCAAACCAACGAGGTCTTGCTCTTTTGTTTTTGGTGAACTCGGACCGACGAGGTTCGGGATTTCTGTAGAGCCATAAGTGCTTGGGATTTCTTTATTTGGTGAAGAAACCTTGGGAATTTCTCTGTTTTTTTTTCAGAAATATGAGATTTCAGAGTCGAGGAATTAAGTGTTCTTATTGTTCGAAGTATGGTCATGATGTGAGATCATGTTATCAGATATATGGATATCCAGATTGGTGGCTGGAAAAGTATGGAAAACCTATGAAACGTGTGTCACACACGGAGGCGTCACAGGTTGATCCACAGGCTGTGACAGGGCTCAAGAAAGATCAATGGCATAAGCTTGTTCGATGGTTTGATTCGAGATTAGAGATAGCAAATCGTGTGAGTGATAACACCTATACAGATGAGTGGATTATTGATAGTGGTGCGTCGCACCATATGACGGGTACGTTAAGTGGTATGTTTGATGTGCATAAAGTCTCATCATGTTTAGTGGGTCTGCCTAATGGAAATGTTGTGGTTGCTGATAGAGAAGGAAGTGTGGCATTGACGGAGAAGTTAACTTTGACACATGTGCTTTTTGTCAAGGAACTCAAGTGCAATCTTATCTCTGTGTCACAGATTATTGATGCAATGAATTGCATTGTGTTGTTCTCCAAGCAAATGTGTCGGATACAGGAACTTGCTTTGCAAATTCTGATTGCAGTGGGTGAAAGAAAAGATGGATTGTATTTTCTTCAAGGTATTCAGAAGACCATGAATGTGACGAAGGTCAGTAAGTTGGGGTCTTTGGAACTTTGGCATAAAAGGATGGGACATGCTTCTGAAAAGGTTATTAGGAGATTGCCAGAAGTGGATCAAAAGAGTGTTAGTGTTTCTGATTGCGATGTCTGTTTCCGAGCAAAGCAGTGTCGGAATGTATTTCCTGTGAGTACAGAGAAAAGCAAAGAATGCTTTGAGATGATTCATTGTGATTTGTGGGGGTCATATCGAACACAGAGCGTGTGTGGATCCTCTTATTTTTTAACTTGGATGATTATTCTAGAGCTGTGTGGGTTTTTCTTCTTGCTGATAAAACACAAGTTCAGAAAACAATGGTAGATTTCTTTGCTCTCATTCAGCGTCAGTTTGAGAAACATGTGAAGATCATGCGAAGTGATGATGGTAGTGAATTCATGGGTATGAAGGAATATTTTCGTACATCAGGGATAATTCATCAAACTTCGTGTGTGGGAACTCCTCAACAAAATGGTTGAGTGGAGCGAAAACATCAACATATATTGAATGTCGCACGAGCGTTGAGGTTTCAGGCAAATTTACCAATAGAACTTTGGAGTTATTGTGCTTTGAGTGCTGTGTATCTAATCAATCGTACGCCTTCTGTGTTACACAATCGTAAGAGTCCTTATGAAATCATCTTTGGAAAAGCTCCTGCTTATAGTGAGATACGAGTTTTTGGATGTTTAGCGTATGCTCACAATCAGAAACATCATGGAGATAAATTTGCGAGTAGAAGCAGAAAATGTGTATTTTTGGGATACCCTTATGCAAAGAAGGGATGGAACTTATTTGACTTGGAGACACATGAGATCTTTGTTTCTTGGGATGTCACTTTTATTGAGGAACGATTCCCATATTTAGAGCTAAGAAATGCACAGCTGGATGAGCCTTCTAATTCTAATCAAATGAGGTTATATGTGGATGATAATGCTGGATTTGACGATATAGAACCTATCTTGACAAGGGAAATTATACAACCTCTCACAAGAGATACAATGACACAGACTCATGTTGTGTCAGACAAGGTTGCAGAAGAAGAAAGACAGACTATAGGAAACGAAATACGCGATATCTTAGGAATTACAGCGCCACAAACTGAACCTGCATCGGTTACACAGTTTGAAATTGTGAAGCCTGCTTTAGTGACAGAACTTGCATCGGTTACACAGTCTGAGATTGTGCAGCCTGCTTTAGTAACAGAACATGCATCGGTGACACAAGCTGAAACTGTGCAACAGCCTGCATCAACAGAAACTTTGGGACGAGGAATGAGAAATAAAGAATCTTCTGTCAAGTTACGCGACTATGTGTGCAATACGACATTTACAATGAATACTTCTACTGTGAGTCAGGAGTTGAGTAATGATTATGGTATTGAGAATTATGTGAATTGTGAAAGGTTCTCTGTGTCACACAAGACATTTCTGTGTAGTATAACTGAAGGAGTTGTGCCGAAAAGTTTTGCTGAGGCCATGAAGGATCCGCGATGGAGAGAAGCTATGAGACTCGAGATTGAGGCCCAAGAACGAAATCAAACATGGTTGATTGAACAATTACCACCAGGTAAGCATGTGATTGAGTGTAAATGGGTTTATACAATTAAGTATAATGCGGATGGCTCGATTGAAATGTATAAGGCGAGACTCGTGGCATGTGGCAATTGTCAAAAAAAAGGGATTGATTATTCTGATACATTTGCTCCTATAGCAAAGATGAGCACAGTTCGATTGGTTCTTCAAGTTGCCGCTGGGAAAAATTGGGAGTTACATCAGATGGATGTGCACAATGCGTTTCTTCATGGAGATTTGGATGAAGAGGTCTTTATGAGGATACCTCAGGGTTTTGGTGCTTCTAAGAAGGGTATGGTATGTCGTTTGCGCAAGTCGCTGTATGGTTTGAAACAAGCTCTGCGATGTTGGTTCGCAAAACTTTCGAAGGCACTTTTGGGGTACGGTTTTACACAGAGTAAGGCTGATTACTCTCTTTTCTCATTAGTTTGTGATAAAGTCCACTTGCACGTTCTAGTGTATGTGGATGATCTTGTGGTGACAGGAAACTCTCCTGAGCTGATACAAAATTTTAAAACGTATTTAAGCAATTGCTTTCATATGAAGGATTTGGGAAAATTGAAATATTTTCTTGGATTGGAAGTTGCAAGAAATGCAGAGGGTATATACTTATCACAGAGAAAATATGCTCTAGATATTATTGCTGATGTCGGTTTGGTTTGTAGTAAGCCTGTAGAGTTTCCGATGGAGCAAAATCATCAGTTGGGAAGGTCAACGACAAAGATTTTGACTGATCCAGAGAAGTATCGGAGATTGGTTGGAAGGTTGATTTACTTGGCTGCGACTAGACCAGATCTTGCCTACTCAATTCACATCTTATCTCAATTTATGAATGAGCCAAGAGAAGATCATTGGATTGCTGCATTGAGAGTTGTTCGTTACTTGAAAGGGTGCCCGGGAATGGGAATTTTGTTGAAATCTGATTGTAATTTTCATCTTACAGCTTGGTGTGATTCAGATTGGGCTGTATGTCCAATCACGAGGAGATCTTTGAGTGGATGGTTGATACAATTGGGAAATTCTCCTGTGTCATGGAAGTCAAAGAAGCAAGATGTTGTATCATGCTCTTCAACTGAAGCAGAGTATCGAGCTATGGTTTTGGCATTGAAGGAGTTGAAGTGGTTAAAAAGTGTGTTGTTAACGATGGGTATTGCACATTCTGGTCCAATAGATTTATATTGTGACAACCAGTCTGCGCTTCATATTGCAGCTAATCCTGTGTTTCATGAGAGAACGAAGCATGTGGAGATTGATTGTCATTTCATTCGAGATGACATACAGGCTGGAATTATTCAGACCCAACATGTTTCTATTACTCAACAGCTGGTGGATATCTTCACTAAAGCACTTGAAGGACGTCCGTTCAAAGGAATTTTGTGCAAGTGTGCATTCGAGATCTCCATGCTCCAACTTGAGGGAGGGTATTAGGAGATATTAGGCTTATTGGGCTTTGTATAGTTAGTTATTAGAACTATTAGAGTAATTTATCCTACATTGCTAGTTTTTAACTCAAAGTTGACTAATGTACATGTATATATATGTGCATTTAGGCTGATGAATAAATGACTTCCGCAAATTACTTTGACAGAATCAACTGTCTATCTCACAGCATGCAACCTCTCCCCAGCATGCCTGTGCCCATTTATTGTACAATCGCTGGCATCATTGATGGGAGAATTTACGTAATTGGATATTACGTCTTGAAGAAGGTGATGATGGTGTTCGATACAGAAACACTAATGTGGGAGCCTGAGGTGATAAAGATAGACATTGATCTAGGTGACACGTGGCCAGGTTGTGTGGTGATGGCTCATAAGCTGTACACTAGGGATTCTCATAACAGCTTTGTTTACGAGCCAAAGGAAAGGAAATAGACGAGATTCTGAATTCTAAGAAGTGGAGGGATGCGTGTGTTGTTGATGATGTATTGTACTACCACGATCAGGACCAAAACAGGCTAAGAGCATATGATCCAAAGAAAAGTGTTGGAGTTTTGTGAAAGGTATGAAAAAGTTGTTGCTCAAGATGGGAAATTCGTGGTGGTCAAAGACTGTGAGTTACAGTGGTAAACTGGCTTTGTTTTTTTCAAAAGTATTCAAGGATGAACCCAGGGCCGACGTTTGACACGAGTCACATGGGATACAACACAGGGCCATGTATTTTAAGGTTCATTGTAGTTTTTAAAACATTAAAAAAAAAATTATAGAAGAGGTCCAATCAGTTTTTAGCAACAATAACGTATAATACCAATATAGTAGGAGTCTAGGACATTTTTACGAGGCTTTTTGTCATAATTACTTTCTTTTTATTACTCCCTCTGTTTCACAAAGAATGTCGTTCTGACACTTTTTTTTGTTTCAAAAAGAATGTCGTTTTATAATTCCAATGTAGTTTTTAACATAAAATACCATTTTTAACCTTAATAATTCATAAAATTAATTATAAATATGATTCCAAAAGTCATTTTCTGCAAATTAATAAGTGTATAAGAGACATTTTATCTTATTTCTTAATTTGTGTGAAGAATGTCAGAACGATACTCTTTGTGCAACGGAAGAAGTATTAGTTTTCAACTGGTTTGTAGGTTGTAACGTATATATTTGGTTTTCAAAAAGTTTTTTTTTTAATATTTTCGATGGTTAAAAGTGTTTAATATTTAACAATTATTACTCATAAAAATTATTAATTAATACTCAACGGTTTTTTAGTCACCTTACCTTTCACCCCTATATATATGACATCTGTTTTTATTAGTTCACCATATATGGTTTAGAGTAAACAAGCAAAATATATAGTATATTCAGATATCTCAGATTTAAGTTTTTGAGTAGAAAAAAAAATCTCTTTTTGAAAGAAGCGCCTTAGCATTTGAAAATTGAATAACAACAGGTATAAATTTGATTCTAATTTTTTTTTTACAAATTCCTAGAATATTATATACGTACATATTCTTTGTTAATTTTTTTATTGATAGTTTGTCTAATCATAAAATTGTTTTTCTTTTGAAGGTATTTAATAATCCACCTTTGGTGCAATTTCAAAGTTCACGGTGGTTTATATTTGACAAATTCATCATCTTCTCATTCCAGGTTCTATTTTCATTATTATATTTTATTTATTTTGTGGGGTAGATAATTATGGGACAAAAATCAGGCTATGAAAAAAGAAAAGAAAAAGAAAAGGTTGAAAAAATTATTCAATCTCAAAGAGGAGCACTTGACAGATTTCTAATTAAAAATTCTCAGGTAGATGATATTGTTAACGATGATAAGGAAGATGAATTAGGAAATGAAAATGATGAAAATGAACAAAATGAACCAAATGAAATAAATGATCATGTTTTACATGATATATATGATCCAAGAAATTGGGATGCTCTTGATCAAAATTCTATAGATCTCTTAGCAAAAAATGGTCCTAAACGAGATTTATCTATTGTAAAAGGTCCTAAGAACAAATTTGGTAAGAGATTTTGCTCATCTTTGTATACAAAAAAGTTATCAAATGGAGAATCATGTGATAGGGATTGGCTTGTTTATTCAAAAGAACTTGATAGAGTTTTTTGCTTTTGTTGTAAGATTTTTAAAAAGGGTTCGAGAAAAGGTCAATTAGTGAATGAGGGTTTTTTTAGATTGGACACATCTTAGTGAAAGGCTATATCAACATGAACAAAGTAGAGATCATATATGTAACATGGCTGCTTGGATTGAATTGCAACATAGATTTAAACAAAATAAAACAATAGATAAAGCTGCTCAAGAACATCTTATGAAAGAAAAGGAATATTGGAAAAGGGTATTGTTTAGAATTATTGTTATTGTCAAGTATCTTGCAAAACATACTTTGGCATTTCGTGGAACAAATGAAAAGTTGTATCAAAATAATAATGGTAATTTTTTGGGTTTGGTAGAAATGTTAGCTGAAATTGATCCGATAATGAAAGAGCATGTTGAACGTATTAATAGTGGTCTTATTCATCAGCATTATCTTAGTCATAATATCCAAAACGAGGTGATTTTGTTGATTTCTTCTCAAATTAAATCTAAAATTATTACAAAGGTAAGAGAAGCAAAATATTTTTCAGTTATATTAGATTGTACTCCTGATGCAAGTCATCAAGAACAAATGTCTCTAATTATTAGGTGCGTAGATGTGTCATCAGATTCTTTTAAAATAGAAGAATTTTTTATTGAATATTTGAAAGTCAATGACACAACCGGCCAAGGACTTTTTGATGTTTTACAAAATGTGCTTATTTCTTTAGATCTTGTTATTGATAATGTGAGAGGCCAAAGATATGACAATGGAGCAAATATGAAAGGTAAGCATCAAGGTGTTTAAAAGAAGCTTTTGGATTTAAATCCTAGAGCTTTCTATTCTCCATGTGGTTGTCGTAGTCTCAATTTAATTTTGTGTGACATAGGCAATTCTTCTGCGAAGGTAAGAGATTTTTTTGGAGTAATACAACGCTTATATACTTTGTTTGCAAATTCTGCAAAAAGATGGGAAATTTTAAAAGAAAATGTGAAAGGTTTAACTTTGAAATCATTATCAACAACACGTTGGGAAAGTCGTGTGGAAAGCATCAAAGCGGTAAGATTTAGAATTTCTGATATAAGAGAAGCTTTATTTCAAGTAGCTGAAACCGATAATGATCCTATGATACAAAGTGAAGCTAAGTCTTTAGCAATGCATGAACTTGGAAGTTTTGAATTTTTGTTAGCTGTAGTTATTTGGTTTGAGTGTTGCATGTTGTGAACTTAGTTAGCAAAAAGTTGCAAACAAAGGATATTTTAATTGACGTTGCTATGGAAGAGGTCAAAGGCTTAGTTTCTTTTTTCAAAAATTATAGAGAAAATGGATTTGCTAATGCTTTGATAGTCGCTAAAGAAATTGCGGCTGAAAATGAGATTGATCCCATTTTTCCTAGAAAACGAGTTATTCGTAGGAAAAGGCAATTTGATGAGGTTGATAGTGTTGAACCGTTGTTATCAGCAGAAGATACTTTTAGAATCCACTATTTTCTTCATATTGTAGATCAAGCTATAGTTTCTTTGAGTAGAAGATTTGAGCAATATGAGTTATATGGAAATATTTTTGGTTTTTTATGTAGTTCTAGAAAATTGAAATCATTAGATGAAACCACTCTAAATTTACATTGTAATCGTCTTGAAAATGCTCTAAAGAAAGGTGAGTTGTTAGACATAAATGGTTATGAGCTTTTTATTCAACTAAAATTATCTAAAGAATTTTTACCTCATGATAATATAGGGGCAATTGATATCTTAGAGATTTTAAAGAGATATAATTGTTTTCCAAGTGTGACAATTGCATATAGAATTTTACTAAATATTCCTGTTACTGTTGCTTCTGCAGAGAGGAGTTTTTCAAAACTGAAGTTATTGAAGACATATTTGAGGTCAACTAGATTAAATAGGTTGGCTTTAATGGCAATTGAAAGTGACTTCTTAGAAGAATTAGATGTTGAAAATTTAATAGATGATTTTGCTTCAAAATATGCAAAAAGAACCATACGATTTGGTTAGATATTGTAGTTTGATTTTTTATATTTGAGTTTTTATTGTACTAAATTTTATTTTTAAACTAATAAAAGAATTTTTTTAATTTTTTATTTAAAATTCTAAAAATTATATATTATAGGGCCTATTTTAGTTTAGTATCACTGGGTCTTAAATTTGTTCTAAACGGGGCTGGATGAACCAATTAGGAGGTTTGGTGTGCGGAGATTTCGTTAAAAAGACGTCAAAGAGGAGAGATTTAGGGTAAAGTTGAGTGTTGTGATCATGTTTTGACTGGGAATTTTACTTGCGTTTTGTTTTTTCATTATCCTAAAATCTTTTTTTGCTGATTTCGTTTTATGTCAATGAAAGCTGATTTTAATTTGAGGAAAAATTATTTAGTTTATTTTGAACGATAAAGTAGTTAAAAAATGCTATAGATTTAGTCGATTTGGTATCTGTTTCAGTTTGCTCAATATTCGTAATTGGTTTGTTCTACCATCAACTCTCTTCATTGTTCCGGCTCTTCATGGCTTCTCTGTGAAGTGTGAAGTGTGATTGATTCTCGTTGCCTCTGTTTTAATCCATCTCCTGCAAGAAGTAAAGTTGGTCGAACGCAGAAAATGCTAGCAGTGTTTGATTGAGTTAATTCCAATCGGTGATTTGTCTTATTGCATTGATGAGAATATAAGCTGATAAATTAGATTCCTAATATACATATGTAGAACAATATATGCATTCTTATTCTAATAACCAGGTATGTTCTCCAATCTCCACTAATCACAACTAGAACATATCTGTCTTTTTAACGTGGAAATCAAACCTATGATATTTCTACGCAGTTCTGAAATCGATGAACTGAAGAAGCTTGAACATGTTTCTAACAAATATTTATTCATTCAATGCGTCTTGCAGTTAATTTTTTTGTTCTCAAATGCTATTCAGGGAAGACTATGGACACATTTTCTTGTAATTCAAGTTTCTAGTTGACGTGCTCTTCATCAAAATCACATTTTAACATTTCAAGTTTCTACTCTTCGTTAATCCAAATCAAATTACATTGGTGTGTCAAAACTCAACAAAGGGATCTGCATGCACGTATTGAGATGAAAAAGTACAGTCGACTTCACAAAAGAACAGCTCCATCACTGTCTCTCCGGTGATAGAATAAAAAAAAAAGACAACTTCCGTAGATTTGGTCCCACCAAGCACAAGCAAAAAAAGAGTCTCAATGCTTCTTTCATCGGCCGCTATATTTTACTCAGTTTCGCTGAAACCTCTGTTTTCACAAATTCACTGAGGAAATTGCAGAGTCTTGGTGTACAAATATCCATCCGGAAAATACTGTTCTAGTTCGCATTACTTCTGTTAGGAGACTGTTTTTACAATGTTAGATGATTCTCTATGCTTGTTTTGCAAGAAACACCTGATTAAACCTAATGAATCTTGGAATCCTAAACCTCCTTTGTCTTTTTTTTTTGTGTGTGGAGAACTTTTCAAGAAGTCCCAAATATTACCTTTATACGAGAAATTTTATCCAATAAAACAGAGAAAACAATTACAAAATAAATAAAAATGACAAAAGATGAGATGAAATCGAAGAAAAAGAAAAGGTCACAAAAAGGGGTCTCGTCTTATATCTTTCGATCGAACACCAAAGCAAGCTTTTTCTTCGATCTTCTTTTTGACGGACCTGTCGTTGCCTGAATTATTCTCGTTTTAAATTCAGAGGAATCTTGTCAGATCTCTCTGTCTCGGTGATTGTTGATTTGAGCCTACAATTAGGGTTTTGCGATCCTCTAGCCAAAATCTACAATGTCTTATAAAATTAAAATTAGGGCAAAGAAGACGCCATCGTCGTCCCTGATTACGTCACTTCCCGAAGACGTCATATTTGACATCTTAGCGCGTGTTCCAAGATGCGACTATCCAACACTCTCCCTTGTTTCAAAGCACTTTCGATCACTTGTTGCATCCTCTGAACTATACGCGAGACGATCCTTGTTAAACTGCATTGAACACTGTCTCTATACTGTCCTCTTTAACTACGAAACCAAGGATTATCATTTGTATATTCACCGCCGGAAAGCCAACGACAACCGTTGTTGGGTGCTTATCTCTTCAATTCCCCATATGCCTTACGGTCTAAGTTTTGTCATGGGGGAATCGAGGATATATGTGTTTGGTGGGTTTGATCAGAAGTATACTGAGGTAAGCTGAATTCTAAGAAGTGGAGGGATGCGTGTGTTGTTGATGACGTATTGTACTACTACGATGGGGAGGAGGACGAGATAAGAGCTTATGATCCAAAGCAAAAGTGTTGGAGTGTGGTGAAAGGTTTAGAAGAGTCTTTGCCTGAGACGACAAATACATGGTGTTCAAAGACTTTGAGTTACGGTGGGAAAATATCTTTTGTCTCTCAATAAAGTTGAAGGAAAAACGTATGAGATTTGGTGTGCGAAGATTTCGGTGGAAAGACGTCAAGGAGGAGGGATTTGGGGTCAAGTTGAGTGGTGTGATCATGTTTTTACTTCTCGGAAATTGAGTTTTGCGAAACCTCTAGCTGTAATGGTTTGATGCATGAACTTTCTTCTCCTTAATATAACTTGTGTTTCGTTTTTCGCTTATGTAAATGAAAATAGCTGATTTGAGGAAACATCAATAATAGTTAATATTTAAACAAAAAAGTAGCTAAGAGTGCAATAGAATTCACCTTTAAAAAAACTTTATTCGGTTCTCGGATTCAGTTTGTTCTATATTCGTTTTACGTACGTCAGAGAGTGAATAAAAAAGAGAACTGTTTCTGGTTTTTTTTTTTTAACTAGAAAATGAATGTGTCACCTGCAATTGCAAGAAGATATATCATATATGTTGTAATGGAGAGACATGTAAACTCGGGATTTGATAATAAAAAATAGAAATAAAAACATGTTTAATTAGATGGTGACGTTCCACACTTAGGTTTATGTATGAAAGCTTTTTTGTTTTACGGATTAGGTTCTTGATGAAAATGACAGCTTAAGCCCTAATATTAGAACATATATATATATATATATATTTTCTCTTCCTTGACTCTTCCTTCATGGCTTCAAAGTGATTGATTTTCTCTTTGTTTGATCCATCTCCTCCAAATTAAAAGGCAAAAATTGGGAACTTTAACCTCAAATGCTCTTAATGAATTTTAAAAATTTTATATACTCCCCTTTTATTCTACATACTCATCTTTATTTCTCCCTATTTTTCACCCTTTTTACTTTAACCTTTATTTAAAAATGGACCCCACTCCCTTTAAACCAAACCAATCTCTCACCTCTCACCCATCCCACACCAATTAATTTTGGTTTTACTTTGAACCTACCCAGCCCAACCACCTATGTTAATGGGACTCACTCTCTTCTTCTTCTTTCTTCTTCTTTGTACGTAGAAACCAGAAATTTTTTTTTTACAGCTCCCTTCCCTTGAAGCTTCAGCGATCTTCCTTCAAAACTCTGGAAGCTTCAGCGATTTTCAACCCTTGACAAATACATATTCTGCAGCATTTCTTCAGCTGATCTCGACGACCCAGAACGTGATTTGAAGGTAAATTCTTCTCTTTTCAAAAAAAAAATATGCATTTAGGGTTTAGAAATTATGTTTGTGGTTTTTTTTTCTGTTAGTAAACTTATGTATACGTTTGTTTGGGATTTACATTGGTTATTTAAGTATACTAGAGTACTAGAATACGTATGAATCTTCAGAAGCGTCGATCTGTAACCAGAAGCTTTTAGTACAACTGGTTTTCCTTAGACAACTGGTGCAACTAGTACTACTGGTGTACAACTATAAATATATTCTAACAGTTTTTATTTTTTCTTTTAACAGAACGATGAGTAACACTCGATGCACAATCATATGTTTTGATTCGGGGGGATGTTATTCAAAGGACGGTGAATACATGAGGTGGAACTCAGAAGAGGTTGAAATTCATACTTTAGTGATTAAGACATCTATGGAAGAGATCACTTACAATGGGCTGGTTGATAAAATTTGCAAAAAGCTTATGGTAGATGGAGCTATGACGCAGCTTAGACTTAGCTACTTTCCACTGATATTGGATCCCAAGAAGCCATCATATGTTCGGAATGATGAAGATGTATTTGGTTATCTAATGCAAGTGAATAATAATCAGTGTAGAAGGGTTTTGCATGTGGAGCTCATCACAGATGTTGAGCAAAATGAGGGATTTGTGCAACCGTCAGAGCCACAACATGGTGATGATGTTAATGATGGTATGGATACTTTTTACAAAGGTGAACCATCAGAACCGCAGAAAGAAGATGTTGTTAGTGAAGATGCTGAAGATGGTGAAGATGTTGGAAATAATGTGCATGAAGACTTTGGTATGTATGATGATATTGAGGTGGCACCTGCTGTAGAAGGAGATGTGTACGTGAATCATACATGGGAAGATGGTATTGATTTAGTTGTAGGACAAGAATTTGGCAAAAAGGAGTCATTACAAGAATTAGTGTTTGTAGCCTCCCGTAAAAATGGTTTTGAGTTTGATATCATCCAGTCAGATACACGTCGATATGTGTTAAAATGTCGTGGAGCAAAAGATGGGTGTAAGTGGTATTTACGAGCTGCAAAGACTAAGAATTCACATCTTTTCTCAGTTAGAACGTACATCAAGATTCATACATGTTCTCGAGCTACTACAGTTACAAGCAAAAATCGAAGGAAAGGCACACCACAGTTGGTCAGGTCTATTTGCCATTCTGATTATCCAGGCAAACTTAAAACTCCAGCACCACAAAAACTGATTTGGTTTGTTTCAAAACGCATTTGGCTGTTAAAGTAATCCTACTCTAACTGGATTGGAATAGGGAAAAAGGACCAACTTGCTAATGATGGTGCTAAGGAAGTCCCATAGCAA
>NW_006256908.1:4768780-5016692 GCF_000478725.1 Eutrema salsugineum | reverse complement strand
TTTTCATAACATATACCTTATATTTCTATGACAACTATTACAACTAATGCTATATAGTTATAAGAAATTTAACAAAAAAACATAATTTTATACATTTAATTATCTATATGTGTCTTAAATGTCTTATTATTAACTATTTTCAAAAGTACAACTATAAAAATGTAATTTCTAGTACGATATAACTAATAAAATCGTTTTATCTATGAAAGTACAACTCTGTGTAATAAAAAAAAATAGAGTACAACTTACCTACTTGGGTACAACTTTGTATATTATTTGACGGCGCGAAAAAAGTAATTAATTATTTTTATAATTATTTTGCTGGCGCTCGTGTAATTTGACGGCGCTCGTGTAATTTGACGGCGCTCGTGTAATTTGACGGCGCACATGTGGTTTTTGGGCCTGAAAAATTCCTTTTGTTCTAGTTTCAACAACACTAGTTGTACGCAATAATACCAGTTGTACTAAAAAATCTGAAAACATAATTTAATTAAAACAATAAACCTCCTAGTAGTTTTAACTAAAACCTGTTTCACCAAACATAAAAAACCTCCTACTAGTTTCAACCTAAACCATCTACAAGTTTCACCAAAAACCAATAACTAGTTTCAACAAAAACAAAAAAAAACTTGTTTCTTCTACTTCTTTTTTTCAGCCTCTCGTTTCTTCCTTTCTCCTGGTGCATCATTTTTGTAAGGAGTGGATATATGCCTCGATGGTTTACCCTTTCTCCTATTCCTAATGAGCTCTGCCGTCCTTTTAGCCTCAGCACTCTTCCGCATACATATTTTGTAGCGTGGTTTCTTTGCTGGTGGTTTAGGAGTCTCCGCAGGTACAGGTGTAGGTGCGTTTGTGGTCTCCACTGCAGGTGCAGGTACGTCTGTGGTCTCCTCCGCAGGTATAGGTGCAGGTGCGTCCCTGGTCTCCTCCGCAGGTACAGGTGCAGGTGCGTCCCTGGTCTCCTCCGCAGGTACAGGTGCAGGTGCAGGTGCGTCCCTAGTCTCCTCTGCAGGTGTCTTCTCCATACCCTTATCACCTACATTGCAAAATAATTTTGTTTTTGAACATACACTTATGAGCGAGGAAAGAAATAAATATCTTTTTTTACCTCTTGCATTTGATCCTCCACCTGTTTCATACACTCTCCCCACATCTTCATACTGAAAATCCATAAAATCTGAATCTCTCCTTTGATCAGCTATTTTCATTTCTACAGACTTCAGTCTTGTGTCCATCTCATGAACCTTCTCATTAATCTTCCTAAACCCTTCTTCCATTTTCTCGTTAATCTTTATAAACCCTTCTTCCATCTTCTTCAACACATCCTCACTTCCTACCGCTTCAGTATCTGTCGGTTTGGGCAATGGCTGGTCTTCTCGGGATTTAACATCTAATAGGTACAGATCCTTCAAGTGTATCTTCTTCTTTTGTTGGACTAAAATCGTGTGCCAACTATCAACAACAGGGTCAAAAACAGCATCATCCTCTCCTACTTCGAAGTCATCCCATACATGCTCGTCTAGGATGTCAAGCAAGAGTTTGGCTTCTCCATCTTCAGGTACCAAGATACTGATAATATCCTGTTTAACGAAAAACAAAAATTAAATTAAACTAAATCTCTAATAATGTATAAATATAAAATGAAAGGAGACTCCTAAACCTTTGTATCTCCAAGCACTTCATAAATATCAGCTAAAGAAAATCCTGTTTTGCCTGTTCTCTTAAACTTCCACTTGCACATTTTTGGACAATCACCATCTGCATTCCCAACTTTTTCTTGAAATGCTGCTTTTAGAACCGGGATAGATTCAAACGCCAAAATCTGCACATATAATCGTACTAGTTATGCCAGTTCTACCAATAATACCAGTTCAACTAGTTGTACCCGAAACACGAGTTGTACCAATACTACTACCTATACACTATATCAAGTTGAACCAAGAATACTAGTTGTACTAATACTACGATTTTTAGTTGTACAAGTTATACTGAATTTAAAACATATAACATTACCTCTAAAGGCAATATGAACCCCGGAAAAGTCCAATTCCCTCGAACAGATCCTCCAAAATGATCCACCAGATGTGCAACCTCAGCTAAGACGTCATCAAAAGTGAAACGACCCCAGGGAAACGTTTCACACAGATCCAGATCATCCACCACTCGGAGAATGAATGGGTCTATGGATCCACCATATTTCTTGGACTTTCCTTTGATGACAGTTGCTAAGAAGAAAAGTACAACCATCTTCAACCGATCAGTACAACCTTCAATGAAATCCATTGATTCCAGCTTCTCACGCACCTCTTTGACCTCAATATTGGTCTTTCCAAACTGCTCCTCCACAAAATACATACTCCCTAACTGCTCATAGTCGGCTGGATAATGGTGGCAGAATAATCCTGAAAGAAGGCCGTGTTCTCTGATTGAATACCGAACAGGCACACCATTCACAACAAACCAACACTGCCGCTGCTTGTCTGTCACTGCTGTTCGGAGAAGCAACATCCACATTCCCATTAACATTCTATTCTTCTGGATAAACATGTGGACAATATGCTTGAATTGTGGGTGGTTCTCAAACCAGTTTCTCTCTGAGATATCAAGCCTCTTGAAGACTTCCATGAAATTAAAGGTTTCACACCTTGATTAAAGCTTCGGGTATAACCGATACTCGCTTTGCTTGAAGAATAAACCTCGAGGTTCCATCGGTATTGAGACGTCCTCTTGCTGCAATCAAAACGCATAGGATAAGTGAATATAAGTGTATTGGTACAACTAGTATTCTTGTTACAACCAAAACCAAAAAAATAAGTTGTACGCGATAATTCCAGTTGTACTAAACTACATTTCGTTCAACCACAAGCAAAAATCAGTTGTACGCGATAATTCCAGTTGTACTAAACTACATTTCGTTCAACCACAAGCAAATATCAGTTGTACGCGATAATTCCAGTTGTACTAAACTACATTTCGTTCAACCACAAGCACAAAATCAGCTGTACGCGATAATTCCAGTTGTACTAACCGGTAGACCACAAGCAAAACTCAATTGTACACGATAATTCTAGTTGTACTAAACTACATACCGGTTGTAATGGATCAACATTTGAGTTTGAACCCAATCCTTCTTCTGATGCAGTAGCATACTCAGCCTCAGATCTCTCTGGTTGAGAAGGTGAACCCCTAGTCGACATCCTCCAAAAATTCTGAAACAAAAAATCAGAAATCAGTTGGGGTTTAGGGTTGAGGGAAGAAAATCATAAATTCATGTTTTAATTACTCTTAAGCCTAGAAGATACCTGTTCGGGCGATGACGGAAGTGTGAAACGGCGGTGGTGGCAAGCCTAAAACGGCGACGGCGACGACCCTAAATCTGAAGGGTGAAGAGTGGAGAGTGAGTGCGAGTGAGTGGCGGTGAGAGAAGAGTGTGGGGATTTAATCGAAGAGGAAGAAGATGATGGAAGAAGACGATTATGATGGAAGAAGATGATGAATCGAAGAGTCCGAAAATGATGGAGTATGGAGATAATGGAATCGATCGAAGAGGGGAGACGAAGGAGGCGGGAATAGATCCGATTTTTAGGGGGTAGGGTTTAGGTTTAGGTTTGCTTTCTGGTTTAATTAAATTGGTTGGTTTAAAGGTTGGTTTAAAATAATTAAATTGGTTTATTTTAATCATTTCGGTTAATTAAATTGGATCTGGTTTGAGTCCGGTTGGATATGTAATTTGGTTATTCATTAATGGTTTTTTGGTCTTTTTATACCCTTTTGTATTAAAAAGAAAATCAAAAACAAAATATAGAGATAGAAAGAGTATATGAGAATTTCTTATAAGGGAAAGGAGTATGTGAGGTTAAGCTCCAAAAATTGGCCTAGCATGTATGGTCTCCACTAAAAACAATTAGAACATATATGTATTTTCAAATTTCATCATCGTAATCAAACCTATAATATTTCTGTGTAGTTCTGCAATCGATGAACTGAAAGAGTTTCAGCATGTTTCTGGAAAAGAATTACACATCCAATGTGTCTTTTTATAATTTTTTGTGCAACATATTCATTGTGTCTTAAAGTTAACTGTTTGTTCTATATTTTTGAGCAAAAAAAAATATTCAAATATTGGTGCGTTTTTGGCCAAAATTTTAAAGTGAAGGATATTTTTTTAAAAAGTATTCCCAAAAAAATGTGCCACGTCATTACTGGTAAAACGCTGCGTTCTTTATCACCATGTCGATTCCTCTCAAACCAAGGCAAGCACGCTTCTTCTTCTCCGATCCTCTCTGTTACATCCGTAGTCCTTGCCTCTTCTGGTTTTCTTCCCAATCGTAAGTTTACTACATATCCCTCTATTTTCGACCTCAACGACATCGTTTTGAATTACTCTGGCCTGTTATAGGTTCTGAGGAATCACATTTGATCCCTTTCCTTAAATTTGTTGATATCCTTGTCTGGGTATTTTCCCTTTTGGGATTGAGACGAAAAATATTCTAACTTGTGTGACCTAACTCGAATTTCTCGTTGGATATTAGGTACAACTAAAAACCCTAATCATCTATGTCTCCGCAAAGAGTCTCCATGGGTTCTAGAGATTTAATTAGCAGCCTACCAGATGAGGTTCTCGGCAAAATCATGTCTTTGCTTCCGACAAAGCTTGCTGCTTCCACATCGGTTCTGTCCAAGAGGTGGAGGAATCTGCTTCCGCTTGTGGACAGCCTTGATTTCAATGACGCAAGTGGTGATCCTCGTGGCTTCTCTGATTTCGTGGACAAAACACTCGCTCTCTTAAGCAGCTCTTCAATCGTCAAGAGATTCTCTCTCAAATGTCAACATAAGCATGAAAAATCTCGAGTGGACAGCTGGATTCGCACTGTCCTGGAGCGTGGCTTATTGGAACTTCACTTGGAGACGGTATGTATGCATTGTCTAGTAACCGAGTTCTTCACGAGCAACACACTGGTTAGGCTCACATTAGCCAATGGGTTTTATCCTGATGTTGTTCTTCCTCCTGGGGGAGTGTTTTTCCCAGCGCTAAAAACACTTTCTCTCTCAGTTTGGTTTGTGTATAGCGAAAACTCCGTGAAGATATATTATGAGATGTATGCGTTTCTCATCTCTGGCTGCCCTGCGCTTGAGGAATTAGTCATACGTTATAGTGATTTCTCGTCTTGGAATTACATGGCGTCGTGTCCTTCCATTCCTGTGTCAAGTCCTTCCATTAAGCGGCTAACCATCTCTTACCATTTTCCGGGTGATGTTTCCGATACTGACTGGTTTCGGACACCCGATACTGAGTGGTTTCGGACACCAAGTCTTGTGTATCTTGACTATTCTGGTTATGTCACGGGACAGTATGTTGTTGATTTAGGCTCGCTTGTGGAAGCTAGACTGGATATTCGATCATGTTGGGAGCGAAAGTTAATTGTGGATGGTGATGATGGTATTGATGATGATAGTAATGGTGGTGAGGATGATAAGACAGAAGATGACAATGACAGTGGTTGTGATGAGGATGATGGAAGTAGTTATGTACAGGAGGTTGGCTGTGGTGAAAATGATGATGATGATGATGATGATGGTGTTTTTGGTGAGGATTATGATACAGAGGAAAGTGATGCAGAGGATTTGGGTAATGTTACGGATCTGGTTGCAGGGATAAACAACATTAAAACTCTTCACTTGTCTCCTACTTCTCTTGAGGTCAGTTTAACCACTTGTTTTTTTATTATTTCAGTTTGAATTGCATAATGAAATCTAATGCTAGCTAGTAAAGTCTCAGTTTCTATATGTTATATAATTGTTTTGGCTTTGATGATCAATCAGGTATTTCACTTTTTCTGTAAATCAATGCCGGTCTTTCAAAACCTCCTAACTTTATCTTTTGAGAGTGACAAAAAAAGAGGCTGGCAAGTGGTGCCACTTCTCCTCAACAACTCTCCAAACCTTGAAACTTTAGTCATCAAGGTAAATACCTATTTCGGTTGATACGCACACACATACTTTATTCGTTTGATTGCTAGATTATTGTACATGAATTTTGCCTGCGTCGCTATGCTTTTCAGGGTCTTGTGCACCAAGTTACAGATAGATGCGGGGTCGCCTGTGTTTGCATCCCTCAGAAGAAGAGGAAGAAGAGGTTCCAGGAGGAAGTATGCTGTTTATCGACATGTCAAGTGAAGGTTCTAAAGATTTCAGGGTATGGAGGAACTCGTAGAGAACGGAAACAGATGAGGCACTTCTTGGGAAATTTGAAATGTCTCGAAACTGTCAAGGTTGGTGTTGAAGCTGAGATTCACCGAGAAGACAACAGTGTCAATAACAAGTACCAGAGAATCACCAATGCTCTTATGAGGCTTCCTAGAGTTTCATCAAAATGTCAAATCCATTTCTTCTGATATCTCTCTTTGAAACCGAATCATTAACAGGCGAAATGTTCTTTTAGGAGATGATCTTGTTTTTTTCCTGCTATGGATAATTTAAAACCAAACTCATTTGCTAATTATTTCAGTTTCACAGACGAGTTAAAAAGAAGTTGATATGAACTCATGTTGAGGACGAACACACTATCATGCTTCAATAGTAAAATCAATCAAAACCAAACACGAAACAAATGAAACTGTACTCAAAAGTTTACATCAAATTCATCCTCAGAACATCACAAGGTTTGAAGAACACTGCACAACGAAAACTTCGAGTAATAACCTCGCCAAAAAGTAAAACACAACGCCTAGCATGATCGACACAGGAAGAGCCGGTAAAGCCTTCTGATACACAGACAGAAGCATCAACGTGACACCTAAACCGGCAATGATCGCCAAGTAACATGCGTAAACCGTCATCAAATCATACATCGCAGCTCTTCCAACCAAAACACTATAGAAGATGAAATCCCCAAGTCCTAACTTGATAGCACCTGATGATCCCAACCCAATTCCTTCAAGAAAAGTCTCTGAATTCTCAGCTTGATCAGGTCTACTACGATCAATCAATGGCACAGATATCTCTGATCTCTCACTCGAACCCACATGTTCTTCTTCTTCTGCTTCTGCTCTAACTACTCTTACTACTTCGTCTCGACTAGTGTTCTCAATATCATTGGAACCATTCTGGTTAGATCTCCGTTCTCTCCAAACTCTCCTCTGAACCAAACGTGAGTCATTTCGGATCACAGGTCTTGCTTCGTAGACCAAAGCTGGGATATCTTCGTCTCTCGATATAGCCATTTCCACAAGGAGACGTAATGGACCAACAGGTAAAAGAACAGCAGCAATGTCGTAGAGTGCCAAAGCAACGAGAAGGACCCAAGTTGTCCATTCAGGTAATAGCGTGAAGAAGTAAGCGACTAAGACCCCGATCACAACTAAGTAACCTTGAGTGATCAAAATCGAGAATTTCGACATGAACACGGCGAATACACCGACGACGGAGAGATTGAAGAGAAGGATGAGGAAAGTGATGGAATCTATTGGGAATCTGAAACGATCAATGAGCAAGACTAAGATTTCTCCACCTAAGTTCCCTAAAACGATGAAAGCTGAGAAACCCATGTAGAATTTAAGGAAACTAACGCATCTGAGGTAGAAGAGAAGCACGAGGACGAACGTTGCGACAGTGATCGCAGCGACGAAAACGAGGGAGTTCAAGGCGGCGCCTACGAATTTGTCCCAGGAGGAATCGGAATCGCTCTCGGCGTAAGCTGCGGTGGCTATGGAGGAGAAAGAGGCGGAGGAGGAAGATGGGTCGGAGTTTAGGACACAGACGAGAAGAACGACGGTGAACATACATATCGAGACAGGCGTGAGGATTCCGATGAGTTCTTCACCTAATGAATCCAGGATGCTTCTGGGTCTTTGGTTTCGATCCATTTTGGGTAAGATTTCAGTTCTCGCCGGTCAAATTCGATGATGAAGCTGAAGGATCAAGAAGCAAAGGACGAACCTTTTTCAGATTCCGATGATTTTTCAGAGCATATTTCAAGTCACTCCCCAATACGTCATCCTTTTGGCTGCAGTATTATGAAAGGTATTTGTGTGGTATAATCATATAAGGCATAGATGGATAACAAGTTTATTGTTATAGTTATTTGTGTTGTAAAAATTAAAACATATACTTTCTGTAATTCCAGAAATTAGCTTTGGATGTAGCTGTAATGGAACCACAAAATGTAGATAATTTTTCTCTAAACACTGTACTAAAGCAGAAACAATCATTTCTTAACAATTGGTAACTAGACGATCAAGAGATTACATTATTGGTTCAATTTCCTCGATAATATTTAGGTGTCTCTTTATTTGATGTTATGATTTGTAACAAACAAGCGTCAACTTATATCAGGAAGGTCATTGCACTACACAGACGCACTACAGTTACATTTGGTAAAATCCTAAAAAATATCTTGCTCCAAAGATCTTACCGTTGTTGTATGTGAGGTCTTTTTTAGAAAAGATGGAGAGACATTTTGAGTTTGTTCTGTTTCCATTTTGCAAGTGCATAGAACTCTGATTTTGTCATTTTAAATCTTTCTTCGAACTCTTTATCTGTTAGGTACGCCTGAAAGACAAAATTGAATATTGCATTATAGGTCGTAAGTTATATACATAGTTAGATCTAAATTACTATATGGAACTGCAGGATTACCTCTCTTCTTGTTGCATCTATATCTGTCACTGGCTCCTTAGAATCAACTCTAAGCTGTTCGTATGAATATGCAAGTGACTCTAGACTAGGATCGAGATTGATTCCTCCGAGTGTATTCTCTTTGGAGATGTCTGAACTGGAGCTCGCCGACCCTGCATCAGAAATCAGTGCTTTGATATGAGATTTCGAGAATCAAAGAACTTAATTGCAATTACAACAGTATTGAGAAAAATTGAAATATTTGTTGCTGCTACCCTGCATCATCCAAAGACTGTTACATTCTTCTGATACTTATGAGTTTATAAAGCCAAGAGTTTCAGCGAAATGGTGGAAATATGAAACCTTACCATTACTAGTATCCACTGAAAGAGATTCTGAGAAAAGCTTTTTGACAACTGGAGTGGAGTTTCTGCTGCTTTTTCTGTCTTCTGCAGAGATCAAACTTGAAACCTTTTCGATTGAGCAAGGTGATACTCCTCGCTCTGATCCGTTTGAGCTCACAGATCGGCTTCGTGAATCACGAGATGCGTTCTCCTTCGAGTGTGATCTCCACGGGCTTCCACTAGATCTCTGAAAGCACAAACATTGTAGCTACTTAAAACAGACATAGCCTCATTTCGCATTCCCAAGTTTACGTATTCCACAACTAAGTTATTTTACAAATGAGACTTACCATAGTGCTTGGCTTCTTTCCTTTCAGACTAGCAAGCTTCCTTTCAAATGAATTACCGTGCATCTGCAATGTTCCAATGCAGATTATTAGTGGAAGTATACAAAACCCCAAAACTTTTACATTCAGTAGACTACTATAAAAACATTTTGGGATCTCCCAACGCTCTGTTTGAGGTGACTTCAACATGGAAAGAGATGCCTTACGTTTGCCTTTTCAGGAACCCACTCAAAGAAACGGGTAAAAAATGGTGGCTCGTGGCCTTCTGTGACAACATATAGAGGAGTCATTACGGTTAAGCCTTCCTCCAGAATGTCCATCTCAAGGAATTTCTGCATCTCACAAATAGAATGGACTAAGAAACACAAAAAAAGGAATAGTCTAATTATTTGTTTGAAGTCATGGCTTTATGCGAGCAGGAAAGAGTAGCCCAAGAAAATGAAATAACCAAAGCATGTGATTGTTTTGATGTCTGTGAAGAAGTTCCACCAAAAAACAGCAAACGTAGCACTTGGAAGGCCAAATAAAGAGGAAAAATTACCAGACCAAGAGTAAGAGCTTGTTGCTTCGACTTTATGTTTGAGTTTAATCCAATCCAAACATATACTTCACTTTGGCAGTCAAGCAGTAATACATCTTCGGTAGTTAAATCGTCTTGCACAAAATTGTATATTTCTTTTACCTGAACGTCATGCAGATATAGCATTAATACACACATGATTGTATCAGATAAGAGTATTCCGAGAGCTGATCTGTAATCATTTCAAATATAGCATTAATACACGCATGATTCGTACCTTGAGTACATCTAAACAGAAGTGGCAAATCAGTCATGGACCACTCTTGCGTTAGGCATAATAAAAGTGTTTAGAGCTGAACAATGGCAGAACCAAACAATAATGTAAGATGACAAAAAGCAAAAGGAAAGATATTTACTGTTACCTGAGCTCCAGGAACATGTTAATAAACGTGGTTCCTCTATTTGTTTTCTCATTTCCTTTTCTTTTGGGTACTCTGCCTTACCACCAAGAAAATCCCAAAATGTGTCTGGTTCATTTCCTTCCCTCATGGATATGGGTTGCCAAGACGACTGCGCATGGAAACGAAGAAACAGACTTGTTACGTCATATAAACCGGAACACATGTATGTCATGACCTTACTAAACAGTAGCTAAGAGCTAATGCTACTTACATCAAGGAAATAAAGCATTCTGTCAAGAACATCATGATCAGAGACTGACGAAAGGTTCCCAATCCAAGTGAAGATAGAAGCTTCATTGTGTAATATATAACAGTAGGATGAGTTCAAGGAGGCCGCTGCCTGCAGTGGACGATTTTTATTTGCTTAACAATAAGTCTAGGACCAAAGACATATTACTAAATTGTAATTTTGACAAATCAGAACTGCAGAGAGTACTGAAAGAACCCACTAGATTAACTTGGATTGCTTGCATGTTCCTTGGGCTTGTCCCTTGAACACGGAAAAGAGAAGCCTTGCTCTCATTAGATATTTCAACTTTGTTTGCATTCTCTACTAGAAACATTTTGTACCGTCTACTCAAACCGCCCTGGAAAAAGTAACGATCGGTAATTGAAGGTAGTAGTACAGTCACTTATCAATGAATCTAAGGTTCTATATGTTCATGAGAGTATTACTAACTGACCTTAAAAACAGCTAGTGACTGAAATATTGAGAAAAAGCGAGCAGGTTCGTTTCCCTGATGTATATGAAACTGGATGAAGAGTGTCGAATGAAACAGGTCAGCTGGTTTACAGTGTGAATATTTTGAAATCTGGTTAGGAACTAACCATTACAGATTCACCCTTGGTCGAAGCAGCAATGGCACTAGCATTGGATATGGCATCAGATCTATCTTGCTGCCAAAAAAAAAGAACAGAATGAAGCTTATAGAGGAACAACTCACAAATGACTGACAGTAAAAACTACAGGTATAGGCTACAGCTTGCGTACCTGCATGCTTTCACAACCGATCCATACATATAATAGATGTTCGTTTCTTTCATTGTAAGTATAATTATACTGCAAAATATAGCAATCTCCGCTGAATAGCTTCGTCTGGTCAGGAATGGAGAGAAGCGAGACCTCATCACCATCTACACGCCAAACCTGAAATTAGTTTAAAATCTCATTCATCAGGCTTATTCTCAGAGATGTTTATGACAGTTTGGTCACTTGTATTAGATATGAAGTATACCTTCAGGGCGCCTCGGCAATTTGTATAGAGAGGTTCATCCTCTTCATCAGGGAGCTCCGCAACATCATATCCCTTCCGTTTGAACATTGCTGCATGAGAGTGTTTAGATTTTTATTTTAGTATCTGATATATGTAGTTTTCATAAACAACTCCCTTTTTGTTGTCCTCTTTACAGAACCAGAGAAATATAAAACAGACCTGCCATTTTCTCTCGACCTTCATTGTAAAGGCTAGACTCTGCTATCTGAGGCCACTTATAAAAAAATGACCTGAATCTAGAATTTTCTAGTCCTTCCGTTAGAAGTACTAGACTTGTGCTAGTCGAGCGTCCCTCCTTTCGTAAAAATTCCTAGAGCACAACAACATGCCAAACCATTTTTTAGGAATGACCTCTCAGATGCTCTGGCAGAAACTACAAGAAACACATTCCAACTTTCCAAGCGACATCTTTAAAGTCATGCACAATAGTGTGAGACTAATAAATTGGTGCCAAAAGCGAAAAGTGTTCCCATATCAATCATCTTATATTTACCAACAATTACTTACTTCTGAGGAAGAGATGGATGTCTTCCTTTCTGTGAGTGATGTGTTTCTTCCCATCCAAACAAAAACTTCGCTGTCACAATCCAGCATGTAGCATTTGTTCTTCTCAAGCATATCTTTTTTCAAAGAACATGTTCCAGTTGGATGTAGATTTCCCCGAGTATCTATCCTGTTTGATGGAAGATCTTTAAATGATTAATGATGGTCTGTCTTTGAAACAGCTCCTTAAAGCACATGCATTTCGGGTAGGGACATATGTTGAACAAAAGCAGGGACATATATCTCACCAGTACATTTTTGCACATGTACTTAGAGTCTGTTCATGATCAGTAGAAGATGAAAACTTGGGAATGGGAGCATAACCACCTAAGAAAGACCAGAATTCACCAGCATCTGAGTCCCCTGAAAATTTTCCATCCTCTACAGTAAACAGCATTGATTAGCTGTTGCTTTACTTTCAAACCTCTATTCCAAAACAAAAAGAGTTGTTCAGAAGAGAAACATCTAACCAATAGTCGCGACCTGACATCTTCCGGCATGCTTGTTATCCTTTATGTATTCCACAACCTCCAGGGCTTTAGCTCTTTCCTGAGTGCTTGAGTTACAACCGGCAAAGAGGAAAACTTTTGATGCAGTATCGAGAACGAATACATCATCATGGTTCAGTGATGACCGGAGAAAAGGCACCTTGTGTAGTTGTGTAGATTAAACATGAAAGAAATATCAATCATACTCAGAGTGAAAAATGTACAATAAACTAAATATGACTATAATATATTGAACTATTGAAGCACTAGATTTGAAAAAAAATTATAGGGAATCTTATTTTCAAGCCCGCATCTTTATCCAAGCATAAAAACATGTCAAGCCTCATATCAGTTTTTCACCGGGCAGTGCCCTAAAACATTACTGTCGAAACACGCCTTACCTCTTTAACACGAACAGCATGGTCTCCTTTGCACATTAGTAAGGTGATATGGTATGTCTCGCCAGCCAATCCATTTTGTGGTGAATACTTCCCTTGAACAGGTATAATACAAGGTTTGAAGTATGAGAGAAACTTCTCTGTCTCTTGACCTTGAACTTCACGGTATTGCACCGTACAACATCCAAGTGCTGCATCTAACTCTAGTGCTTTGTCAGATGCCAGAGTTGAGTCCACCTTCAAAACACCAGATTTTAGTTGGCACATACAACGTAACACCATTAAAAAAGTTGTCAAGAAAATGTGAGGATGACTTTCAGAAAGAATCAACACCTCATTTGCATCACTTCCCAGCCAATAGTGAATGTCATACTGTGGAGATCCGATCTTGCGCAAAGCCGTCTACACATCACGGCATATAAAATCATAAGAATTTAAGTATTATTAGGCACACTACACTTCAAAATTTCATCATATGTTACTCACAGCTAGAAACTAAAGTCCGAGATACAACAACTTACGCTGAGAATAAGGTATGCATTTCCAGAGTGGAATCTTCCGAAAGAAGACTTGGGGATAGATATAAGCTGATTATTATCATAGATGCACCAAATCTCCAAGCCACTAACGAAGAGATGATTTAAGCATAAGAGTAAAAAAAAACATTAACTTCATGGATTCTCATAAAAAACAAGCCTACCCTTTAGTTCCAACACCTTGAAACGCTGAATCAATGTCTTTACTTAGCCTAGACATTTTGTTATCATCGTCGTAAAAAATCAATCAATCTGCAAAATCATAAACCAAAGAGGAGATAAAACATCAATGACCAAACAAAAACAATGTTGTTCCAAGAGATCGCGTTGCATTTGCGTTTTAATGTTCCTGAATACGAACGCAACCTACTCTAACCAAACAATTTTTATCAATTAATTTCCCAAATTTCAAAATAATAAATCTCAAATACGCCGAAGAAGATTCGAAAAGGATCTTAAGACAGTTCAAATCATAGAAATGGAGGGAGAAACCCCAGAATGAACATCAGAAACAAAAGCAACGCCCAAATCTCTAAGCAATCGGAAACAACAAAAGTGAAATTTGAATCGAAACGTAAAAGCAAATAAAGTAGGACTTAAGATAAACATTAATTACTCGCATCAGTTGAGAAATTGGGGATAATAATTTGTTAAATGAATACTTACAGAGATCAGAGCAGAGGAAGAAGGAGAAGAAGATGATGGACATAAAAAAAAAAGGTGACGAGTGAGAAATTAGTCTCGAGTTTCAAAAGCTGAAAGGAAGCGGCCAAACAGATGAAGAAATAATTATATGCCTTTTTGAGCTGCAACAACACTGAGACACCAATGTGGGCCCACCAAGATGTTCCAATTCAAAGAAGAAATAAAAACGCGCCTTTTTGGTTTTTATTTTCCCTACTCTAATTTTGCGAACCGTTTATATTTTTCTTTAGATGTTGAATTTTTAATTGGCTAAATTAAAACTTTTTATATTAATGTGTTGCCTATAAACAAAATATTATTTTCAAAGTCAAGATTTATATATCCATAATTGCAGTGGAAAAAAGATAGTCATAACAAATTTAGGGAGAAAATGAATGCTATTGACTATTTTCAGAGTTTTGTTCTCAATAATAATAATAATAGAATTTAGTAAAATATTTCGAAATTGATGCTATTTATTCACCAAAACACCAATGGTATAGTCAAAGCCATAAAATAATGTTTCCATTTTGAATTCTCTTTCATAATTCTTAAGTGTAAACCTCCTAATCATAAATTTTGGAAACAGTGAAATAAACCAACAACCAATCTTCAAAATCCAAGATGGAAGAACATACCAGGATCAAAGATTGAAAATGGTTTTCAACATTTCGAAATTGACTGATGATGGTTCTATAATGGTGCTGCAGTATCCTGGGATTTAATCAACTATCAAATACTGAAAATGATTAGAGAGAAAGTGACAAATTTTACCTCTACATCTCCACATGATACAGAGAGGAAGTCCATATCACTACAATGATGATCTTGACATGATTGTAATACACAAGGTGGAACAAATACAAAATTTTTGACTTCTTGAAAATGTGAAAATGTTCACCAAAAATCGTTACAAGAACACTGACCATTTCTAAAATGGTGAAACCGATACCGGTCCCTCACTATTATCTCTCTATCATAGACCTGAGATATTAGCTTAGCAACTGAATGACAATCTCCACACACCCTTAGATTCTTAATAACCCGAATCACCTTTGGAGCTTCTGTTGATATCAGTCCATAACAAATCGCCAGCTTCTCACTGTGCAGATTCAGAGATTGCTCCTTCGTTTCTTCTTCGTCGATGAGCTGCAGAACCTGAGACATCTCTGGCTCATAGCCACTCGATTTCAATCTCTCCATAACCTCGTTTAACTTCCCGTACACCTTATCAGCCATCGGATGCTCGTTGTCTCCGGATAGAAACTCATGAATCGTCCCATTGATTTCAATTGAGCTGCATCCTGGTTCTTTCTTCAGTCCAGTGACTCTCATGTGCTTCCTCAGCTCAGAAACGCTTTCCCATTTCCCGGATTTAGCGTATATGTTTGATAGGAGAACATGCGCACCATCGTTCCTAGGTTCCAGCTCAAGCAATCGTGTACAAGCCATTTCAGCAAGATTCAGATTGGCATGGATCTTGCAAGCTCCAAGAAGCGCTCCCCAGACAGAAGCACTTGGAGGAATCGGCATGGCCTCTATGAACTTCACAGCTTTTTCCAGATAACCCGAGCGACCAAGAACATCAACTATGCAAGCGTAATGCTTGTCCTCAGGGACAATACCATAATTAGATTCCATTTTGCTGAATAATGACTCAGCCTCATCCACCAAACCACTATGGCTACAAGCACAAAAGACATTGGTGAATGTCACACCATTAGGCTTTACATTAGCCTCTTGCATTTTGTAAAACATATCCAAGGCATCATTTCCACATCCGTGCATCGCCAAGCCACCAATCATTGCGCTCCACACAAACACATCTCTCTTCTCTACAGTGTTAAACACTTCACGGGCCTTTACAAGATCTCCACATTTCGAATACATATGAATCAATGCACTTGTAACATAAAAATTCGACCTTATGCCGTGCTTTTTGATGTAGCTATGGATCCATCTACCTAATTCCAATGCTCCTACCTGGGCACAAGCCGATAGAGTACTTACCAGAGTAATCTGGTTCAGCTTTATGTTCTTCTGAAGCTGCAGCTCATGGAAAACTAAAAGCGCCTCATTAGGTTTACCATTCTGCTCATAAGCGGATATCAGAGCATTCCAAGCAACAATGTCCTTCTTAGGCATAGAGTTAAGAACATCTCTAGCTGCTTCGTAGTCTTCCAAAATCGCAAACCCATCAAGCATTGTTGTCCACGTGACGTTATCTTTCACCTCCATTGTATCGAAAAGCCTTTTTGCATCCTCTATGCTTCCACACTTTGTGTACATATCAAGCATCGCATTAGCCAACGTCAAGTTCATCTTCACCCCGTTTTCTTCGATGTAAGAACAAACCTGCCTCCCAAACTCCAGATTCCGCAACTTTGCACAAGCAGACAAGACACCAACCATCGTCACATGACTTGCCTTAACTTCCTCAGACTCCATCTTCTTAAACAGCTCCAAAGCCTTATCAGGAGAACCCTTCTGCACAAACCCAGTAATCATTGAATTCCACGAAACCACGTCCTTTTCTTGAATCGTAGTAAACACTTTACAAGCCGAGTCCAAATCACCGCAGGAGAAGTAACAATGAATCAAAGAATTCGCCACGAAAACGTCGCATCCAACCGATGACTTAACCGCCATGCCGTGAAGGGATTGACCCAGAGACAAAGAAGAAACTTCAGCAGCGGCTTTGATGAGGAAAGGGAAAGTGTACGTGTTCGGGTAACACTGGCTCTCCGAAACCATATCCAAGAAAACACAGATGCTCCGTAAAGGGTCTGGTCCTGAAGCGTAAGCACGGATAAGTGTGTTCCAAGTGAAAGAGTTTGGTTGAGGAATTTGATCGAACACCTTGCAGGCGTAATCGAGACTCGCGAAGGGGGAGAGTGCAGCGATGGCGAATAGCTTGCTAGCCGAGTAATGGTCGTTGAAGAGACCAGTACGGACCATTTGGGCATGGATTTGCTTCAGTTGTCGGAGATCTGCACATCGGTCGATCAGAGAAAGAGTGTGGCGGGAGCGTTCGTTATTGGTGGTTGGTTGATTCGGATTGGAGAAGGTTGGATGACGTGGCAGTGAGAGAGGTTGTGCTATGGAGAAATTAGCCATTGACTTTTTTTTTGTGAATCCGTCTCTCTTCGTAACTTTTACATTATAAATTCCACAAACACAGCACAAGGGTTGGTTTCAAACTTTTGAATAGATAAGATTCAAATTAAAATCATTTCGTTAAAATATTGTAAAGTATTATAGAAATAGATATAAACTTATTATACCTTAATTTTTTTTTTTTTTTGGTTTCTGTTACCATTAGTTTTACAGATATAGGGATAATTATAAAAAAGTGGCTACCTTCACTCAAAAGTCATTAAGGGTCTTTGAAACCAAATTAACAAAAGGCATTTAAGGGTTTAATTAAGTTTGGTTTCTTCAAAGTAATATTCTTGATAAATTTGATTTGAACTCATGTCAAGGACGAATACAGTATCATGCTTCAATAATAAATCAATCAAAACCAAACATGCTTATTTCGACAAAACAAATGAAACTGTATTCAAAAAGTTTACATCAAAATCTTCCATTCATCCTTAGAACATCACAAAAGGTTTGAAGAACACTGCACAACGAAAACGTCTAGTAATAACTGCGCAAAAAAAGTAAAACACAACGCCTAACATGCATGATCGATACAGAGCCGGTAAAGCCTTCTGGTACACAGGCAAAAGCATCAATGTGACCCTTTAAACCGGCTATGATCGCCAAGTAACAAGTGTAAACCATCATCAAATCATACATTGCTGCTCTTCCAACTCAAATACAATTTGATTATTAATAATAATATCAAAAATGTAACAAACAAAGGTAGTCACCTTAATTAACTCGTGATAGAAGACGCCGATGGACCAGATCTTTCCTAAATCTATTGTATACTAATGAAGAATTGAGAGTTAGACACATCACACATGAACATGATTTATAATGCCGATTAGTTCGATAAAATATCGATCGGTGATGGATCAAGGATGGGGGATTTGAAATGGCTCATGATGATTGCTTACAAAGAGACAAATTCTTGCTTCTCTTAAAAAAAAAATTATAAAGATCTTTGTTTCCGTACTAGTAGAAGACAATGTGGGCAATTACTTTCCATTAAAATCGGGCAACATTGATAATATTCTAGAGATCTTTAATCTAAGAAATTGTAACACGTTCTTTTTTTCCTCAATTTTTCCAACATTTTACCCTCTGACTATATAAGTTCTTTAAAGTTAATTTAATTTTAAAAGGGAAAAAAACTTGCCACGTTTTTATAATTATAATTATAATTATCATTGATCTAAGATTTGCAACGTTAAACCCTAATTGCCTTTTTTCACATTATGCTTGAAAACAAATCTTCCTTTCTTTGAATTTTGCCGATTTGATGATGAATGAAAAACGAGAAAACGAGAACGCAACTTTAGTCTTGCTCATTGTTGGGGGCCATTGCACGACGAATCCACCACCTCCGTCAACTGAGAAATGATAATTATATCGTCCTCTCTTGATCGTTGATATGGATGCTCTCCAAATCATGAAATGCTTAGAAATGCTTAGTAGTATCGCTTTAGTCACCATGTCTTCGGATATCACGTTGGAATTCCTACAATTTCTGATGAAAATCATTTCAAACGACTCATTGGCACTTGAAATTCACATATCAAAGCCTCCCTTTACTTGCTTATGGTTGGAGCGGATCCAGACCCGTCTTTATAATAATAGGCAAAATATAAAATATAAAATTTTTACATATATTATATAATTATAACGAAATTATAAATATTAAATGTACTAATTAATTATACAGGGGTCATATTAGTATATGTTAATAATATTAATATTCATTTGTGCAGAGTTTGAACAAAAGTATTGCATAAATTTTTAATCCCAAATCAATTTTGTGGTTTATATTTCTGCATTTTGTTATCCAAATTAGAAACTCCAAAAATCTCATATTCAATAGCTCCTTACATAAACCAAAGAAAAAAATTAATAACAATCACTTTCTCATTATGAATATTAAATATAAGTTTATACTAAATATATATATATATATAAGTTTATACTAAAAATATATAAGTTTATACTGTTAGAATAATGCGGATTAAGAAGAAGATTAGCGAGTATTAAGAAAGTGAAATGAGATAAAGAGGAAGGAGAATAATGTCTCCAAAAACTTCGTATTTCTGAGGTTGATACGACGATACATATATAGGCAGACACAAAGAGTACTAAAACCCTAGAAGATATTTCTCTAGAAACTAAATGACAAACAAAGGAGATCCCGAGACTGAAAGTGACAGCTCCGAGAATAGTCACATGTTTCCTTAAACGAGTCTAACCACTTTTCTTTGTCTTCTCTTGCCTTCTAACGGTCATATTTCTCACGAGACATCTTCTTGGGCCTGAGTTCCTCTTACTGGATCTGACTTAAGCATCGGCCTCATTATTTCATACTTAGCCAAATGTTAGCCTCGATATATAGACAAGCTATACCGAGTCTTCTCATATTGTCTAAGTCTTTATTCATTGTCTCAATACTCCCCCTCAAGCTTAGACATATAG
Source organism: Eutrema salsugineum (assembly GCF_000478725.1). Lineage (NCBI taxonomy): Eukaryota > Viridiplantae > Streptophyta > Magnoliopsida > Brassicales > Brassicaceae > Eutrema > Eutrema salsugineum. Next base: position 4,996,868 of record NW_006256908.1, on the reverse strand, counting down.
ATTGTATGGCTAAGCTTGGAGATCCACAAACATAACCTCATTAAAACCTTGACATAGAAAAACCTCATGGGATAAAAACTATGCCAAGGAAAAAGAGTATAATGTTCATGGATCAGAGTGCTTGAGATCAGGCTTGAGAGATGTTCACGAGTCCCAGTTTGCTGAAGATACGATCACAAACTTTAAGACTCGCAGCTTTGGTGAAGATATCGGCTAACTGGTCTTCACTTCTAGTGTAGCATGGAAGTATAACTCCATCTTCGATCTTTTGCCTGACTTTGTGGCAATCTATCTCGATGTGCTTTGTTCTCTCATGAAACACCGAGTTGTTGGCTATGTGTATAGCTGCTTGATTGTCGCAATGAAAGGTCATAGGCTTTGAGGATTCGATGTTGAGATCTTTGAGCAGTGCTTTGAGCCAAGTAAGTTCGTTTGCTAGCTTCTTCATGGCTCGATATTCTGATTCAGCACTTGAGTCAGACACCACTTTCTGCTTCTTTGTCTTCCAGGTCACCAAGTTGCCTCCTATGAATGTACGATATCCAGTTGTGGATTTTCTATCATTCCTGTCTCCAGCCCAATCAGCATCGCAGTAACCAACTATCTCTGTGTTGTTATTCTTTCCCATCCAAATGCCTTGGTCAGAGGATCCCTTGAGATATCGCAAGATACGCTCCACCAAGCTCCAATGGTACACTGTAGGTTTTTGCATGTGCTGGCTCACCTGATTCACAGCAAAACAAAGATCAGGCCTGGTAAGTGTTAGATAAATAAGCTTACCTACAAGACGCCGGTAGAGTGGAATGTCTTTGAATGGCTCATCAGATTGCTCCCCCTTTCGATTGACCTTGTAACCATCTTCAAGAGGATTTTTGGCGGGTTTAGCATCAAGAAAACCTGTTTCACTCAAAAGATCAAGGATATATTTTCTTTGGGACAAGAAGAGGCCATCTTCAAACCGGCACACTTCTATCCCAAGAAAGTATTTGAGCACCCCAAGATCTTTGATATCAAATACAGATTTGAGAAATGCTTTAGTAGACGCGATACCTTCCTTGTTGTCTCCGGAGATGATCAAGTCATCAACGTATATGAGAACAACAACTATACCTTGAGAACTTTGGAGAGTAAATAGAGTGTGATCAGATTCAGATTTCTTGAAGCCATGATCTCTGAGAGTGAAGCTGAGTTTGTGATACCAAGCGCGTGGGGATTGTTTAAGACCGTATATGGCCTTTCTCAGCCTGAGAACTTTGCCTGGAGCAATGGAATCGTCAAGGCCCGGAGGAGGCTGCATATAGACTTCCTCATCAAGCTCCCCCTGAAGGAATGCGTTCTTGACGTCCATCTGCCACAGCTCCCAAGACAAGTTAGTAGCTAACGAGAGAATGACCCTTACAGTTTTGAGGTTGGCCACCGGAGCAAATGTATCAGTGTAATCATCTCCATAGGTTTGAGTGAATCCCCGAGCTACTAATCTTGCCTTGTGTCTCTCAATTTCTCCATTGCTCTTGTATTTGATGGTGAAAACCCACTTAGAGCTAACAGCTTTCTTGCCTGCGGGTAAATCAGCTTCATCCCAAGTATGGTTCCTGATCATTGCGTCTTTCTCATCTCCAATGGCAGTGATCCATTCTTCCTTGTCTTTAGCTTCATCATAGCTTTGTGGAATGAAGTTGATATCAACTTTGCCAAGAAAAGCTTGGTGCGCCATTGGTAAGAGGGCAATCGAACAAGTGACTTGAGAAGGATGAGCCACGGCCTTGTTGTTGTAATAGACCCGAGTATTGATTAATCTGGTGCTGCGTCTAAGTTGTTGCGGTTCTGTGGCTACAGGTTCTTGCACCATTTCGTCATCATCATCTGATAATAGCTCGGTTTCTCCAATGTTCTCATGTTCTTGCGGTTGAACTGGGGCCACCTCAGGTTCCTGGTCTTGCTGTTGTTCCAGTATAATCGTGTCGGACGTAGGAGACTCCGGCTCGCTTGGACCTGCTGTGGGCTGCTCCAAACCGCTTCTGGCCGGTCCATCATTACCAAGATGATCTAATAGAAATCTCAAGCTTGTGGCACGGTCACTAGGAGATCTAGACAGGTCTTTGAGCTCTTCCCAATCTTTAGTGTTGTAATATCCTTGGTGCTCAAGAAACTTGACGTCTCGAGATACACTGGTGCGGTTGGTGCAGGGATCATAGCACTTGTACCCTTTCTGTGTTGTCGAATAGCCCAAGAAGATGCACTTTGTGCTCTTAGCTTCTAGCTTATTCCTCTGATCACCTGGTACTAAGACAAAGCAAATACACCCAAAAACCCTCAGATGATCAAGAGATGGTTTATTGTGATTTAGTACCTCAAATGGTGATAAGTCCTTTAAGACTTTGGTTGGAATTCGGTTGATAAGATAACATGCGGCAAGTACAGCATCCCCCCAAAATCTTTTGGGCACATTGGTGTGGAACATCATCGATCTAGCCACCTCCATCAGATGTCTATTCTTTCTTTCGGCCACTCCATTTTGTTGTGGCGTGTAAGGGCAACTTGTTTGATGCAAAATGCCATGTTTTGATAGATATTCTTTGAATCGATGGCTTGTGTATTCTCCTCCATTATCTGACCTTAAAATTTTGATCTTAGCATTGTAATGGTTAGTGACATAATTTTTAAAATTCAAGAATGCTTCAAACACTCGATCCTTGGATGGCAAGAGAGTAACCCAAGTATATTTAGATTTTTCATCAATGAAAGTCACAAAATACTTGTTGTTATCCCTAGACATACAAGGAGAAGTCCAAACATCAGAATGCACTAAATCAAAACAATTCTCATAAATAGCGGATGACTTGGGAAAAACAGTTTTGCAATGTTTGCCAAGAATACATGCTTCACAACTAGAGTGATCAAACGAAACATGTGGCAACAATAATCCAAGTGCACGAGAGTGGGGATGACCTAATCTAGCATGCCACATTGCATCAACATTAACCGAAAGACAAGAACTAGATAAAATAGATTCAGAAGTGCTTGGAGATAGATCCTCGAGAATATAGAGTTCATCTTTGGTTCCACCTTTGCCAAGAACTTTGCCATTCTCAATAGCCTGAAAATACACATCATTAGGACCAAATATCGCTTTACAGTTTAAATCAGTAGTTGCTCTCTTAACCGATAATAGATTAGATGTGAATTTAGGCATGAAGAAGGCTTTGGAGTTCTTATTAAACAAGTTCAAATTACCTATTCCCTCAACTGGAATTCTATCACCATTAGCAATTATAACATTTCCTAGAGCCGGTTCTATATTGTTTAGTAAATTAGGGTTACTAATCATATGGTGAGAAGCACCTGAATCCACAATAAGAGCGTTACTAGGTTTATGAGTAAAGAATGTGATACCGGATTCTTTGAGAGAGGCAATGGCTTTGATTACGGCTTCTAGATCAGCTTTCCTCACAAAGTCATCAGTGGCCGCCATAGCAGCTTCACTTGCTTGAGAAGATGAACCAGCTTGACTTTGTGTACCCGAGTAGGCTGATGCAGCATTGGCTCGATGTTCCTTGAACTTGTTTGGTTTGAGATGGGGATGGAGGATCCAGCACTTGTCTTTGGTGTGGCCTTTCTTGTGACAGTGGTCGCAAGTTGCAGATCTCTTCTCATCAGGCTTGTAAACGCCTTTATTGGCCGTCAAGAGTTCACCTTTACCACCAAAGAGCCCGAGTGACCCCTGTTCCTTTTGAATCCGAGCACACACTTCATCAAGGCTTGGAAGCTTGTCTTCCCTCAGTATATGCTTGATGAGGTCATTGAAGACAGGGTTCAGTGTGAGTAAGAGACCGAACACCTTATCTTGTTCTCTCCTTGCATTGAGAACCGTGGGGTCCAAGGTAGCTGGGCGAAGCATCTCTAGTTCAGCCCACAAGGATCTGAACTTCCCAAAGTGATTTTTGAACTCCATGTCCTCTTGGCTGAGATCATTGATAGCCTTCTTGACTTCAAAAACTCGGCTCAAGTTGGTTTCATTGCCGTACACATTCTTGAGAGTTTCCCAAAGCGATTTAGAGGTTTTGCAATAAGAATAAGCTTCAAGAATGGCCGGATCCAGAGAGTTTTGAATGAGGCCCAGCACAGTTTGGTCTTCTTGAAACCATTTAACTTCTGCAGCTTTGACCTCTTCGCTCTTCACTTCATCTTTTGCGGCTTCATTTGGTGTATTGTCTTCTAAGACGTGATGCCAAAGTCCTCGACCACACAAGGCTGTCTTGGTGGTACGAGACCAAAGGAGATAGTTTGTCCCCTTAAGGGTGATCGGAATCACCACAATTTTCGGCGTTTCCATAAGAAAGATGAGACCGGACCGCTGGATAAAGCTAATGCCCGGAGGATAAAAAAAAAAAACGTTCCCAGAAGTATGAAGAACAGACGAGATGAATCGAGAAGATAAGAATGAAGGAGAGTAAGAGAGATTATGAAGATTAATGAGAATAGAAGAGAATAAGAGTTTAGACGAATCTTTGCTCTGATACCATGTTAGAATAATACGGATTAAGAAGAAGATTAGCGAGTATTAAGAAAGTGAAATGAGATAAAGAGGAAGGAGAATAATGTCTCCAAAAACTTCGTATTTCTGAGGTTGATACGACGATACATATATAGGCAGACACAAAGAACTAAAACCCTAGAAGATATTTCTCTAGAAACTAAATGACAAACAAAGGAGATCCCGAGACTGAAAGTGACAGCTCCGAGAATAGTCACATGTTTCCTTAAACGAGTCTAACCACTTTTCTTTGTCTTCTCTTGCCTTCTAACGGTCATATTTCTCACGAGACATCTTCTTGGGCCTGAGTTCCTCTTACTGGATCTGACTTAAGCATCGGCCTCATTATTTCATACTTAGCCAAATGTTAGCCTCGATATATAGACAAGCTATACCGAGTCTTCTCATATTGTCTAAGTCTTTATTCATTGTCTCAATATATACTCTCATATTCTTGCTTCTTCATCTTCTTCTCACTATTTCTGAGAGACTCGAAAGTCAAAAAAGGAGAAAAGAAAAGACAAAACAAATTTTAGGGTGTGTTATTGGAGAGTTGATTTATAAAGATTTTTAGAGTTTAAGATTCTATAGTTATTGATTTGTGCATTTTTACATTCTTAATAGATTTCTCTGTTATTCATTTAGAGATTATAAAAATCAGTTGTTATTGATATGATGATTTTTATAATCTAATCAAAATCCATTGTTATTTAAAAAGTTTGCATTTTAATGATTCTATAATTCTGTTATAATCTAGTGTTATTGGCATAATGATTCTTTGTAATTTAATTCATAAATCATGATTCTCAAAATACTACCTATATCCCTTGGATTCTCAAAATCTGTCATATTAAAAAAAAATTAATAGATTGTTTAAATCCATAAAAATCTCTCTAATTTTTACAAATCCAACAAAACTCTTAAAAATTTAACAAATCTCATGATTTTTAAAATCAACAAAAATTTTCATAAATCCAACTCCCAATAACCCCCTAAGAACTTAGGCTGGTATACAAAATATCTCATATTAGATTGGGTAAGAATAAATCAAGGCCTGAAATCTATACGACTTGTAAACTTTTTAAGCTAGGTTTTGTGTTGAGTTCTACATAAAAGACTTTGTGATGGTTTCGATCCAACTCTTATGAGAAACACAATAGCAAAAAATTGTAAAGACTATAGATCCTAAGACTCGCTTCCTATTGTGTCGAAAGAAATGAAATTCCACATCTCAATTTTTACCTTCTTACTCATCGACATGTTATCTTTCTCCATCAAACATCTAAAACTTTAGCCTCTCTTTTGCCATTACAAAGCTCATCCCCACGTCCCAATAAGTCCCAACCTCATTTCAACAGCAACGAGCTTCAGTTCCTTGAACATCAAGAAATCCATTGAGCTGTTTTGCTCTGCACATCAAACCACACACAAACTCTCCAATATCGAGTTACATTCGCAATGAGAAGTAAATACATCTACTCGTCCTCTGCCACTGAGTCAGCTCCTTTGACGGTGAGACGTTTTCTGACTGAGATTACGCCACGTGGCGTAGATCCGAGCGTGCGACACTTGAAATAAGAGTCAGAATTGTCCCACATCGAAAGTTTGGGAAATGGTTTATGTTCTCTTCGAAATATAAAATAGAAACGACTTTCACTTTGTCCACTTAACCGTTTCTGTCAGATTAGAGGATCAGTGATACGATGCGTCAATGATCGTTTAGAGACGGCGTATCTGTCGGCCAAATTTGACTAATATTTTTTAAAAGGCGAGTGGGCCTGACCTTACTTTTGTTGGGCCTACCCGTCAATTTTTGGAAACTTCGATACTATTTATCGAAGTTCTACCCACAAACCAAAAATAAAAAGTTAACAGCAATATCGCAAGATTCACCTTTTTTGGCAGGATTTACATTAATAGTAATACAAAATATAAAATGCAAATATATATTATTTTAAAAAAAATAAGTATATTTATACATCAATTTATGACGATATGCTAAGGTGTTAACCATAGAAAAAAAAAACTCCCTTAAAATTTTCTATAATTTATAGGTTTTGTTTAAGAAAAAAAAACGAATAACTAACAGATATGGCATTCAATAAATACACATACTGATTTTTTTTAATCAAAATTAGTTTGGTTTCTCCGTTATGAAGAAGGACGTATATTTGTTCACCTCTAGAATTTCTTTTTGTTATTTTTCTAATTATATAGATGTTTTTTCCTGAATATTACAAATATTTGACGATCTAGTGATAAATTTTTTTTATAATTAAACATACGATTTCAATTATTTTATTCAACTATCTTCGATTTTCTTCTAAATATACTTCATTTTGTTCAAAAGGACGTTTACGGATTTTCTGAATATTCATCAAAAGGGTTTCTCCAAAGAAATAAGTACATAGTTTATACTAAGAAAAGAGCATATACCTTAACTTCCTAAATTAGAATGATACGAATAATTAATTTAGGAAACACAAAATCATCTAAATTAAATGGGAATGATTTCCCAACAGGAACCGCCTATGCTTTTGGAAATATAACATATACAATTAGTTGGTTTAGTCCATATATATATAAAGACATGCATACTATAATACTCGCATAGATCTCTAAAACATAACTCTTTGCATAAATGGCAAAAATGTCGCCTTTGTTGACGCTCTTCGTCGTCCTCCTATCTTCCATGATGATCCACCACCTTCCCGTGGCAAGCTCAACAAAATGGTGTGTAGCATCTCCTACGGCCAAGGAAAAGCAGCTTCAAGACAATATCACTTTTGCGTGTAGCCAAATGGGAGTTGATTGTAGACCGATCCTACCTGATGGAGCCTGTTATAATCCCAACACTCTGCTAAGCCATGCGTCTTATGTGATGAACGCTTATTACCAAAGCCATGACCGCACCGACCAGGCTTGCACATTCTTTTTCCCAAACAGCGGCACGTTCACTACTACAAACCCTAGCTATGGTGCTTGTGTCTATCCATCTTAATTAGATAATATTTTAATTGGTTTTTGATATGTAATCCACTTAATACGTGCGTAATAGACTAATAGGATGAATCAGCAGCTCCAATGTTTTTGATTCTGTTTTTTTTTTTTTTTTTTACCAATTATACCATAATAAGAAAATCACGATATTTGTTTGAATTCAGTGAATTATATCGTTGGTATCTTTTAGTTAGGCCATAAAGTGATTTACAATGCCTAACTCAAGATCGGTTTAACATCGTTCGGTATCTTGTCCTCCTCAAACCACTTGACCAGTTCTTGTTGTAACTTGTAAGCATTAAAACCTTTCCTGGCAAAGCAAGCCCGATGGGTCAATTAATATTTCATCAATGTGTAACTCGATTCATCAATTATCATTTTGAGACGACCTATCCCATCTAACTTTTGGAAACGTCGATACTCAGATACAATAGAGTTGATAAGGAGACACTACAAGAAAACACTCTATTTACAACGACTATATTCGGTGTAAAATCGTTGTAAACAGGGTTTACCATCGATTTTACGACGAATTTGTAATCGTTAATCGATCGTCGCTAATGCGAAATTGTTATAAGTTAGCGACGAATAAAAAACGTCGCTAATTTACAACGATTTTACGACGATTATGTTTTTTTATTAAAAAAAATAAAATCATCGTAAAATCGTCGCATTCGATAATTATTTATTATTTTTTATTTAAAATAATAATTAGCGGTGGTGGCTGGTGGTCTCCGGTGGTGGATGGTGGTCGCCAGTGGTGACCGGTGGTCGCCGGTGGTGACCGTAGTCGCCGGTGGTGACCGGTGGTCGCCGGTGGTGACCGTAGTCGCCGGTGGTGACCGGTGGTCGCCGGTGGTGGTGGCCGGTGGTGGCCGGTGGTGGCCGGTGTTGGCTGGTGGTCGCTGGTGGTGGCCGATGGTGATCCGTGGTGGCCGATGGTGTAGCCGGTAGTTACTCTGATGTTAGTGATATACTGATTGTTTATAGTTATGAATATGTATATATATATTATAACAAATTTTCCAAAACTACCGATGTGGGACTTTGTATCTTTTATAAATCGTTGTAAAATCGTTGTAAAATCGAAAATTTGGTTTTAAAAAAAGAAAAGTAAATTAGAAAAAAGAAATCAAATTGTCGTAAAATCGTCGTAAGTTGCAACGATGATTTGATTTTTTTTTTTTATAAAAATGATAAATTAGAAAAAAACCAAATCGTTGTAAAAACGTCGTAAATTGTGACGATTTTACGATGATTTGATTTTTTTAATTATTATTTTCTAAAATCAAAACATCATCGTAAAAACGTCGTAAATTGCGATGATTTTACCATGATTTTATTTGCAACGAATTAACGACGATTTAGCACACAATCGTTGTTAATTCGTCGTTAATTTACGACGACAATAATTCGTCGTAAAAAATCGATGCTAATTCTGTCTTTTCTTGTAGTGAGAAGCTAATCCATGAACCATATTTTTGGTTTACATTGTTTGTTGATTCTGTTTTAGTTCAGGCTAACACATATTTCTCATCATGTGAAGTTCTAAACCAAGTTGTGGTTGATAAATTAATAACAATGTTTAAACATTAATGAAAGGAACAAAGTTCAAATTAAATGTAAAGAAATCCAAAAGACTGTAGCATAAACAAGGTTATAGCTCACAGACAAGAAAATACTAAGTCTTGATGAATTTCCTGTATGAATTTTTCTTAGTAGTCAAATGGTAAGATCCATCATTCAAAATAGTTTTATGTGCCCAACTTTTCAAGTCACAGTTGGCACACCAAACAAAAGACTCTCTATAGTCAAACTTTAGCGTTTGTTTACACTTTAGTGTAGAGTGACTAAAGCTTATCTAATAAAATAATTTATTGGGATTAATATTCTAATATAAGGTTATTTTTTGAATATTGTCTTAAATATATATCAAAGTTTTATAATCTTATCATAAAAGCACTTTTTAATTCAGATTAACGATTTATATTTTTTAGTGTGCGCAATTAGTTCATTCTAGTGTTTTTTACAAACAAATATGTATATATAAGGAGTATTAGTTGTATAAGTTGAAACTGCCGAACAGATTTGAAAAAACATAGCGTATTTAGAATTTAAATTATATATATTGTCTACAATTTTAAATTATGGGACATTGTATTAAGAAAGTATACCATTTGAATTCTAATAGAATTGAATTTCATAACAAATAAAAAAGTAACTAAAAACATAGAAAAAGCATAAAATTAGTTTCATAACATCTATGAAATAATCGGTCAAAATGTATAATATTAGACTTTAATTAGTCTATTCAAAATTTTAACTATATAACAATGAATTTCAAACTCCTCTAATGAATAGATTGTAAATACATGCAAGAACCAATAACAATAGATTATTATAAAAATAAAATAAAAATCAATCATAAAATAACAATGGATTGTTGATAAATTTAAACTTTATTGAAAACCATGACTGAAAAATAACTCATAGTGTTATGTATATGTGTGATGAAGTCAGATGTTTTAAAATTTTGATTATATAGTACTATATCAAATACACAATAATAATGAATCAATGCATTATTGATAGAAAAAATATTTTAACTTAGAATTTTTTTTTTTTGTTTTAAAAGAAGTTATTTCTTAGTCAACCCAAAAAAAGTTATGTATCATGAAATTTTTTTTCTTATTTATCGGACTCGTTAGATGAAAATCTTATGTATTTGAAGTTCAACAAACATCATTTAATTGTGTGCAATGCAAGAAAGCATACTACCGTTATCATATATTACAAGAGGTTAAACATGAATATTAAAAATATAAGGAGTGTCACTTGACCCGTATATCATTAAGCATGGATCTGCTCTGCAGAGGAATCTGTACTAACATAGCTCAAGTCCAAGAGCTACTTCCTTCAGCAGAGGACCTCTTAACCTGCCCATACTCCCAAAGCAGAGGAACACAACCCATGCCTCTGGCTGATCATCAAGCCATTTCATATACTCGTCACCATGGGCTAAGTCCTGATCTGGATGAGGCTGGGCCTTTAAGTCAAATATGGGTCCAACAGCATAAACAGAAGGGTAATTCTGTTCATTAAGAATGATTCACAGAGGTAGGCTCGATATCAAAGGAGCTATTCACAAGGATTCCATTGGCCTTGGTAAACAAGATTGCTAGTTTAACATAAGCATCATAACTGTCTTCGAAAAACAGAGCTGATGGGAGAACTTTGACAGGGACAGGGTTACAAAGCCAGGAATTGACACCATTTCTTCAGACTTTCTTACAAAAACCGAGATATCTCTACTATGTCGATCTGCTAGATACTGCATCATAGCTAGGAACCCGGAGTTTGTACTCAAGAACACATAAAAAGAAAGACTTACATCTTTTGCAACGTCAATTATGGGGAGACAGAAAAAATCAGCAACTATTCCCTTGACCGTAACTCCATCATCCAGTGCAGGAGATAATAAGAGATACCCATAATTATATTTCTCACTAGAGGGATATTTCTCTCAATAACATCGTACATAGGCTTCCACAGACTGAGTAGTACCAAGTGTATGGTTTCTCTTCTAACTCAGGGACATCAATGAATCTAACAAAGGGCTGAGACGAGGCAATTGAATTAACATATGTATCCAGATGAGACTGACCTTGCAGGTTCATCAAGAGGATGGTGATATGGATCCTAACATCCTGGTCAATGAGACGCCTAGCAAATTCAAGAAACTGAACAAGATGCGACCAACAGTTGGTGTTGGGATGAAGATGAGCTCTGTGTTTCTCATCTCTAACAACAGACAGCTTTTCTTCTTCCCTCCTCAGGCTCTTAGCAATCTACATGTAGAAGAAGAGAATTAGGTGCCTTCATCTTGACTTTTGTCACACGTGATGACTACTGATTCGTTTTACTCCTACCTAAATGTTGAGTTGGCCCTTGGCAGTTTCAAGAGAAAAGATGACTTACAGAGCAAAAATAATGGCCGACATTATAGAGTGGGATCCACAACCCAAAGAAAGCTACTTTATTGCATCTCTGTCTCTCTCTTTCTTCATTCTGATCAACTAATCACACTTGATACAACAAGTCTTCAACACCAGTAAATCACATGTTGACTCTCCGTTTCTCAAATTTCGGATTCTTGTTCTTGTTCGTGGATGATGCGCTTTGGTAGATCAACCGTCGCAGAGACCAAATCCTCCTTCAGAAACCCTACACAGACCTCTACTTTTTGAGTCGACAAAAACAAAAACACATAAACCACAAGAGTTGTTGAATAGATCAAAAGTGAAGCAAATAGATCGAACTTTATACAGACAAAATTGTTCCGAAGGTAAGATAAGAGGAACTCACTGAATCGAATAAGATAAAGATCATCAAGGAGAAATCATAACAAAGAGACATTCGAATATTCGATCTAGAACTTGAGGCATACATACATCAACTTCAAGGTACAATAAGTAAGCAGAGACACAAAGAGTGTTACATTTCAGGCGAGAGTGAGACAAAATCAAACATTGCATAGAAGAGAAAAAAAAAACCATAAGAGAGATTGAGAGGCCAAAATCACCGCCTGTGATCATAATCGAGGACTTCAGAATCAGTCACAGACCTCGAGTGCTGCACAATCGACCTTCCAATAGAGTTGATCCACTCTTCCTTCTCCTTCTCGTTATCGGCGATGAAGAACATGGTGTAGTTACCGCTCGACAGCTCAAACGCGAACGGCTTGTTTACGACGTCCTCAGCTCCTTTGACGGTGAGACAATCACCGACGGAGATCACACCACGCGGCGTAGATCCACGTGTTCCTGCGGCGGCTTGATCCTTGAACCAGAGAAGCTTCCCTCGCTTGAGCACGAACCAGCGCCGGCGCCAGGTCTTTATGTAATCGCCTTGCTTCGTGAGCCACCCGGATCGTTCTGGGTTGGACCAGAACTCGATTCCTTCGTAATCCTCCCGGTTCGGATCCTGACCCGTCGCGATTCGCCATAGATTCTCCATCCTCCTCCGTCTCTCCTAAAATCTCACACGGCTCAAGTCTCAACTGCCTTATCGCGCGATTCCTTTATCGCTGCTTTTTAATTCCTCTCTCTCTCTCTCACATTGATTCGGTATCCACCCAATTTCGATTAAAACGCAGCGTTTTAGTCGCTATTTCAATGAAGTCGGTCGTTGCTCGCGCTGGCTCTCTGCGTATTATCGGGCCCACGCAATAAGTGTTATAGTAAGCAGTTTTTTTTTTACTTTCATCTCGTGACGGTAAATTTTTTTTCTTGTACAGAGACTTTTACCAAACAATAATAACGGTTTAATCAACCGCTTCTTGAATTTTAGACAGGCTTTGGTTCGTGTTTATGGTGCTTTAGCAACTTTTGGACAGAAAAGACCACAAACTTCGGACACTAGTCCTAAATTCTACTAGCACAAAAAAAAAAAATCTCACAAATCAAACAGCTATCTGAGTGAGTTAATACTGAAATTCAAAAGTGAAAAACAAGAGTGCCTATGCTCAGACATTGTTGACGCGAGGTGTGGAAGTAGTGACCTCAGGTGTTTCAAGAAAAGAAGACTCAGCAAGATCAATGGCTCTGGCTAAAGCCGCTGCTTTGTTCTCACACTCCTTCTGTTCATCGTCAGGGTTACTGTCTGCAACAACTCCAGCTCCGGCCTGAATATGAGCGATCCACTCTCGACGTCTCTGAGGATGCTTGTAAGAGTACAGAGTGTCGTAACGGGTATTTGTTGGAAAGACCATTGTTCTGAGAGCTAAGGCGATGTCCATGTCTCCGTTAAACGAGATGCCTCCAAAGCCACCACTATAAGGACCACGTCTCGTTACTTCCAGTTCATCTATCAGCTCCATGGCTTTTACCTGTATCAAAATGATTTTTTTGAGTATGGTGAATGTGTAATGAGTTTGTGGTTTTTGTGTGAGAGAGAAACCTTTGGGGCTCCGCTCACGGTTCCAACGGGAAGTGCAGCTCTAAGAGCGTCCCAGCTTGTTAGATCATCGAGTAATTCGCCTTTTACCTGTGAAGAAGGAGATGTGTTGTTGAGACAAACAGAAATGGGCATCTATTTGAAACGTTCAATATTGAATTGTGACATACTATATACTACTGAGTGAAAAAGAACTTGTTTGCCTGTAAAATTGAAATAGGGGCATACCGTGGAGCTTATGTGCATGACATGTGAATACCGTTCTATATTCATGAGCTTCTCAACCTCCACAGAGCCGGGCTTTGAAACCTGAGTTCACAAGAAAATCCAACAAGTTTTCCAAAAGAAGAGGGTAAGAGACTGAAAATGAAATAAGAGTAAAGCAGTGTTAAGGTAATGAACCTTGCCAACATCGTTCCTTCCTAAATCAACAAGCATAACATGCTCTGCGCACTGTTTCTCATCGCTTAAGAGCTCTTTTTCCAACATTAGATCTTCTTTGGGTGTCTTTCCTCTTCTGACAGTTCCAGCAAGAGGGCGATTGGTAATTTTCCTCTGTAGATTAAGCAATTCATTTAGAAGGTGGGGTTTACAATATTTAAGGGAACCAAGGATTAGAGAAGAGAGTAGGTAACAGGTACATTTTTCGAACGTAACAATATTTCTGGACTTGAAGCAACTAATATGCATCCTCTAGCCTGTAAATAAGACACACATAAAGGAGGAAAACCACAGTTTTAGTGACATTGGTTTCCAGAAAATGTTTTAGGAAACAAGGACCGAAGGAGTAAACCTGTAAATAGGCCATGTACGGGCTTGGATTTACAATCCTAAGAGCTCTATATATCTCAAATGGATCCGCAAATGTCCGCCTTTCAAATCTCTGACTAAGAACTATCTGAAAGATATCCCCAGCCAAGATATGTTCTTTGGCTTCCAACACTGCCTCCTTGTATGCCTCTCTCGTCATAGTTGATTTCTCCAATTTAGGACCGAATAGCTCAGTGCGTAGCTTTATGAAACCAGTAGGCATCTTAGGGCTGAAATCAAACGAAACATGTAAGCTCGAACATATAAATAAACGACAAAGTTCTAATCCAAATATTAGGAGAACGATCTACTCACGGTTTTTGGTCTTGAATTCTAGAGGTTAGAGATTCCAACCGATTCATTCCATCACTAAAATTATCCTCAACAGAACGATCTCTATCTATCCGCACCCAATGGATCACATATGCTTTCTGTGTTCAACAGGAATAATTACTCTACCAAGGATTGAATCACAATCAAGACAAACTATTTCCATCTGTGTCTGTACAAAAACTCTTCTATCAATACTCCATAGAAAGATGCAATGTACTTATATACTAGGAACAACAGTATACCTTCTCGACATGATCAAACACGATCACATCATCGTAAAGCCCCAAATGAACATCAGGAAGACTCCTATCATCCTCTGGAGCATTTGAAAAAGGAAGCTTCTTCTTCTCAACATAACGCACAGTGTCATAAGAGAAGTATCCGACCCAACCACCTTGGTTAACAAAGGAGAAACCTTTAATCAGATTATCAATCAACCACCCGAGGAGGAATCAGATTAGCTTTCATAGATTTTCTTCTCTTACCGCAAAAAGCTTCAGGCAATTCATCAATACGTTGTGGTTTCCATTCCTCCATGATTTTCTGAGGAACCATCATCGGATCTTCCACTTCCTCTTCTGTCCTGAGACCAGCTCCATGGTCCATCACAGTGACCACATTTCCCTTCGCCACGATCTCTATTGTTGGTTGAGCTCCAACTACACTATACCTCCCCTAAAATATTGATATTTCAAAATTGAATTTAGAACACAAAAAACTCAAACAAGAGGCAGAAATGGAAAAAATGGAGGAGGCTTTACGATATTGGAAGCTTGAAGACCAGGCTCCACTGACTCGAACAAGAAGCTAGGAGCATCTCTATCGTCTTCTTTCACCAAACATCGGTACGCAAGTATCGGAGTCAAATGATCCGAGAATACGCATCGGTATACAGGAACTAAGTTTCCCTTCTCCGCCGCTTCCTTAAATTTTATCAATTGGTCTCCTAATAAATCTGCCCGGAGAAGTTAAAGTTCGATTACGAAAGGAATTGCTAAAGAGGGGAATAGTTTTTAGTGCACCTAAAGATGGAGTAGGTGAAGAAGAGCATTTGATAGGACGAAGACGCGAGACTGGGAGGAGATTTGATCGGGAGATAGATGCTCCACCGTCAAAGTGAAGAGAAGTAGCCGGCGGGGAAGCGAGCGACGACGGAAACCGGAGCGAAGGAAATGATGGTGGCGGCGGCGGCCGATGGTGCGTAACGGCTACGGCCTCAGCGACGGAGAAATCAGATTTGACGGAGAAGTTTGAAACGGCAGACATCAGAGTGATCGTGTTGATTCAGCTCTTTCTTTCGCTAACAGTTTAAAGAGGACTGAGTGTAGAAGAAGACATTCAAAGCCTTCAAGGTGATTCCGAAATCAGACGCAATTAGAATAATATTCTTTTGAGAGAATTACTACACTAACCTTTATAAGTATCTATATTATTTGTTTGGCACACTTTTAGTTTTTTTACAAAACTAATCTAGCATACCTAAAACACTCTTTTTATCTTTGTTAAAAAAACCTAATTACGAAAATACCATTATTTTTTTAATGCCACGTAAGCAGATTATAGCGCTGAAAATTTGACGGTAGACTTATCAAATTTTGGTCAACGCAAAAATTTTGTCGGTAGAGTTATTAGGTCAATGGTAGATTTATTCGAGAGTTGGTAGAGTTTACAAATGTTGGTAGACTTATCTTGGTAGAATTTTGACGATGAGAGGTAGATTTATTATGTTTCGGTAGATTTGTTGTTATGAATGGTAGACTTGTCAAAAGTGTTGGTAGACTTGTTAAAGAAAGCGTTGACTTTCTCGCATAGTTGACTTTCTCGGTAGATTTATTGACAATGAAGTAGATTTATTTTCTGAGTTGGTAGACTTATGTCCTTTGGCAGTAGATTTATGTGTCAATACGTGATGATAGATATATCTGTTTTATGGGAGAGTTATATCTTGTTGGTAGATTTTTCGCTTTTGTGGTAGAGATATTTGTTATGTGGTAGATTTAAATTCAAGTAAAATTCATTCCAGTGAGTGGTAGATTATTTGTTACATGAGGTAGACTTACAGAATGTTGGTAGATTTATTTGTTTTGTGGTAGATATGTTTGTTTTATGGTAGATTTAAATTCAAGTAAAATTTATTCCGGTGAGTAGTAGATTATTTGTTACATGAGGTAACTTACAGAATATTGGTAGATATGTTTGTTTGTTTGGTAGAGTTTATGTAATCTGGTAGAGTTATCGTATGTATGGTAGACTTCTTAAAATAATCATGTGGTAGATTAATTAAGTTTGGTATTTACAAAGATAACCTCGATCTGGTAGACATATGAAGTGCTTATGGTAGACTTGTATATATGGTAGAGTTATTTTTCATGCTTGAGGTAGACTTAGTTGTTAATGTTTGGCAAACATTTGACTTTATGGATTGAAATTACTTTTTTGTCCTAAAAGTATTGTCCTATCTACGAAAAAACCAGAGGTGTGGTAGACTTGTTTTGAAGTGTCGTATGTTAAACAAGTTTCGTACTATGGTAGACTTGTTCCATGGTTATATTTGAGTTGGTTTTGTTACCATTAACGTTTTCTTTGCATGAGTTTGCTAAGATTATGTCGGTTAACTGTGATTCGATCACAGATGATTATTGGTATTTACGATATTGATGCCATAATCAATGGTCAAAAATTTCTAACATGAATATTTTTTCTATGATATATATTTTCTCTAAGATAACTTTGCTTTTCAACTTTGAACATATATGTCATATCTGTAATAACCATCTCTTAACTTATGATTTTTTTATTTTTATTTTTGAATATTTGTTACATTTAACTCTATTTACATAAACTCTTACAACATCACAATGTCAAATGATTTTAGTCATGTGTTTTGATTAAAATTTTATTCAGTTATGATATACATCATAGTAAAAGTAAAGAAATAAATTAAATTGAATAATAACATTACTAGCAAATATGGTAAAAATGTGAAAATGTCTGGGTCAATGTTTTACGACAAATATAATTTGAAAACAACAATATTATCATTTAAAATCTAATTATCATTTTTACAAATTCAAAATACAGATATACCATCAATTTAATAATAAATCTACCATTATTTCAAAATAAATCTACTAAATGCAAATCTACAATTCATAGTAAAACATGTCGGATCGATGCTAGATATCCCATCAAAGATTTGTTCACCATGGCAAAGCCCATAATCTGTCAGAAAAAAATAAACAAATACTGTCATTCGTATATAAAATTCAAATATATACGACTGATAAATCTACCATAAATAACTAATAAATCTACCAAACACAAATCATTTTTCAAATAAGTTACCATTAAATGACTAATAAATCTACCAACCACATCGTTTTACAAATAAGTCTATCATTAGATGACTAATAAATCTACCAAATGACATCGTTTTTACTCTAAAATAATTTTACCATCAAATGACTAATAAATCTACCAAACCATATTTCGTTTTCTAAATATCTACCATCAAATAACTAATAATCTACCAAACTACATATCGTTTTTCAAAAAAATCTACCATCACATATTATGAACTTTACAACAAAAAAATACAATAAATCTACCAAACTACTTATCGTTTTCCAAATATATCTACCAAACTTACCTGAAACAAAAAAAATTAGGGTTGCGGGTTTTACAGAAAAAAACTTACGCCGCCGTCAACCTCCGGGACACCACCATTTCTTCGAAACAACATCTGTCCAGTGCGGTTGTGCGCGATGCGGCGAGAACGCCGCTTCAGAGTCGTGCCAATATTTCCGAGATCTCTAACACCAACAGTAAAACTCCTCCTCCGCCAAACAGAAAGTAGAAGACGAAGGGAAAGAGGAAGACGAAGAAGAAAGATGAAAAAATAAGAAAAATGAGGATATATGAGAAAAAAAACAAACCTGAACAAGTTTCTGAACGGCGATTGAGGCAAGATCTGTGTGAATCTGTGAAACAAAAAGAAAGCTGTGAAGAGAAAGCTGCGAAAATAGGGAGGCTGCCATGTTATGAAGAAGAGCAGCTCCATGGGAGAAAAAAAAAACGGCGCAGGAGAAAGAGAGAGAGAAGAAGATGAATTAGGGTTTTTTTTTTAGTTTTTGGTTTTGTTTTTTTTTTGTTTTGCTTTTTTCGTTTTAAAAAAATGTTTTTTTTTCATCAAAAAAAATTTCAATTTTTTAAAAAGTTTTTTTCAAAATTAAAGTTTTTTCGAAAAAAAAAATTATAAAAAAAAAATCATAATGGCATTTTCGTAATAATATTCAACATCTGGATAAAATGGACTTAAACCAACTTTATAAGGTTAGTCTAATAAGCCCTTCAATATGTTAAGTTAAGTTTGTTATTTCATTAACCTTAAAAGTTAGTCTGAGGAAGTTTCACTATTCTTTTTTATCTTCTGTTTTAATTATTTTCCATTAATAACCCACGAATAATTTTCCCTTAAAGTACAATAATAATAAATGACATGTGCAAGAGATAGTGAGGGATTTATTGGATTAATTGGATTAATGGTTTGAAAATTAATCAACTTGTAAGAAAATGTGTTTGCCTCGACCATTTAGTCAAAGATTCTGGGATTTTCGTTTTCAAAATAAGAATTTTACTTATGCTCTTATTAGTAAAATGTAATGAAGGATACATATAAATTACAGAAGAAAACAATGTATGTGAGTACTGAGTTTTTTACTCTTTTGTATTCTGTAAAAGAATGAAGAAAACCATCGCTGTAATAACTTCATCACAGAAGACAGTTGCGGAAGAACCGAATTTCCTGTTTGTGCAATGATAAAAGGAAGGTGTTACAATTAAGAAACTGCATTTTGGGGAAAAAAAATTTGTAAATAGTTTGGGAGTAAACAACGAGTGTATATGTATATACCTTAAGAGCAAATGTGATGTCTGCTTCATCTACTCTCAGGCTCACTCTCTTTAGCTTATCGTCTCGAGCGTGACTGAGTTTTAAAATCCCCTGTGCCAATCAAAAATGACTTTTTTTATCAAATGGATCTTTCAAGATTCCATTACGCATTTTGATTATATAAAACTAACACAATATTAGAGCTATATCTCCAAGAAGATGAATATTCTTTATAGGAGAGAGTACCTGGTCGTTTAGCACTGTACACATGTTAATGAACTCTGTAATTCCAGCTGGAGTTATCGTTGAGGATTTACAGATTTCTATGTATAGCTTATTTAACTGCATCAAAGTATGAAAACAGAGATGAATATATTGTGTACAATGTCTTTAGTTATAACTTTATGAGGCTGTATTTGTTTGTGTATTGTTCATTCAATGAAGATTTTTACCTCTGCAATGGTTCTGTCCTTTTTGCTTCCTCTAAAGGCCTTTGCCGCAGAACAAACTATGATCTGCAAGTTTTCAACAGCAGCATGTGATTACAGCCCACTACATAAGTCATTAGAATCAAATAAACTCCAACATAACTAAAAATTCTGGGATTACATTGGAAAACAAAACTAATCTTTTGTCAGGATCTATGTAAAACATACTGTAAACCTATACGAGTGATTATTGTAATTTACATAAGTCTATATGTTGATGTAACTTACTTGCTGGTGTTGAGGAAGGGACTGAATTGTGTCGACTACTGGAGATTTAAACGTCTTGGCCAATGCAGCTACCATATGATCCATTTTGACCTGTAGAGTTATCGATGAGAACAATTATGGGATAAGACCACGGGTTCTATGGATCCTTGATAGTAAGTGAACTGAGTAAATAAAAAAGTACTAACCATTTGATTCTCTGGAATTGGAATTTGTGGTTCTTGATCTGTTGATCCTCTAACTTCTATTTCTAAGATTTCTAAGGCGCTCCTGTAAATCAAATCATATGTTAATAAACTGGAATTGTCACTTTTAGAGTAATGATTTCAAGAGTAATGAACTATCTTATTCATCTAATGCTATACAAAAATAAACTCCAGAGACAAATCTTTCACAAGAGAATTCACCTGCAAACACATAGAGCTTTTCTCATGTCTCCTGATGCAGCTGATACTTTCTGGCACAACGGAAAAATACTGACATCAATACAGAATCTCAAAAAGAAAAGAAGGTTCACTAGACTGGGAGATAACAAATAAACATAAATCTATTCTTACTCTGGCACAAAGCTCCAAGGCTTTTGATTGAAATGCAACAAATGGAAGTGCCTGTTGGAGCAGAATGTTGAACATAAGAAATTACGACCAAGATAGAACATAAATTGAGTTGGGAATACAGATATCAACCCTACAGTTACAAGGTTCTCAAATTGGCCAAATTTTGTTGGCATGGTTGTAAATCTATAGTACATTTTTTTTCTTGATAGTTCTTTGACTACCATTGGCGATATATTTTCCTGATATACTTATATCACATTTCACTAGATGTATTAATCACTTCATCAGGCATTTCTCTGTCTGCAATATCATCCTATGTCACGAATTAGAGATAAACTTACCAAAAGCCTCTCTTGCAGTATCCTAAGGATCTGCTCCATAGAATAGGCACGGAAAGTGACAACCAAAGGTTTGCCTGCATCATTTGAAAAATTAAGTTAGAGTAAACTCTAACTTTTGTTCTTCATCAAAGTTAAGGGAAATATGGTGAACAGAATTTTCCAACTGTACACCATGATGGAGTTAGTCTTACAATTAAGAGACTTCAATTTTGGAAGGAAACGATCTGCGAGGTCTATTGCATTTGCTACACCTGGAGGACAAACACGACAAATAAATTTACAATTTTGTATGACCAGAGGAAACGGGTACATAAATGAACATTAAACTGTTAACGTGATCGCAAAAGACAGTACCTATAAGTATACACCTTGAAAATGGCAAAGTTGTGAGCATAAAAAGCTCATGAAGTACACCTCGATCTCTTGTGATCAAGTAATCCATCTCGTCCGCAATTATTAGCCTGCAAATGAAGTTTTAGTGAGAAACAACATTTAAATCTTAGGATGTCATCAAATCACAGCAAAAATAAAAGAAGAACCTACATCATCTTTGAGCTGGAAGATTTTTGCTTTTGAGAAAACAAAATCTGAAGTTGTTGTAGAGGTGAAGAGGAGCCATTAGCTTTCTTCCCGGTCTCAATTTCACCAAGTATCTAAAAACAAAATAACTCAATCAACAACCGTATTGAAAATGAGACCAAGAACTTCGAGGTATTCAGATTGCATAAGGTCTTTACCTTGGAGAAAATGTCTGTTGTTTTGGTCAGTGAAGTGCAATTAACAGACACTGTTTCCGGGCAAGGCAAGCCTTCCTGAAAGAATTCATGAAGAAATATCAGTCTTTTCATTGATAGACTCACACAAATCACAAGTTCTCAAATAGACATAAGATTCATCACCTGCTTTGCCCAGTCTTCAGCTTGTTGTCTCACTTTCTCCATCGATAGTGACTTCCCAGTTCCAGGGCAGCCACATATGTACAAACTCCCAGCCTTCTTCTCTTCCATACAACCTTTTACAAACTCTAGAACCCGTTTTTGCTCATTCTCACGGCATACAACAGTCGATGGCGCCTTAGACACATGCAATGCCTCCTTCACAGCTTTCATTTGGTCATCATCTGCGCATTACAAAACTCTATCAATTATACATCAACTAATATCAAAGAGCATTAGAATCTATTGAGCCACTGAAGGATCAGGAGGATTATCTTGTACCTCTAGGATTCCACTTTGACTTAACATCTAAACAATCGAATTGGTTTTTCACGGCTGATATCACTGGACTTTCCAATTTTTCATTAGAATCTTCCTTAACCTCCTGCAATCGGATAATCAGTAACATATCTAAATTTCCAAAAACCGATCTAACAATTGAATAGATGATGATGATAGATGCCAAAAACCCAATAAGAACAACAATCTAATCGATCCCCAGACAATTAAACAACTCCTAGAAGATACGAAAAAGGAGCTCATCAGTTTACCTCCTTAAGCGTCCTGGGGCTTGAAACAGCACAACGACGAGGAGATTTCCATTTCATCGGCGTAGATACCACCGTCGCTGCAATCTCCGCGGCGGAATCCGATCTCAACTTGCGTTTCCGAGGAGTGTTGACTTCGGCGGATCTAATGCCTCCGATGTTCTCCGATCTAGCGGCCACGATATGCTTGCGAGGGGACGAACTGGGTCCAGCGATGGTAGGCATTGTAGGTTAGCAGAAGGAAAGGGGAAAATGGCGGGAGATCGGGGACGAGATTGAGATCCAATGGAATCGAAGTGAAGAATCAATCTCATGGTCGATACTGGTTTTTAAGAGATATCGAGAGAGGAAATGGTAGAAAAAAATAATAATGAAAAAAAGAAAAGAAAAGAAAAAACAAAGAGGGAAAATGGAAGTAGCGGGAAAACGTTATACACAGAGTTTTTCGCTGCCCGCTTTTTATTCGGATGCCGTTTTGAACAATCAGCTTCGCGGCAAAATTATTAGGCTGTGTCACGTTTGGAACAATTTAAGGCCTAATCTAAGCCCTTTAACGGCCCATATATATAATGTATAGTTCAGTTGAACGATCATCTTTTTATTTCTTTTGTTATTTACTACCAGTTTACTTACATACATTTACACCATCGATTCTCTTTGGCAATCGCGAAAGAACAAAAAATATTGAGAAAATTGATAATACTATTTACGTGAGGGAAAAACGGTAATTTAGTGTCTCAAACTAAAACCAAATCCAAATGTGACTAACAGGGTCGATTTGGCCAAACCCATTAAAACATTTGTTTTAGTTCCTAAATTTTTTAGTCTAATTTAGTTTACAAAAATTTTAAAAATATTTTTTTTATAAAACCAATTATACGCCCCCATTTCTGTTTTTGTTTCAAGTCCCTAAAATCTCAGATCCGGCCCTAATAACCAAACTTGTAAATATTAAGAGGTTGAGGTATGTTATGAATGGTATCATAATTTAGGTATGTAATTTGGTTTTGAGTCATGAGGCTAGTGTTTTTTCTCGTTTTCTTTGTGATTTTACATGTTCCAAATTGATAATAGTACATTTACATATATTTGGTTGGTTTGATTTTAGTTATTTGGATTTCCGATAATTAGAAATTTGAAAATATATCATACCAGGAATAAATTTTTTTTTCGGTTCATCGAATTCACAACTTTTTTGTTAATTCAGTTGTTATACATAAAATTTGGTTTTCAGATAATTTAGTATACAATTATTTATATTCCCAATACTGATGAATATCAGTTTGTTATATTCGTTATAATTTGTTTTTCCTATAGATTATAGACATGAAAACGTTTTGAAACTATATTTATAAACAGTATCATAGTTCATGCACTATATACAGTTTTACCATTTACGTGCAAACCGGACTCCTCCAAGACGTTTTAAAGAGTGAGGGGCTCAGATGCCATAAGGGAGAAAAAAAAAATCTCGCCTGCCATAACATAATCTAATGCCATAAATCATTGTGTATTGACGTTTTTAGCCTTAATGAACTGATTATAAAATTAAATAAAATCGTTTATTTTTAAAAATAAAAATAAAAGCTGCAAATAAGCTTCTTCTTCCCCGAGCTAGGTTTCCGTACACATCCGCCGCAGAGAACTTGATTCGAACCACCGTCGTTTGCTGGCGCCGGCTCATTTTTTGTTGTTTAACTACTCTTTCTTATCCTGCCATTTGTGTGAGAAGACTTCGAAAAGGTATGGTGGTGTGTATTTTGGGGATTTATAAATTAGGGTTTTTTTTGTTTGTTTGGTGGTCGTTTAACTATGTACATTGCCTAAGTTTGTTGTTTATTGGTTAAGTTCTCTTCGAGTCGATGTTAATTTGTCAATTTTTAGTGTTGAATCTGTTTGGTAGATGTGAAACGAGGATGTGAAACCCAAAGATTTTAGCCAAGAAAGTTTGGGAATTTAGATAACTGGTACAAAAGGTATAAGTAAAAGATACGGGACAAGTAGTACAAATGGTAGAACTGATAATTATGGGACAACTAGTACAAGTCTCTGTTAAGACTGATAATGTGGGACAACTAGTACAAATGTTATAGTGAGAAATTCGGGACAACTAGTATAAAAGGTATAACTGTGAAACGTAATTGGTAATATTATTTTTTATTTGCTGCGTATACCAGGATATAATGAGCATTGGCCACACCAACATAAATTTTGAGTATGGAGGATATTATTCACGGAACAAACGACCAACAGGTGTAACCCAGGAGTTTAGTCCAGGAACAAACGACCAACAGGTGTAACCCACGAAGAACTGGACAACTGTGTTTTTTTCATCTAATCATGTTTTAGGACATCTAGACAGCTATGTACGTATGTTGTCATTTTCATTTGTTTCATATGTTTAGATATCGGGACAACTGGACAACTATTACAACTATGTTGTATTTGTGAAGTACAATTGACGTTTCATATGTTTGAAATTGGGACAACTGGACAACTAGTACAATTATGTTGTATTTGTGAGGTACAATTGACGAATCATATGTTTGAAATTGGAAAAATTGGACAACTAGTACAACTATGTTGTATTTGTGAGGTACAATTGACGAATCATATGTTTGAAATTGGGACAACTAGACAACTAGTACAACTATGTTGTATTTGTGATGTACAATTGACGAATCATATGTTTGAAATTGGGATAACTGGACAACTAGTACAACTATGTTGTATTTGTGATGTACAATTGACGAATCATATGTTTGAAATTGGGACAACTAGTACAACTATGTTGTATTTGTGATGTACAAGTGACGAACCATTTGTTTGAAATTGGGACAACTGGACAACTAGTACAACTATGTTGGATTTGTGATGTACAATTGACGTTTCATATGTATGAAATTGGGGTTTAGTACAAACCCTAGACAACAATGAAAGATATCTAAAATGAGGTTTTAAGGAAGCTTCAGAAAATGGGATAACAAATTATAAGTTTAGAGTCATAATATTGGTTTGACACTAAACACTCCTTATAAAACAAGAGAGTCTTCACTAATACTCATCACATGATGATGGATAAATGCAAATGTTTGGATTTAATCAAAACGGATTAATCAGGACTTTTTAATTGTGGTATGAAACTTCAAACAAATATAAACAACTACAATATGTGGTATATGGTCATGGGTCAACTGGAAATATTTGAAAAAGCTTAAAGTACAACTCTTACAAATATTGGACAACAATACAAGTACGTTCAACTATATGATAACCCTTATCATATTATATTTGCACGTGAAGCACATGTGTTTACTATGGCGGCAGAATAATTAAATAGTTTTTAAAATCTCTTTTCTTTAAATTGTTCTTCCTCATATTCTACTGAGAACTTCCTCCTTTTTTTAGGGTTTCAGCCGCAGAGCAATTTCGCAAGATTAAGATAATGTCGAAGAAGAAATCTTCCTAAAAAAGACTGCCTTTCCGCCGAAGGATTACGGATGACCACCAGGTGGGGGCCCGAAGTTAATGGAGTCCGCACCATTCTTCCATGTCCCAGACAGATGGGAATTCCCAAGGTTTGCCACCACGGAATTGCTCCAATTGGCTGTTTAACCGACCATTCAGCGTTAGATAGGGGACGTAGGTACTTTGGTTGTTTTTATGGTTGCCATAGTTGAAGAGATTGAAATGGTAAAAGAAACTCAAGAGGATATGAAGTCTTTGTTTGATGTCATTATCTCGAGAATTGAAGCTCTTGAGGCTGTTGTGACCAAGAAGAGTTGCTCGAAGGAAGTTTGAAGCTCAAGATCGTTTGTTGAACCTTGTCCTACATCGTTGTCTTTGTTTCTTGAACCTTGTTGTCCTTTATTGTCCTACATCGTTTAACTATGTTGTCCTTTATTGAACTACATTGTTATCCTTTACTGAACTACTTTGTTGAACCTTGTTGTCCTTTATTGTACTAATTTGTTGAACCTTGTTGTCCTTTATTGTCCTACATCGTTTAACTTTGTTGTCCTGTATTGAACTACTTTGTTGAACCTTGTGGTCCTTTATTGTCCTACACCGTTTAACCTTGTTGTTCTTTATTGTCCTAAATCCCAAAGAGTTGACCATTATTGTCCTAATATGTCCCAAATCCAAACAAATGTCCAAATTCGAATATCAAACATAAAATCCACAACATAAACTAAACATCCGCAAACAACATAACCTGCAACTTAAAAGAAAAACATAACATCCAGAAAACAAGATAAACTGCAACATCCGACACTTCTACTTCGATAACATCCAGTCTCCTGCTCTTGTTCTTCACCCTCCTGCTCTTGTTCTTCAGCCTCATCCTCTTTTTCATCAGCCTCCTGCTCTTGTTCTTCGGCCTCCTGCTCTTCTTCTTCAGCCTCATCATTTCCCTCCTCTTGTTCATCAGCCTCTTCATTTCTCGAATCTTGTTCATCACCCTCCTCCTTTCCTTCCTCTTCTTCATCACCCTCCTCCTTTCCCTCCTCTTCTTCTTCACCCTCCTTTCCCTCCTCTTCTTCTTCGCCCTCCTCCTTTCCATCGTCTGCTTCATCACCCTCAGCCTCCTCTTCTTCTTCCATGGGGTTTATCGTTTCGGTTTCATCTTCTGTGGGGATTTTTTGGGCTATGGTCTCCTCGATAGGATTCGGAGAGGTTTCCTTCTCCATTTCTGTTTCTGAACTACAAACATCTTCGCTTGTCTTTGTCGCGGCTTCGGTGGGAATAGGGTTTACAACGGCTTGAGGAATATTTCCTTTCTCTTTATCGGCGGCTTCAGGATTTACTTCAGATTCTCTCGCTGCGGCTTGAGAATGCGATTCCGTTTTAGGCAACGTTTTCCGACTTTCAGTTGACTCATACTCGACGCCTTTTTGTTTCACACGAGTCATGGAGAAGTCGTAACGAACCGAAGATGGAGAAATCGATTAAAACGGAAGTTGTAGATGGTGGAGTAGAAATAAAACGAACGCAATCGGTTAACTTCTATCAACACTCGCCGGATTTTACGCCGGAAAACTCTCTCAAATCTTTTTTCGAATTTCAATTAACTGTGTGGAGGTTTTTTTCCAGGAACTGATAAAATGGTAAAGTAAATTAGGGTAAATACAAAGAAATGCGGGTCGAATCCGATTTTAATTGGGTGAGTTTTCAAATGCCCAGATATTGTTGTAATTAACGAGACATTCATGTATAGGGTAGTAAACAACCACTTTTTTGCTATTTAAAAAAAAATAAAAAGGAATTGATTATACGAACGATGGCATTGGGGCTCTTTCTTCAGCGATTTATGGCATTTTAGCATTTGATTCGTTTTAAACTTGTAGTTTTAAACTTCTAATAAGATTTCACCCTCAATCTCGATATATCAGAATTATATAATCCAGAACTTTTGGATCAGAAGATAGAAATATCTAGGTGATCGATGTGTCAATGCACTTATATTTATTTATTCCCTCATGTATATCGTTCAATTATAAGCTATCGACATAAAAACGACGGGAAGATATTTTCTTGATCTATCTGGTTCATTAGATAGTTTATGAAAAAAATGGATATCCACATATAAATTGATGATATATTATATGATACGTAGCCAAAAAAAGCAACTAATGTATAGATACATAAGAGGAAAATGAAGGAAGTTTTCGATAAAATACTAGGTAGATAGAAGATAAGAGATGATAAGAGTCAGTGGTGGCCTTTGTAATATCTCTCTCCTTTTGGTTCTCAAATTGCCTATAGCATCTTATCAAGAGCCACTTCTCTAAGATTTTCCTAAGCATGTGTTTGGCTCTATATTGTTTCAATTACATAAAATTTATATTGTTGAGTTCATCTAAATTCATAAAATGTTGGATTTAGTTATATAAAAAAGTTTCCAACTCCGCAGGGTTTTTTTAATCGAAAAACATAGTGAAATATTTCTTTTTGTGAGTGATCTCGTCTCTTTGTTGGAATTCATATTTGAGAGATTTTGTACCATTTTCAAGAAAATCTGGAATTTATGAGCTAGTGACACTTAATTTGAGTGTATGTTGGGAGTGATTTTCGCCAACAAAAAGATCTCTGAAGAAACTGATAGACGACCAAACCTTCTAAACGACCAGTATGCAATTGATCTCAGCACTCTTACCCGCATGAAAATGCCCATAATATCTTCTTTTTGCCCACCGTCCATCATATCAATCTTCATAAACCAAACCCCTTAATATCACATGGTGTCTTCTACCATTTTTCTATTTGTTTCTATTTACCCTCCATACGTTTTCGGACATTTAGTGTTTGATTTTCTGATTTGTCTTAATACTCTGATAATACTTGTCGCTGCCCTTCATCACTTACATAATTCACAACCAACATATTTTCACCTTTTTGAATTGTATATTTCCCAACAGACAAAACAAATAACCTCATATGTATACCATCTCTCACTAGCTAGATATAAACTGTAAAGAACATATATTACTTAAATTGACGAGCCATGCTGAAAATACGAGAATATTTTAATAGAAATAAGTGGATCCCGCATGATTTAACCTACCGTCGATGGTCCACATCAACATTGTGATGGGCTGATGGTAAAAATAAAATAAATTATCATCACAACAGGGATTTATAAGATGTATGTAAACTTTTTGTTAATAAGATAAGGATGAGTATGATTTATTATGTGTCCTATAGCAAAAAAATGATTTGTTCTGTGTCAGTACGGAAAAAATCACACACACACACAACTGCTCTTAATATGTTCTTATTTTACATCTACCATTCTTCTTCCGGCGATTCCAATCATACATTAATTAAAGTTGGTAAAACTTACTCCATGTAACAAAAAAAAAATTAAATTCAGTTGTCTATATCGACTGTACTTAATAACTTCTCTAAAACGAATGTATAAGTTCCTTCGAACTATGTTTCAACAACACATTTCACATCCGATATTCCTATAGTCACGAGACGATATAACTATTATATTAAATCCCCATTTTTTTCCAACGAATTTTCTCGATGGTCCAAATAGAGACCATAATAAATAATTAAAGGTATAAAATCATGATGGGGCTAGATTCAACCGTAAGTGATTTAAATGAAATTGAATAAACTTAGGGAATGAATAAATATACAATCAATGATGTGTGAGAAGAGTCCAATGAAAGAACAATAAATATCAACCGTTAAGAAGATATGAGCAAATACCAAACGAGAGCCGTCAATTCTTCATCTTCTTCTAATGTCGCTGTCTCAACGACCTTAGCTTACGGCAAGTTGGCGCAGATCTTTCTCTCCTTCTCCACCGTCTATTTTTCACCCCTCTCATCATTTTGGTCCGCTCCAACAAGATATATATCACCGGTCATCACACTTGTGTTTTTTCTTGACATCGATTTTTCGGTTAGGTTTCGGTTTGCATAACTAGTTACATGTGGTCTACTGGATCGGAGATCGGAGTATCATATCTACAAATACTCCAAATAGAACTCAAATGATGCATGCATTCAATAAATTACCAAAATAGTTCATTTTCCTTCGATCGGACATGAACCCAAAATGAGCAATACATTTCATCCATCACTTATTTAGTTATTTGTTACAATCATTGTAAATCAAGAAATGACTTGCTTATACATATAATAGTCAGTCAGGTGTTTTTAGTTCTACAAGTTGTATTAGCTAGGCGATATTTTACAAATTGTGTTTCAAGATTAAAAGATGGCTAATAATATGCAGCATATATATGCAGTTCTCTAGCCAACAAAATTTATGGACTGCAGATCATAGACTTATTGGTAATAGAAAAAAAGTTGAACTGCATAGTCATATACATCAACAGTGTAATCATAATCTTGAAGATACAATTATTGTACGAGTATTGTGGTAACTTATTGTTGTCGCTACTTTGGTAACATATTCTGTGCCAACTTTTCTAATTTCCCAATTTACCTTGGTAACATAATTTTCTATATACGGTATGTCGTTCCTTGCAACATTAGAAAATGATTGATCTCACATTTCATGTATTGTGATAACAATAGAAAATATTGATCCCAACTTTCATGTATACTATTGTTTTTTTTTTTTGTGAAGAAAATCATGTATACTATTGTTATGATGTTTTTGGTAAATCCATCAATTTGAATCACTCGTATTTAGATAAAATAAAAAAGAGAAAAAAATCTGTCATATATGTTGATTGTGGTTCTCAACTATTCAGAGATCAGTTCGGTAATTCGAGTTCGAGAGATTAAATTGATTGAGATTTATTAAGTATCCAATTACAGTTCGTTCAGTTCGGAGGTCTCTCGACGAATTCAATACAATATTCAGGTCTATTCTCCGGGTCCGAAAAGATCTCTTTTACAGTAACATTTCTACTATTTATAGTACATAAGCGAGGAGATGTTCTAAGGCTTCTCGTTCAGCTCTCACCGCCTCTTGTTGCTGGGCTTCTTTCTCATAGGCTGCGCTGTCAGGTCAGGCCCATTTCGGCTAAGACCATCGTAAACCGGGTTCAATTGGGCCGGTCTCGGTCTTTAACCGGTCCGAACCGGGGAGCGGAGCGTACCACCAACAGTATGTCCCCCCCCAGTTTGGCAAATGGACCTGACTGACTTTTGCCGATTTGGGACTGGATCGGTTATAGACCGAGGTCGGTGACGTCGAGTTCTCGACTTACACCCTTCTTCATTCCTCCGGTGTCTTGGCAAGGGTATTTAAGTATTTTCGCTCGCGGGGAACTAAAAAGACGCGTCAGTTTAGGCAGGAAATCGAAACGTTACGAGGCGCGGAACTCGAGAAGTCACAATGATTCGCTCTTCTTCTATAAATACGGTTCAGCTCTCCCCATTTCTCACTTTCGCTCCTACTGCCAAGGTATTTGCTCTCCCTTCTCTCTAAATTTTCTTCTCTCTCTCTAGAATTCCGGTCGCCGTCCGCCGTGCTCTCTCGTCGACGGTTGTTCTCTTGAGTTCTCCGACGATGTCTTCCGACTCTTCCTCTAATTCCGAGGTCGCCATTCTTCCCAAACACCGTAGGGAGGAAACTTCTACTAACATCTCGAGCTCGGGATCTACAGAACATTCTTCGAACGCTTCCTTGGTTCGCAAGAATTCCCGTGTCGTCGAGGTCGGCTCTGGTAGCCGAGTTCCAATTCGGGCTCCAGAACGGATGGATCGAGATCTCCGCGAGCCCGAAGGCCAAGTTCCTACCGACCTGGTCCAGGGGCGGGAACCTGATGTGAAGACAGATGAGGACGCTCTATTGCACGAGGTCGGGGAAGGAGGAGCGCAGGATCCAGACGACGATGATATGATGTTGATCGTGGATCGGCCATGTGTATGTGCCCCGGTGAAGTCTACCTTGTCATCTCCGGAAACGGTTCGGGCTGCTATGTTGATCGGCGGAGCCCTTCCTGGAATCATTATTCAAGTTCCTGAACCGGAAGAGCGCCCTTGGGATGCACCCGAGGGTTTTATCTGTGTCTACGAGGCCTATTTCCGCGAGGCCGGATTGACTTTCCCCTTGCCCCGCTTGTTGTTCGCCTACTGCAATCGTCGCGGCTGCGCGATATTGCAACTTCAGCCGGCATCGATCGTAAACTTTGTTGGGATTCTCCAGCTCGGGTGTGACGTCCGGGCTCACATCAACGTGGCCCAATTCGAGGAGCTCTTTATTATGAAGGTCTCGTCGGCCAAAAGCTGGTTTCTGTCAGTGAATTGCAACCCGAAGTTCGACCTGGTCACAGGGAACAAGGCTAGCAAATTCCCGAACTGGGATCAGAGTTACTTCTTTGTTCGCGTTGACTCGTTATCTGCTGAGAATCCGGAGAGCACGTTCCGGACTGGCTGGAGTGTCGATTTCGGTACATATCTCATGGTTGACTCTCCTGTTCCTTGGTCGATACTGAGAAAAATTCTTTGCTTATGCAGATCGTCACGTTCCAGGATTCATTCAACGCTCCCTCACGTCCGACCTTGCAAAGCAATTAAGTCTCGCCGGACAGCGCCGTTGGCCCCTTGCCTATCGGGAGAAGATCGACCGCCGGATAAAGAGAGCTCAGGATAGAGGTATGAATTCTCGGGTCGTCTTGAATTTGTTATCACTTAGTTTTTTTTTATTTATGGTTGACACACTTGTCTTTTTTTTTTCTAGCCAAAACTAAGGCGGAACCCAGCTCGTCGAGGCCGGTACCGAAGAAGAAGAAAACGAGGAAAATCAGCAAGTCAAGTCAGAGAAGGATGGCATTCGACAGATCTGACATTCCTATGATGGACTTTGGGGCTGACGAGAAAGAAGATAATGCCCTGATCGATATTTTCGGTCTCGACGGGAATGAGGCCGGTGATGGCGTTGAAGCCGCTATCGGGGACGAAGTCGACAATGTCCCGGTCAGCCCGGTTGACCCTCTGATCCCGGTTGCGGTACCGGAGGGCGACGTGGCGGGAACTAGTGTTCCTGAGGCGACTCCTGAGCCTCAAATGGAGAAATTGGTGAGCAGGATGAGGAAGAAGGGCAAGTCCTCGAAGAAATCGTCTCGGAAGAGGGGTGGTGATCCCGAGACTGCTGCGAGCGAGGGGACTCTCGTTCTTCGCGAGTCGCTAATGCTTCTCAGATTTCCCCAGCGGATCCGGCAGCTGAGACCGGAAACCTGAGGTCGTCCAAGAGGCGTCGGACCTCTGACTCATCCTCTTTTTCAGTCCGGCTTCAGTACAACAAAGACCGGTCCTTTTTTGATGACTCGACTGCCTGCGCTGAGGTCTTCAGGCAGATCGTGCTGGCCTCGTCTCCGATGCCTGAGACGAAGGATCTCTTCCGCCCCAAGTCTTATGCTCGGGTCGCGAAATCTGCCTCTGCTGTAAGCTTCTCTCTATCTTGAATACTTAGAAATTTCTTAATCTTGGAATGTCTGACTTCGATTTCCACTTTCAGCTCGTCTGTGATACCAACGAGCTTGTTCGCGAGTACGACTCCGAGGTCGAGAGGCTGAGAAAAATTAACGCCGAGGTTGCGGCTGAGAGGGCGTTTTTGGAAGCGTCGTACCGGGACGAAAAAGAAAGGTACGAGGCTGCTGTCCTAGCCTTCACCGAAAAGGATAAGGAGAACGCTGCCTTGAAGGAGCAGGTAGGGGCTCTGGAGAAGCGGACTACCGAGCTGGAGGGGGATATGGACGCTCTGTCCAAGTCGTTCTAGGCGAGCGAGCTCGAGAGGCGAAAGTATCGAGACGCCGAGTCAAAGGGCTGGAAGATGATGGCCGTGCTCAGAGGCAAGTGCCAGGGGAAGCTTGCCAAGATGAAGGACTTCATGGACTAGGCTAAGCTTCGGAAGGCGCCGTTCCTCAAGCTCAATCAGGCGACAGCTCTGGTCAGCTTCTGCGACTTCCTTAGGAGGGAGCATAACATGATCGTCCCGTCTCACATCGTGGAGACGTATGCGCGTAGGGTCAAGAACTGCACGAAGGAGGTCGATGCCGTCCCTCTTCCGTGGTTTGAGAACGAAGACTTCCTCCTCCCGAGTGACGACGATCTTATCCCTAGGATTGTGCTTCCGCCGGGGACGCAGGTTCCGGAGGGCTTGGATCAGTTTGGCTCGAACTCCAGGTCCATCTCGGCTGATCAGGCAGCGAGTCTGAAGAGTCCGGCGTCCGTCGCTCGCCAATGATTCCTCTAGTTTTCCTTAACTTTATTTTGATGTTGTTGTAAAGACTATCTTACCCGCTTAGCTCGGGTCTTAACTTAATGATTCGTTTTGGTCGCCGTTTTTGGGCGTTGTATTTGTTGCTGTCTAGTTCGGCAATTTCGGGTATTTAATGAAACGAATATGATTTTGTTTTATCGCGATTTTTTACTTAGAACTTTCCTTTCTCATATTTTAGTGCGAACTGTTGGGAGTTCGGCTTGTTTTCGTTGGATTCGGAGCTCGTGATGTTATTGTGACGATGCAGGCGAACTCGGGGGGCTCTCCGAACTTGAATTGCGGTTGGCGGATTGCTGTTCGGAAGAATGAGTGCGGATTGGGTTCCGGCTTTGAATAGTGGGCACCGTGGGGATGCGGGCGAGACGGATCTCGGCTTTTAAGATTGTATTCATGGGGAATACTTAGTTCGATCTCCTGGCCGGGGAATCGATATGTGGAGTTAGTGACAAAATGAAAAAGATGGATTTTTATTGGATTTGTAGCTGGACTCGGAATCGAGCTGCCTACCTACTCTTTTGCAAGGAATCAAGCCACTCGTAGTTCAGTTTACAGGGGTGAGTTCGGTCGGAGCCGGACTTTTTTTTTTTTTTTTTTTAAATCCGAGCTCGTGGTAGCTGGGACTTAGTAGTAGTATCGTTTGAGGTTGGCTGAGTTCCATGATCGCGGGATCGGCGTTCCGTCGAGTTGCATGAGTTCGTAAACTCCGGGCTTGACGATTCCCAGTTCGTTCCCAGCTTGCCGGCGTTTAACTCCTCGGTGTAGTGGAACACCTTGCGCAGAACGAGGTCGCCTTCATCGAAATGCCGACCTCGCACTTTCTTGTTGTAATAGCGAGCAGCGAGCTTTTGATAGTTCTGGATTCGGAGAAGAGCTAAGGTTCGCTGTTCTTCCAAGTTATCGAGGTTGTTGAGCATCCTCTGGTCGTTGAGGTTGGGGTTTTCAGGGAACACGGAATATCTTAATGTTGGGATGCTGACTTCTGCCGGACAGAGTGCTTCAAGTCCGTATGCTAAGGAGAAGGGGGATTGCCCAGTCGATCGTCTGGGAGAAGTTCGATGCGACCATAAGACTCCGTCGAGTTCGTCCGCCCAAGTGCCTTTCTTAGCCTCAAGACGCTTCTTTATGCCGTCCAGGATGGTTTTGTTGGTTGCTTCGGCTTGAACGTTGCCTTGCGGATATCGCGGAGTCGAGAAACTGAGACGAATTTTGAACTTCGCGCACCAATCATTGAACGTCTCAGCAATGAATTGTGGTCTGTTGTCCGTGATGATCTCGTGAGGGACCCCATGGCGGCAAATGATATACTTCCAAACGAATTTTTGTACGTCCAGTGCGGTGATCTCCGAGTACGCTTCGGCCTCAACCCATTTTGTGAAGTAGTCAGTCATAATCAAGATGTACTGTTTTTGACTTGTTGATCGGCATAAAGGGCCAACGATGTCCATAGCCCACCGCATGAAAGGGTACGGGGCCGTACTGGTTTGCAGCAGCTCGGTCGGCACGTTAATCATTAGACCATATCGCTGGCACTTATCGCACTTCATGACAAACTTCTCGCAGTCCGCGTTCATTGTCAGCCAAAAATAGCTGGTTTTTTTGATTTTCAGAGCAAGGGATCGACCTCTTGAGTGATTACCACCGGATCCTTCGTGGATTTCGCGCATGATCTCGACTATATCGTTCCCTGAGACGCAGGCCAAGAGTACTCCGGATACGCTCCAACGGTACAGTTTATCTTTATGCATTGTGTAGTGAGCAGCCCAGACTTTAAGACGGCGAGCAGCCCATTTGTCTTCAGGGACTTTGCCGTTGAGGAGGTATTTTCGCAGTTCGGCTGTCCAATCTTCGGCGGACTCGTTCCCCTGGTTTTCACTGGTTGATGGGCTATGAATTCCTTCAGTTATGTGCTCGAAGTCGTGATCGGCGGCTGGATCCTCGAGAGTCTGTTCGGCATTATCCTCAAGAACCTGCTTGGCATTCTTGCGTTGCGTTTTTGACGAGGTCGGATTTTCGTCATAGTTCCGTCGTCGGGTGGCAACATTGCATTTCAGCGCGGTCTTGATGCTTGGTTCAGAGATACTCTCGACCGGGATTTTTCTCTTCATATGCGGGTCGGAACTGGAAGCTAGGGCGGCTAACGCGTCGGCGGACAAGTTCTCGCCGCGAGGGATTTTGGTGAGTTCGAACGTCTCAAACTGCGAGATGAGTGCCTTAGTCGTTGTTAGGTACGCGTCCATTCGTTCGTTTTTGGTCGTGTATTCTCCGCTTAATTGACTCGCGACGAGCTGCGAATCGCAGAAAGCGTGAATATGTCGCACACCGAGCCCTTTAGCCAATCGTAGTCCGGCAAGTACGGCTTCGTACTCAGATTCATTGTTTGATGATGAGAATTCAAGGCGGAACGACTGTTCGAGGATCTCGCCGCTTGGAGACTATAGGCGGATTCCGACACCTGATCCCCGGTGCGATGACGATCCATCGACATGTAGAATCCATAGCTCAGGGGCAGCTGTTCGACAACGAACTCTTTTGGGAGCTCGATCAGAAAATCGGCGAGTACTTGGGATTTCACGCTAGTTCGGTTCTTGTATTCTATATCGTACTCGCTTAGCTCGACGGCCCATTTCGCGAGGCGACCTGATTGGCTTGGACTGTGTAGAATGGTTCGGAGCGGCTGGTCGGTTAAGACTGTGATTGAATGGGAATGAAAATATGGCCGAAGTTTCCGAGCAGAAGTCACCACTGCGAGCGCCAACTTTTCTAAAGTCGGGTATCTGGCTTCGGCGTCACTTAGCGATTTGCTGACATATAATATGGGACGATGTTCCCCCTATCTTCGCGGAATAGAACACTGCTAACCGCTGAAGCGGAAATAACGATATATAAGAACAGCATCTCGCCATTCTTGGGTTTAGCTAGGATGGGGGGAGTCGAGAGATACGTTTTCAGCTGCTTGAAAGCATCTTCGCACTCGGCACTCCAGGTATAATGCTTGTTACCTCGCAACAACTGGTAGAAAGGCAGACACTTATCCGTCGATTTGGAGATAAATCTGTTCAGAGCGGCGATTCGGCCTGTGAGTTTTTGCACTTCCCTTTTTGAAGTCGGGGAAGGTAGGTTTAGAACTACGGATATCTGCTTTGGGTTAGCCTCGATGCCGCGCTCGGTGACGATGTAACCCAGGAACTCGCCAGCTGTTATGCCGAAGGTGCATTTGGCGGGGTTGAGTTTCATCCCGTACTCGTTCAAAATGTTGAAACACGTTGATAGGTGAGATACGTGGTCCTTAGCGTGCAGGGATTTAACCAGCATGTCATCAATGTATACTTCCATCGTTTTTCCGAGCTGACTGGAGAACATGCGGTTCACGAGTCTTTGATACGTGGCTCCCGCGTTCTTGAGACCGAACGGCATGACCTTATAGCAGTAGATTTCTCGATCTGTGATGAACGAAGTCTTTTCCCGATCATCCGGATGCATTAGGATTTGGTTATACCCCGAGAAGGCATCCATGAAAGATAACAGTTCGTTGCCGACAGTTGCCTCTACCAACTGATCAATGTGCGGTAGTGGGAAACTATCTTTGGGACAAGCTTTGTTAAGGTCGGTGAAGTCGACGCAGATCCTCCACTTCCCATTCTTTTTCTTCATGACTACCGGGTTTGCTAGCCAGTCCGGGTATCGAACTTCCGTGATCGAACCGGCTTTGAGCAATTTTTCGACCTCATCGTTGATCGCTCGCGCTTTCTCGGGTCCGAGCTTGCGCCTCTTTGCTTGATAGGTTTATATGTAGGATCGATGTTCAGCTCGTGGCAAGTGATGTCTGGACTGATTCCGGGCATGTCGCTGATATTCCATGCGAATGTGGAGACGTTCTTCTGGAGGAAGCTGACGAGTGCTTCCCGAATATTGTTGTCGAGTTCGGCCTCTATGCCGACACATTTTTCTGGATCTGTCGGATCAATGCAGACTTGGTCGACCTGGCTCTGTTTGGGTGGACCGAACTGACTTACTGCGGCCGCACGACCTTCCTGAAAGGGGCTGATGACGCATGTTCATGCGAGACTAAGCTTGCACTCGGTGAGATGACATAGTCGGGACGCGGTCTGGCTTCCTTTGAGGGTGAAAATTCCTGACGGGGTCGGGAACTTGACGCACTGATGAAACGTTGAAGCGACGGCTTTCATGTCGAACAGCCATGGCGTCCCCAAAATCGCATTGTATATTGCCGGTTTGTTGAGAACCAGGAATTTAATCATTCGGGCTGACCCGCCGACATAAATGGGTATCTTCACCGTTCCTACTGTCCTTGTTTTTTCTCCGGTGAATCCGGTCAATGATTCCATATAAGGCTTGATCTCGGAATCCGGAAAGTTCATATTCTTGAGTGTTTCCTTGAATATGACGTTTACCGAACTACCCGTGTCGATTAACATCCTGCTTACTTCAACGTCTTCGAGCTGAAGCTCCACGACGAGGCAATCGTTATAAGGCATATGTACTCCCCGCAGGTCGGCTTCGGTGAATAACAGTGGTACGGTTGTAACCGTTGTCTGGGGTTGCGAACTCGATGCTTGCCGGCTGTACTCTTTGAGGGCTCGAACGGAATAATTGCATGATTCGAGGGCTCCCATAATCATATTGACCTTCTTCCTAGTTTTAGGTACGTTCGTTTCTCTATTTGGTGCTTCGCGGTTTCGCTTAGGGGGAGCAACCTGTTCTTCATCAGAGTCGGCTGCCTTAGCAGTCTCTTAATTCCCGGGTATGTTTGGTCGCGGGTTCGGTCGCCGTGGTCCCGGTTTAGGCAGGTCTGCGGTGTCGATCTCGCCCTTGCGGAACTGTTGAAGTAAGAAGTCCCTCAGATGTCGGCATTCCTCCGTGCTATGCCCATATCGCTCGTGATATTCGCAAAAATGTTCGCTTAGCGGCGTATCGTCGTCTTTATGCCATGTGTTCCAAGATTTCGGCGGCCGTCCTGACTTTTGATTTGACAGTCCTGCCTGGTTCACTACTCCGCGCGGTTTGCCGGACTGGACTTTTGTTTCTGAATTATCCTTTGCGGTCAAGGTCTGGCCGGGCTTTGACGCTGAATACTGCCGATCTTTGGCGGCCTCTTCTTCTTCTTCCGCGATGAAGATGTTTGACTTGTGGAGCGCGTCCTCGAGGGTGAGGGGTCTGTTCCTGCGAAGCTCTTTATGAAAAGGTGATTTGTACCATGTTTTCTGGTATAAGGCTTCGAGGGCGGCCTCGTCGTCCACCGTGCAGTGCGCCACGATTTGCTTGAAACGTGCCATGAAGTCTCGGAGTGATTCGTTTTCACCTTGTGATATCTCCCACAGCTCGGAGTTACGGGTTTTCTGCCCAATGAACATCTAGAAATGCTTTGCGAATTTAGTCGAAAGCTCCTTGTAGTTATCGATGGAGTCGGCTTCCAATCTCGAGAACCAATCCAAAGCAATGCCTTCGAGGTGTTACGAATTTAGCATCGTTGCTTCGAACCAGCTCTTGCATCTGAGCAGCGAAGGCGTTCATGAGTGCGGTTGGATCGAAGGCAGCTGGCGAAGCCTGATGAGCTCCGGTGCTTGAGCTCGGTTCTGCCCTGATATGCTGTGCTACAGGTTGAGGTCGCACGGGGCTTTGCTCGCCTTCCCCCGTATGCCCTCCGACCTGGGTGGAGTCGTCAATACAGGTCGTTTGGCTTCCGACCTGGACTGAGGTCGGTTGTCCATCGTCGATCGTCATGTCTTCGAGGTCGATTACCGAATCGGCCCCACGGTGGGTGCCAATTATCGATTGTGGTTCTCAACTATTAGGGGTCAGTTCGGTAATTCGAGTTCGGGAGATTAAATTGATTGAGATTTATTAAGTATCCAATTACAGTTCGTTCAGTTCGGAGGTCTCTCGACGAACTCAATACAATATTCAGGTCTCTATTCTCTGGGTCCGAAAAGATCCCTTCTACAGTAACAATTCTACTATTTATAGTACATAAGCGAGAAGATGTTCTAGGGCTTCTCGTTCAGCTCTCACCGCCTCTTGTTGCTGGGCTTCTTTCTCATGGGCCGCGCTGTCAGGTCAGACCCATTTCGGCTAAGACTATCGTAAACCGGGTTAATTGGGCTGATTTCGATCTTTAACCGGTACGAACCGGGAGCGGAGCGTACCACCAACAATATGTACTGATAAATCACGAAAAAAGAAGAATATATAATTTTTGTACCAAGAATGAATAAAAAGAGGAAAAAACGAGGGAAAATCAAAATACCAAACACAGAGAGCCAAAAAAAAAACGAGAATGAGAACATAGACGTAAATCGCAATATTACCAGATTACATGGACACTATGGACCCACTCTTTTCGTCCGGCTGTTATTTTCACGCTCCTAGTTGATTTATTTTAATACCAAATTACCTACGTGGCTTTTCCAAGACCGTTGATCGGTTTTTTTAAAATAATTTAAATTTCTAAACATCTAGTGTCAGAAAATGACGAAAAACAAGAACCCAATAGGCTGGGAGAAGAAAATCAATTTGAACACGTGGCTTATTTAAAACCGTCGGATATAAAAATCCTAGTGGCTCTCCGGTTTATCATGTGAGTCGGTTCTTGCCTTCTCGGGACCGGCTACTTGTTTGTCAGGTTTTGAGCGTCGCTGTTTAACCGGCTTTAACCCGGTGATATTTATATTATTTTCGAGTTTAATTTACTTTTTCGATATTTTTGATAAACTCGTGCGCAAACCCAATCGCGTCTGTTATATAAAGGTCATCGTCTCACTTTCTCTCTCTCCGCGTTCCACTAATAAAGTGAAGCGTCTCCCTCGTGTGCTACTCCGCTTCAGGATTTTCCCGAGAAAAGTTTCAGCGAGAAAATTTCTGACGTAACTTGCGTTCTTTGACGGTTAGTCTTTCTTCCTCTCCCTTCTTTCTCTCGCTCTCGGTTCTCTAATTCGTTGAATCGTAGATTTCACAATCTAATAATTTATCTCTGACATTTCCATCGATTCTCGTGACATTAGCTTTCTGAGATCTGATTTCCATCTGCAATGATTCGTTTGTGGAATCTAACTCTTCCATTCTCATTTTGATTTACAGGAAGGCGTGAATCAATTTAGAAAAGCCATTGTTACAGAAAGTAGAATCTATCCAGATTTTCTCTGCCTCATATAGGAATTTTTTTCCAATGGAGGTGAAAGTAGCTTCCACTTCTACCTTCCTTCAATTCGCGGCTCATCCTTCTTCCTCTTCCCCTTCTCAAACACTAGCTTCCGGGGCCATATCAACCCCTTCAAGACGACGGAGCACCACCGTACACGATGGACGGTTTCTATCATGTCGTTTCGTGAACCGTTCGTCTCTCTTCGGATCTCCGTCGACGAAGCTCCACCGTTCCAAATCCTGCGAGCTATGGGAACCATCTAGACCAACCAAATCCCAGTCGATTCGAAGAGTTTGCAGCGCGAGCTTAGGTCCCTTCTCCGATGAGGAGTTTTCGAAAAAAATCCAGGAGCTAACTCTCAGATTCAATGTCTCCGAGGACGAAGATAGAGTTACGAACAGCGATTCCGATCTGATGATAATCCACGATCATAGTTACACCTCAATGGAGAAACCTAATTTACTAATTCGAGATTCAATCGAGCCGCCATGGCACGAGACGGTGCATTTCTCGAGCATCGAAATGAAAGCAAACAGCGTCGATCTTCCTCTCTCGCTTCGGATCATAAAGAAGAAGCGAAGACAGTGGGAAGAAGGAGCTAAACAAGCCGGAGAATCCGCGTGTGGCTCGATGAACAAAGCCTTCTCGTCAATGGTGTTCATGATTCGAGAGCTCCAAAGCTTTACTCTACATATGAGAGAGATTTTATTCTACGAAGACTTGCAAGGGATACTGCAACGAGTGAGAGAAGAGATGCACGCATCGTTCGTTTGGTTGTTCCAACAAGTCTTCTCAGCGACGCCTACGTTGATGGTTTACGTCATGATCCTCCTCGCGAATTTCACGGTTTACTCGATCGTTAGCAACAACCCCGCTTTAGCCGCCGCTCCTCATCCTCCGACGACCACCGTAACAACCGCCATTGAAACAAACGAGAAGTTCGATTCCTCGATGGTGAAAACGTTCTTTGTATCGTCTCCCAACGGGAATACAGCTTCCGTCGGCGGTAACAATAACGGCGGCGGAGGAAACATCCGGCCGGTGTTAAGCGGAACAGACGGTGATGGATTCGATGGATCAGAACAGTTCAGAACAATCATACCGGAAGGAGCTTCACAGTTGTCATCATCATCGACATTCGGGTTAACGACTAATACAGAGTCGGAGACATCAGTATCGGGACAAGATGAACTTAGGCTATGGAACTCGATAGTGGATGAAGCAGAGAAAATGCAGTATTCGAAGATAGACAATGCGTTGGATCACGAGACGAGGATGCGGTTTGTTTCTCCTTTGGATGCTCGAGTAGAAGCAGAGGAACACATGGATTACTTCAAAACAGAGCTTTTGTACCAAACAGGATTGTCTCAGGAGCCTAATAATCCTCTCCTACTCGCTAACTATGCTCAGTTCCTCTACATCGTCTCTAATGACTATGACAGGTAACTAAACGTTTCACTCCCAGTACTTAAGTCATGGGTTTTCGGTTAAATTTTATTTTAATCTTAGGTTTTTGTTTTAAGTTTGAGTAAACTTGAAGTTAGGGTCGAATCTTCCTTTTAGATTCTTCGGGGTGTGAATCCTGAGGCTGCAAGTTGATTGCTAACAGTCAAAAGTACGCGCAGTACTCGATGAATTTTTCTATTCACTAGTGGGGCATGTTTGTGGAAATTCAATAAGCTTAAATTTGTCATAATAATTGCATCAGCAGAATATAACCGACCAATAGTGTTGAACCAATTCTTTTCCTCTTCGAGTAAGATGAAGACAGTACATAAAAATATCTCACAAGGGAATAAATACAGAAATAGGATTTGTTCTAACCAATGATTTTTGAGTCTTTGGGGTTTTGATGAAAGTTAAGTTCACGGTGTAGTTTTGAAGACTCCCCACCAAAATATCAAAAACAAGTTAAAAGGTGGCTTTGTCAAAAGTCATTGCCTCACTATTTCTCCTCTAGATTTATTCCCCACCCATTCTAATTAACCCATGTTTATGTTATTGGCTCTAATTTATAGCT
Source organism: Eutrema salsugineum (assembly GCF_000478725.1). Lineage (NCBI taxonomy): Eukaryota > Viridiplantae > Streptophyta > Magnoliopsida > Brassicales > Brassicaceae > Eutrema > Eutrema salsugineum. The sequence continues at coordinate 4,953,357 of NW_006256908.1, read as the reverse complement.
AAAATAGTATTGTAGTTTACGTAGACTAAACACTTTTCTAAGCATTATAGATTCTAATCATTTTATTGATAGGGTCCTTGAAGCCATCATATTACTTTATATTTTACATGGTGATTCTATTGATTTTTAACCAATCTTTTTTTGTTTTTTTAAATATTAGCTAGACAATTCTGTCACGTTCTATCACCTATACGCAATACACATCATCATATGAATCTTTTGGCTTTTTAATGCATCTCATCTTTAAGACATTCACACATGGTCTTACTTATCTCTAATAAACTAGTGTCTCACGTGATTTCATATGACATTGTCGTGTAACAGAGCGGAAGCGTACTTCAAGAGAGCGGTAGGAGTGGAACCGAAAGACGCGGAGGCGCTAAGCAAATACGCGACGTTCTTATGGAGAGCACGGGACGATCTTTGGGCGGCTGAGGAGACTTTCTTGGAAGCAATCGATGCCGATCCGACCAACTCTTTCTACGCCGCTAATTACGCTAATTTCTTGTGGAACACCGGCGGTGACGAGACGTGTTTCCCTCTCGACGAGTCTCAGGAAGACAACACCATCTAGATAAGACTGTCCAACATCAAAAGTCTCTCTAAATAAACATTCTATACGACTAATGAATATATACATATAAATATGTGCATACCTTGTATGTATTTATGCATGTTTGTTATGGCCTATATATGTCACTAAAGAACTGTGGGTAAAAAGTGTTAATCCTTATGGTTACGATCAGTTTAGTGAAAGGAAGAGAGTATCTTCGGGTTCTGGTTTGGTATGGTAGTTGTTGTGCATGTGACTGAGTTAGATAGAGCACGTGAGATTGGAGCAGATCCCACCGCCTGTAGTTATGGGTCTTCAGTTTCACCTATGTGTGGTAGAAAGTGTCCTCTATTGTTTTTTTTGGGTATATTCTGTTTTTTTTGTCGACTTTTGGTATATTCAACACATTTGTTCTATTGGTTTGCACATAGGTAACTACCAAAACACTACAATAGTAACGCAACTTTGATTAAGCACATTTGTTTCTATAAAGATCATTTTAGTGGAGATTTAAACAGTCTAAAAACAAAGTAAAGCATTCAACTGCAAAATCTTTAACCATACATTTGTTAAAAAAATGTCATTATTTACGGATCCTATTGACGATTTTTTTTTGGGTGTTATAAACTTTTCAGTATTTTGATTTTTCTAATAAAATATCATTCAGCTTTAGAAAAAAATAACGCAACTTCAACATATTTTGGGTCCAAACTTCATTTATTAGTCATTCAACTATTTAAGTCATATGGCAATATTTATTTAATTAATTGTGCATTTCTATTTTCTAGTGTTATTTGTTTTTGTGGAACATTAGCGACAATGAGACATGCATGTTTTCCTCTCTCAAGCCTCTAGAGAATACCATCTAGACATAAAATGGTGTTACAACAAATTGAACCCTTAGTTTTAAGTCAAATGTCAAACACAATATACACGATATAAATACCATCAACAGCCAAAAGAGCAACTGGTGAAATTCATTCACTTGTGTATGTGGTGTATCTTGATCTACTGAAACGGAAAATCAAACAAGTATCCAGTATGGAGCGTATGGCTCCTTCTTGGATAGTACTTAGTAGATTGAAAATTAAATGAAATCTTGTATTTTAAATTAATATTTGGTAGAAAACTCTAAAAAAATAAGTTGAATAGAATTATGTTAAAACAGAAACAATTTGAAATAAATATTATGATTATTTTAAAAGTAATATTGATAACTTACTTTTTTCTAAAGATATACCTCTATATGAAACAAAAATTCAGATTGATCAATAATAAGTATTTAGTCTAAATTTAATATTGAAGTTATATATTCTTTAAATGAATTTTATTTAAAATTTGTTTTTAATATTGAGATTAGTGTGACACCGTTGACAAAGATTTTTTATTTTGTTTCTAAATCAAACAATAATGTGCTGGCTACCATGCATTTTTTCTCTGTATTTTATTCTTCTATATTACTTTTTAAAACATATTTTTATTTCATGCTAATACTGAAATTAGTGTGATATCTATTTTCCTTTTATTTCTACTAGGTTATTTTCTGCGCTAAGCTGTAGGTGATTTTGTTTTTTATTTATTTATAGGTTAATGTCAATGTGATGAACTTTTGAGTTCAGGGTTTATAATTGTAATTTTGGATATTACTGTTATTTCAAATTTAATTATACCTAATATTTTTACATATATATATTTGTATTTTTGAGTATTTCAGATATCCATTCGGGATTTGGTTCCCATTTAATTTTAACCATCTATATTTTTACGACTGTCTGATTAGTTCTCTTCCTCATATACAATTCGATCTGGTTTTGGTGAGTTTCTTCATGCCCGAGTAGTTTGGCCAGGGTAGCTCCATGCTTACTATTTTTTTTTTATTATTTTGTTCATGCATGATACATAATAGTTTTGTAGAGACATAAGTTAATATTGGCTAACATATCGAAAAGCACTCCGATAAAAACATTGTCTAAAATCAAATTAACTAAGTTGGGATAATAATATAAATATGCTGCACATCCCACTTCATGGTAGCTTGTCGAAAATATATAGCATGAAGTATGAAAAGTATTTTTCATTACTGTACATAAGAGATTTTCAAAGAGTATTTCTTACATTTTTCTTCAAAGCTCAACAGCTAAAATAAAATAGAAAGGAAAAAACAGTGCATAAGAGATCTTCAAAGAAGGAATTAAAGTTGTATTTTGGAAAGAAAAAAATTGCATAGTTAAAATTGGTCATTTTTAAAACTGTATTTCTTATAGCAAAAATAAGCTTTGAGTAAGAGACGGTGTAGAATGACTTTATGATCTCTGAAAACATTTACATTAATTGTTAGCTAGATAAGAATTGACAAAGTATATAGAATCAAGGTCTGAATACTACGGAAACATGTATTGAAATGCAAGGAAAAATAGTCTATGATTTACTTTCTTAGATATAGAATGTGTGTCTGGTTTCTCCTTGCTACTCCATAGTGCAAAAATTAAGCTCCTAGAAAAGGTTTCGAGGAGATGAGAAGCAGCTGGACATGAATACATCATGAACTGGTATTGTTAATGTGTATTTTTAGACAAAATCAAAAACAGAATGACTATTTAAATTTTTTGGCTATGATTTAAACTTGTAATCTACTAACATCAAAATCACGCTTACAAATAGAATAATCAAACATTTTATGCAATTGAGCCGAGCCTAGGAGGAATTTAGATGGTTAAGATCTACTAATAATTTACACTGTCAGAGAATTATATCTTATCTACTAAGAATTCCCAATATAACATAGAGCTAAGCGGTGAACTACCCATGGATAATAAATTAATTGAGTAAGTACCAACCATAGTTTAGAAATAAAGTAAATACAATTGACTAAATGCATTGTGTCCAAAAGTGCCCCTACGTCAAACAAAGATAGCGTCTACATCAGCATTAAATGTTCTTACCGTTTGAGGGGACATAAACTAAAAAAATACAATTGGTATCACAGAAAGATCCTGTAACGCCCTACCTCTTATTCTCATCCGTTCGTTAATAAAGAAAAAATCCGATTGGATTATCTGTAAAAAATTTTATCTCAGTTAACGTAAAAGATATCCGATTAGATTATCTGTAAAATTTGGATCAAAGAGACTTGAGTGTGGAGGTAGTTCCAACCAAAAAACTGATGCATTAATCTCAGAGTGAATATGGGAAACATACTTCAGCAATAGTTTTTGTTGTTTTATTGGGTGAAGTTGTTGTGGTATTAGAGGATGACTCATATAATGCTGATTTAACAGATAACATGTGGAGTTCAGACTTGTCACCAACTCGGAGGGGCGAAGACCAACGGGAAGGTGAACTGTAGTAGTGTTGTTGAATGTGAAACAGGAATAAGTTAGCATTCAATCAAGTGGAGTTAACGTTTATGTTAGTTATGAGTTAATTGAGTTATCTGATATATTTTTGTTTGTTATCAGGTAAATCTATTACAGAGTTAACCTCTACCAACATATACCATAATGTGGAATGATTGGGTTAGTGAGTATAGTTGGGTCTAAGTGACACGACTTAGAGTCCGCTGTCCTAAAATCCATTCTATTATTTTTGTTAAACAGATAATATATTGTTTTGACAAAAAACTCTTATTTTGTTGACAGATAATATGGTTGTCCGGTTAATGACGAATATAAGCTCTAATAGTCCAGTTATGTCGAGTGCAGATGCGACTTGGAAGATTGAATATGGAAAACATACTTCAGCAATAGAAGGTAATAGCTTTTGTTGTTTTATTATGTGAAGTTGTTGTGGTATTTGAGGATGACTCATATAATGCTGATTTAACAGGTAACATGTGGAGTTCAGGCTTGTCACCAACTCGGAGGGGTGAAGACAACGGGGAGGTGAGCTGTAGTAGTATTGTTGAATGTAAAATAGGAATAAGTTAGCATACAATCAAGTGGAGTTAACGTGTATGTTAGTTATGTGTTAATTGAGTTATCGGCTATATATTGTTGTCTCATATATTTTTGTTTGTTATAAGGTAAATCTATTACAGAGTCAACCTCTACCAACATATACCATAATGTGGAACGATTGGATTAGTGAGTATAATTGGGTCTAAGTGACATGAATTAGAGCCCGCTGTCCTAAAATCCATTCTATTATTTGTGTTAAACAGATAATATTGTATGTTGTTTTGACAAAAAAATCTCTTATTTTGTTGACAGATAATATGGTTATCTGGTTAGTGACGAATATAAGCTCTAATAGTCCAGTTATGTCGAGTGCAGATGCGGTTTGGAAGAGTGAGAATCAATACATTGGGCCCATTGGTGATTGCTACATATGTGTTACAAATCCGTTATCAATTAACTCGGTTATCAGCTAAACAAAGCTAACTAATCATGCTATAAGCAATACACTGTCACAGCTCTATAAAGTTTTAGTAGTTGCTTCGGTTATCAGGTAATCACATAACAGTATTTATTTTCTTTGTGGTCGAATAGTCTTTTGTCCATAGGATAGTTGACAGATTTCCTCTTATTCGTCATGTTCACCGGAAATCTCCCGCAGTTTAAACAGGTAACTATCTTGAACTTGCAAAAAGAGAATCTGATGGGATAACTAACAAATCAGATCCATATTTCATTCTTTCTCTTCACTTCTAGTTGTCAAGACAATAAGAACAACCCAAAAATTCCAGACCACGCCGGCATAGATGGAATGTCGATCAATTTACCAAAAGGCGATTAACGGATGAAACTGACCTCATATTCTTCCAAAGCGGATATAAGATCTTGTATAATGCTAAATTCTTATATGTAATAACCCCCTGGCCCCAAGGTTCAGCTCCGACGACTATAATCTTCTTTGTAACTCATTATCTAACATCTGCAAATCAAATGCCACTAACCCAAAAAATAACTCGGGAAATTGAAAACAGAACTCATCTTTACCATGAATTTCTTCAACAAAAACGATAACATGCACTAGATTAGTGAACGCTGGCGATAACAAAATTTGAAGACGGTTTTTGAGTTGGAGAGATAACCGATAACAAATATCGGTTTTAAACACAAACTCTGGTCTCTTCTTCTTTTTTCTTCCTTCCAAAATAATTATAAAAATATTTAAATCAAAAATCTTTAAAACTTGGATACTGTTGTCGGGATTACTGGCACATGCTATCTGACTGAGGGACCTATTTTTTTTTTTTAGCTCATTTTTACAGCAAACTTAATAAACTTAATATAGGGGTTCAATTGTCTTTTTATTGTGAACAGAACCATAGCACAGTACATAATTTTCACGGCTTAATTTCCAAAGTTTCTCTAGGCAGATTGTGCAATTACTATACAGCTCTACATAAAATACATAATGGAGTAGATATTTAAGTTTGTGTAATTATATTGATTGGGGGATTTATAATTAAAATTATATTTAATAGTGAATTGCAAATTATATTGATGGATAGCAAAATATTTTGTTTATATTATATTTAATAATGTATCTACATATGTATTTTCTGTATTAAAAATGGAAGAGTATTTTGTTCAAATATGCCAATTAGACTAATAAAGAGAAAATGAAGATAATATATATATATAATTATATATATATATTTATTGCTTAAGAGAAAAATACCACAGATTTATTTACATCTATCTTCTATATAGTTCAGTTCTTTTAAATATTTTTATACAATTGATGTTTTTTTTACATAAAATGTCATAAATATTACAGATATGTTATTGTTATTAATTTGAGATAATATACTAAAACAAAAATGTCAAGTGGCCCAAAAAAGAAAAAGTGAAACCTTACTTCTTATATATGATTATTGCTTGCTAGATTGGTCACTGGAACCAAAAACTACTTACCATTTTTTAAAGATCACATATAACACAATATAAATAGACACTAAGATCATATGAGAATCTCAAAACACAATCATAAAACACATAGATCGACTTAAAAACTTGAAAATACATGGCATCATCAAAGACAACATTGATGATACTTCTCGTCGCACTCCTTCTCTCATGTTAGTCTCTCTCTCTCTCATGCTTCTTTTATATTTGAATTGAGTGATTATTTGTTATATGATTGAATGTATATATGTAAATAGGTGTATGGATATCAAATGCAAGGGAGATGATGAAACATCCACGAGATGTGGAGTGTGTTGGAGCATGTCCACCGACGACGATGCATCAATATCAATATTTTGGAAGTTGCTTTAAAGATGACGATTGCCGAAACAGTTGTTTCCAATCTTGCAAATTCCTAAAATGTTCAAATCATGAATGTGACTGCCAACAATGTTAGAAACCATGCTATGCATTTTTTAGGTTATAATAATTTTTTCTTTGATAAATTAAAACAAGTTATCTTAAAATAAAATAAATAAATAAATAAATAAAATTTCTGTTTAAAAACAAAGTAAAGCATTCAACTGCAAAATCTTTAATCATACATTTGTTTAAAAAATGTCGTTATTTATTGCGGATTCCTATTGACCAATTTTTTTTTTGGTGTTATAAAATTTTTGGTATTTTGATTTTCCTAATAAATTTCAGCTTTAGAAAAAAAATAACGCAACTTCAACATATTTTGGGTCCAAACTTCATTTATTAGTCATTCAACTATTTAAGTCATATGGCAATATTTATTTAATTAATTGTACATTTCTATTTTCTAGTGTTATTTGTTTTTGTGGAACATTAGCGACAATGAGACATGCATGTTTTCCTCTCTCAAGCCTCTAGGGAATACCATCTAGACATAAAATGGTGTTACAACAAATTGAACCCTTAGTTTTAAGTCAAATGTCAAACAAAATATACACGATATAAATACCATCAACAGCCAAAAGAGCAACTGGTGAAATTCATTCACTTGTGTATGTGATGTATCTTGATCTACTGAAACGAAAAATCAAACAAGCTTAGATTTAACCTACAACCGCTGGAGTATCCAGTATGGAGCGTATAGCTCCTTCTTGGATAGTACCTAGTAGATTGAAAATTAAATGAAATCTTATATTTTAAATTAATATTTGGTAGAAAACTCTAAAAAAATAAGTTGAATAGAATTATGTTAAAACAGAAACAATTTGAAATAAATATTATGATTATTTTAAATGTAATATTAATAACTTACTATTTTCTAAAGATATACTTCTATATGAAACAAAAATTCAGATTGATCAATAATAAGTATTTAGTCTAAATTTAATATTGAAGTTATATATATTTAAATGAATTTAATTTAAAACTTGTTTTTAATATTGAGATTAGTGTGATACCGTTGACGAAGATTTTTTATTTTGTTTCTAAGTCAAACAATAATGCGTTGGCTACCATGCATTTTTTCTCTGCATTTTATTCTTCTAAATTACTTTTTAAAACATATTTTTATTTCATGCTAATACTGAAATTAGTGTGATATCTATTTTCCTTTTATTTCTACTAAGTTATTTCCTGCGCTATGCTGCATGTGATTTTGTTTTTTATTTATAGGTTGATGTCAATGTGATGAACTTTTGATTTCAGGTTTATAATTGTAATTTTGGATATTACTGTTATTTCAAATTTAATTATAGCTAATATTTTTGCATATATATTTATATTTTTGAGTATTTCAGATATCCATTCGGGATTTTGTTCTCATTTAGTTTTGTTGACATTCTCACATTCTTTCTTTCTCTCACTCAGGTTTGTTTTCTTTCTCTCTTTCTCTCTTTACTCTTTTCTTTTGTTTCTCCTTACTTTCTCTCTCTCACACTCTCAATCTCTCTAGTACTCTGTTTCACTCTTTGTTTGGTGTTTGGTTTTTCTAAGTGATAACAAGATGAAACTTAGAGAGAAAAAGCTTTAAAGACTACATTTTGATATTGATCCAATCGATGCTTTTTTTTACAAAACACAACACACATATATAGTAGTTTTCTCTAACTACTACTTCTTAACTTCCATCATTCAGACACCTTAACTCTAATACCTAGGCTATCATACACAAGCCACACTACACTCACTTAGACTTCCAGCTACTTATCTTAATACTTTAACAACTACCATTTAGCTATTACAACAACTCTGACTTAGGCTTCTCTATGATTTCCGATTGCTGAACAAGTACAAGAAGTCAAATGGAACGATGAACTCACTCTTGCGAGTAATGCTAGAATTAGCAGCGCCGGGAAGCTAAGTTGGTATGGAAGAACTGCTGCTTAGCGGAAAATCCTTCTCTAGGCAGACACTTCCAAAAGGCGGAAGCATGAGGTAAATGCCTCCCAGCCAGGGGGCGGATCGAATCGGAGTTTCCTTACACACACACAATCGATCATTGACCAGCTTCTTCTTCTTCGACGACAATCTGTTGTTCTTCTTGAGCTTGCTTGCTTTTCTTCTTTCTTTTCCTTTTCACCAATATTTGCTTTTTCTTCTTGTTGAAGATTCAATCAAGGATTTCAACTTCAACAAGTTTTAACCATCCATATATTTATGACTGTCTGTTTAGTTCTCTTCCTCATATATAATTCGATCTGGTTTTGGGTTTTGGGTTCTAAAGAAGTCTGCTCTAAAAGTCAAACTTTTGGTCAATTGCAAAAATAACTTTTTCTTCTCGCAGACTGCAAGAAGAAGTCTACTACGAAAAGTCAAATATTTGGTCAAATGCAAAAATAACTTTTTTTTCTAGAAGACTTCAACGTGAAATTTTCCCAGCGGACTTTGAACGGATGTCTGCATTTTTTAAAATTTTTAAAATGCAATTTTATAAAATATTTGTAATGTTTTTTTAAATTTTTTAAAATTGTAAATGCATTTTAGGTATGATTCTTGCACCTGTATGAGTTTGATGTGTTTATGTGTTATAAATATAAAGTTATGAATTTTCTTGATTTAAAAGGTAATTAGCACATCTAAGCAGACTTCTAAAAGAAGTCTGTAGATAAAGTCTGCTGTTACGTATTAGCATATCATAGCAGACTGCATAAGAAGTCTGCCTAATTATTTTTTTTTTAAATTCATTTTTGAAATATTTGTTACTTGTAAAAATGATTTTTTTGTCTTGACATGTTTATTTGTTTTTTATGTTGCATCTATATGAGTTTGACGTTGTTATGTGTTATAATTACAAAGTAATGAATTTTCTTGTTTGATTTATCTATTTTTGCAGACTTCTAAAGAAGTTTAGAAGTCTACTTCCTTTCAATTATTTTTATTTGTTATTGTTCTTGCATTTGTATAAGTTTGAAAAATCAGTTATTCTTGCATTTACCTGTCATGGTTTGTCCTCAACTTTAACTATTGGCCACTTTTGTTAACGGTCTTGATATTATATAAATTACTTTATTAACGCGTACAATGTTAACAAACTCTTGTGGTCTGGTGGAAACAGACCCACTTGTTGCCCAAAGTACGTGGGTTCGAACCATTATGCTTCCAATTTTGGTTATTCTTTTTGTTTTTAAAAAGGGCATAATTGTAAAAAAACTTTCGTCTTCTATCTAGGTTTTTCGAGTTCTGCAACTCTTTTTCGTGGCCGCAAGCCAATTTTTTCACATAATCAGTCAGTTTTTTGCATTATTCTTATTATTCACACCTAAATCTTATAGATCTGGCATACATATATTGATTTCAAGTCTTAAACGAAGAAAAAAAAAAGAATTTTTAAAGAATTTGATTTCAAGTCTTCAACGACGGCCGCTTTTTGTTTTCAAGAGCTTTCGACTTTGCCTGCTTTTTCCTCTTCTTTGGAGGTTGGATTTCCAACGGATCAATCTCCCCAAGAAATTCTGACTCCCAATCCAAATCATCCTCTTCTTCTTCTTCTTCTTCGAGTTCTTCCTCTGAGTTACCAATCACATACGAGTTCTGAACAATACAGAAACAATGACAATACGAGGACATACAAGCAGCTTAGAAACCAGTGCAACCTTATCCAAAAAACCTTTGACACCATACGAGCATCATGAGTCGCATACAAATGAAGACTAAATCAATAAAAGCAAACAACACAAGAACTCATTTGACCTAATCAATTCCAGATTTATATGAAATCAGAAAACCGAAATTTCCCAGAACTAACCAGAGAAAGAGGAAGGTGCTCGAGTGAGCCCGTACGGCGATTCAAGGAAGTCCTCTGCGCGTCTGGAGCAAGAAATCGATTCTTCTTATCAGGGAGAGGCCATGTCCCTGGAATGGGACCAAAGAGCGTGTAAGGCTATAATAGCTAAAATTGATTAAAAAAACAACTAATAAAAGAGGAAATGAAGGTGAGCGACCTGCTACGAAGGAGGAGGAGAATGTGAGATGGAGATGGCGGCGACTGTGGTTAACGATGCGGTGGCGTAGCCCCGGTGGACTGAGACAGAAGCACCGCCACAGTGGAATTACACACTCCATCTTCTGTAATCGGAGAAATTTTGATAAGTGAACGAAGAACATAGCAAAAATGAAGAGCAGCAAGAAAGAAAGAGGATTACAGCAACAAAAAAATGCAGCGCCGTTTTTGGAGAGAGGGATCAAAGTGGAGAGTTTCTGATTTAGGGTAAAATCTCATTTATATAATAGGGCAAAAATATCCGGTTATATCTAGTTAGGTTAATTATTTCCGGTTTAAATCAATATTTTATTTTAATTTCGTTTACGGTTTGAGCAGACTTATAAAGAAGTCTACAACCCCAATTTAGAATTATTCACTTTTGATGTTTATCTTAGATGGTTTAAAATGATTCATTTTTATTAAATTATAATTTATATAGATCATACTTGTTGATATTTGATTTATAGAAACAAATTTCAGTTTAAATTATTTTTATATAATTTTAAAATTTAAATATAAGATTTAATAATATAGTAGACTTCTTTATAAGTCTGCTCTGCAGACTTCATTAATATTTGCAGACTTCGCAGGGTTAAAATCGTAATAGAGCCTTCCGTTTTTTTGTTTACTCATGTAGGAGATAATAGTAATTTCTCTACCCCTTTGACCTATTTTTGCAATAGGTTGAATTTGGGGTATACTTTTGCATTTGCATTCAAATTGTGGCCTATTTTTAGCAATTCCTTTTTTTTTTAACATAAATACTCTATACGTTACAAAATACATAATAGAGTAGATATTTAAGTTTGTGTAATTATATTGATTGGGGGATTTATGATTAAATTATATTTAATAGTGAATTGCAAATTATATTGATGGATAGCAAAATATTTTTTTTAAATATATTTAATAATGTATCTACATATGTATTTTGCTGTATTAAAAATGGAAGAGTATTTTGTTCAAATAGGCCAATTAGACTAATAAAGAGAAAATGAAGGTATTATATATATATATATATATATATATATATATATATATTGGGTAAGAGAAAAATACCACAGATTTATTTACATCTATCTTTTATATATTCCAGTTCTTTTATACATTTTTATACAATTGATGTTTTTTTACATAAAATGTCATAAATGTTACAGATATGTTATTGTTATTAATTCAAACAATTTAATTGTGTAATTTAATGGAGAATTTGAGATAATATATTAAAACAAAAATGTCATGGCCAATAGGGGAGAGAGTGAAACCTTACTATATATGATTATTGCTTGCTCGATTGGTCACTAGAACCAAAAACTTAATTATTTACCATTTTTTAAGGATCATATATAACACAATATAAATAGACACCAAAATCATATGAGAATCTCAAAACATAATCATAAAACATATAGATCGACTTAAAAACTCGAAAATACATGGCATCATCAAAGGCAACATTGATGATTCTTCTCGCCGCACTCCTTCTCTCATGTTAGTCTCTCTCTCTTATGCTTCTTTTATATTTGAATTGAGTGATTATTTGTTATATGATTGAATGTATATATATAAATAGGTGTGTGGATATCAAATGCAAGGGAGGTGATGAAACATCCACGAGATGTGGAGTGTGTTGGAGCATGTCCACGGACGTCGATGCATCAATATCAATATTTTGGAAGTTGCTTTAAAGATGCCGATTGCCGAAACAGTTGTTTCCAATCTTGCAAATCTCTAAAATGTATCAATCATGAATGTGTCTGCGGACAATGTTAGAAACCATCCTATGCAATTTTTAGATTATATAACAATTTTTTCTTTGATAAGTTAATACAAGTTATCTTACAAGAAAATAAAATAAAAACTATTCCTGTTTTTCTTGATGCCTTTTCATAGCTACAATTTAATTATTCATGCTTCTTTTAGGAAACGATTTTGTGTTTTGTTTTGTTAAGGATATCTTATAGAGGTAAGCTACATATATTTTGGATATGTGGGATTATACAAAGATTTGTCACACTAATCTTTCATAGCGAAAGAGATTACATATGAAATGTAATAAAACTGGCTACATTTTCTGTCACCACGTTAAATAAATCTACATTTTGCATCAATATGGGAACTACGCTGCTAATTTCTTAATTGTGGAACACCGGCGGTGATGAGACTTGTTTCGCTCTCGACGAGTCTCAGGAAGACATCATTATCATCTAGATATAAAAGTTGGTATTACAACACCAAGCCGCTCTATGTATTATATAAAACAGATTATAATTGTGCATACCATGTATATGTTATGTATATGCGTGTATGTCATGGGCTATATGTTTGAAAGTAACGGTGGGTAAAAGGGTTTATCTTTTTGGTTACGATCAGCAATTTAGTATAGAGAAAAGTAAGATTTCTTAAAGGGTTTAGTTTGGTGGTTGGGTTATAGGTCTTCGGTTGGGCCTGTGTTATGGAAGAAGTAAAATACCCATTTTTGAAATGTTCTAGTGCTTCACTTCGTATAAGATAGTGTCTGAGATTTATGGGTTTAAAAGCATGTTATGAATATGACTTTGTATCTTGTTAGGTTAGTTAAACTTAAATACTCATCTAAATTACTGCTGGTTACATCTCATTGCAGAGGAGAACAGGTACATGTCAATATGTCATGTGCACCGTGGAAGAGCTTATGCCATCTATTGGAATGCGGTATCATCTCAGCCAATTTTGGGGGGATCATCAAACGGATCTCTTCAAGAATATAAGTGTGCTTGATTCTAATGTTCTTAAATGGTCTGTTTTTCTCATAATTAACATAAGCTTCATTTATCCTAGTAAAAAAAAAAAAGAAAAAAGAAAAAAGTAAGAAAACAGACAAGTCACATGAGGACATACCACATCACAAAATTTGATCCACAACACACTGATAGTTATTCTAACAAGATATACCATCATAAACTTGGTAATTAATTCAAGTAAAATGATTTGGGATACTTGGGAAGCATCGAGATTTTCTCCACCAGTGGCCAATGCAACAGTGCCAGAATGTTTTAAATCGAGATGAATCTCATATCCGACCTGCTCAGTGCTCACCATGAAAAAATCTGGAAATTCAATATAACATGCATGCGATAACATGCACGCGTGATATATAATACCAAAAACCATAAGAGGAAACTGCATTTGTGTTAAATATGTCATATGTTCATTGATTATCGCATGTTAATTACATAAAATGATAAGTGATTAGTGATTACATATGCTCGAACCTGAGAGGTTTTTTGTTTTGTTTTAGATAGACTTTCACTTATTTCCATCTTTTTTTGCCAATCGTATATATCATATCGTATACGTAGACTTATATCTCCTGGTCCATCATAGAACTGTGTGGCCATCTGCTACCTGCCCATAGAAAGGGTTTGAAAAGGTACCCAATTGAATAGTGAATTATACCTGGGAAATCAATAAACACGTCATGGCCTACTTGGGTGGTTCTCATCCCTTTCAACCATGTCCAAGATTTCTTCTCAGTATCGTTCTGGAAACTCCTCACTGAGCCCGATTTTAAGATCGAGGGAAGAGCTTTCTTCTGTTTCGTCTTCTATATCATACTTCAATATATGTAACTATTTTGCAAATAAGCCCCAATACAAAAATTAAAAAAAAAACACAACAAACTAAATCATACAGTTTTATTTTTGTTGATGAACCTTTAAAAATAAAATAAAAATCCTCACTTCGATCCACCAACTTTAGAAGTCGTAAGTAAAAACTAAAATCACTAACTAACTTTTTCATTTTTATCAGAATAGGTTATAAACAAGGGTTAATTCTACAAAAAAAACATTTGCATATTCACAAGTGATCTTTCCCTTTAGTAAAGAAAATTCAACAAGTTTTCAAAAGTCTTTAATTCCACAAAAACATTTGCATATTCACAAGTCTTTCCCTTTAGGAGAGAAATTTCAACAAGTTTTCAAAAGTCTTTTATTCCACAAAAACATTTGCATATTCACAAGTCTCTCTTGACCATTAAGTGCATATTCCCAAAATATCATCAAGATGGAGGAAAGAGCCACGGAAAATGACAAAGCCAAAGAAACAGTAGCTGACACAAAAACTTGGGTTGAAATTAATTGTAATTGGATCGTTACGGTGGACCCCTTATCATCTTTTGCTTGGTACATATACAAGTCAATGAACTTAGAGCATCCTTAACGCTGAAAGTCAAATCAGTTTTTTATTGATTTTTTTTATTATTAAATTTGAGAAATATAAAAAAGAAAGAGAGAGAAATTGGTTAAAAAAACAGAAGAAAAAGAAAAGAAGAATTTTTTTTCTGACCAATCAAAAACTGACATGTGGCAGAAAAAAACATTTTTAATTGTCTCCAAATAAGAAAGGTTTTTGTATTTAACCAAATCCATTTCAATTTTTATATTAATCAATTTCTGTTAAAAACGCTTAAGAACATGTCCATCGCAGGATCGTCGAAAGAATGAGGCTCGAGTTCATAGAATTTAATGGGTTTAAAAAAATAGAATTAAAACCCAAAATCGACGGATCAGTTCATCCGGACGATCCTGATGAACCCGCCTCTTATCGACATGGCGTGACGTGAGTGGACGACGGATTGGAGTAATTTTCGGGAAGGAAAAAAATGGAGGGCCAAAAATTCATTTTTTCCCGAGTTTTTTTTCTCCGTTTCCCTTCTCCACGCGATTATCGTCGACTCTCACCCATCCGTCGAAACCGGAAAAATTTCCCGGTGAAGTGCTCATCCGAGAATCGCGCAACCGTTCATATTGTCAAGGTAAACTTCTGTTATCATCTTTCAGCTGTTTTCGTTTCGATTCGTTTCGATTAATTTCAAGAAATTAGGGTTAGCGATTTTTTGGGGAAAATTTTTGTTTTTGGTTAATCGGTGTTTTTGGGGGGGGGGGAATAGGGTGGATTACGAGTCCCGACACCTATTTGAAACCCGAGAATAGATTATGCGTCTTGTATTTGGAAGATTCGAAACAAAATTTACATCGATGAAATTTTAGGGTTTATGTAATTTGGGGGAAATTTGGGGCTTTCATTTTTTGTTGCAATTGGGGTCTAATTGGGTGTAATACATTGATTTTGAACCGCTGTAGCCCTATTTGGCATACGATTTCACGGTATATGATTGACTTGTTGAATTTTTTATCGATGAAATTAGGGTTTTTGCAATTTGTTGATTTGTGTGTTGAATATGTTTGAAGATGATTATGACTGATCGGGTTCATATGCTTGGATGTTTAATATGTTAGTAGATGTTTGAAGATGGTTGCCATTATCGATGATGAACCCAACTGTAGTGTTAGTTGATCATAACTTTGTTTTCATGATCGGTAGTTTAGGTTGTTTTCATGCATTATTATTAGTTGATAATAACTTTGTTTCAAGTGTATGTTTAGGTTGTTGCGTACTGATCTTAATCTTTGTTGATTTATGTGTTGCATATGTGAGTTGAATGCCATTGTCGAAGATGATTATGTTTCATCGGGTAAATATGCTTGGATGGTTTATCATGTATCATGTTAGATTTATATGATATGATATGATCATCTTATATATGTTTGCCATTGTCGATTATGAACTAAAATTTTCTTGATGTTTACATGATCTGTAGTGTAGACTACTTGGTAATATCTTTGTTTTCATGCTTGATGTTCACATGTGTATGTTTATGTTGTAGCTGACTGATCGTAAATTTTTTTGTTGACAGATAATGCCAAGCTACAGCAGTGGTTCTTCAGAGGAGGAGGTCCCCTACTGGGCTTACGCGGATACGACTTACGGCATACCCGAGAAGTGTTTCTGTGGCCGAGTAATCAAGCTCAAAGCAAACAAAGTCAGTCGCAAGTATTATGCTTGCCCGGAATGGATAAACGAGGTGATCTTTCTGTCTTCCTCAGGTCTTCATTTATTCGGGTTTGAAGTTCAACGAGTTCATGCATTATTATTTGCTAACAGTTTGTCATCAATGTAGGGCACTTTTGATCACATGCACCAATGGTGGGACGACGCAGTTACAGAACAGTGCGAGATTCTCGCGACCAGGATAGAAAACCAGAAGGACCTGATCCTCAGTGTTGATCGGGGTAGAATCAACACTGAATAGCTAGAAAGCCCTGATCCTCAGGCAATAGGAGAACTCCGTGAAGAGCTAGCAAGGCTTCAGGGAGAAGTGCGGAGTTTGAAGGAGCAGCTTGGTACTCCAGGTGACCGTTTGTCGATGCTGATTTACATTAGTGTTATTGCGGCTATTGCGTATATCTTTAGGGTTTAGGGATGGCTCATGTATTGTAGTTGTTTAGGGTTATGTTTAGTTGCATTCGGCTGTAGTAATGTACTTGTTTTAATGGGGTCTTTTAATCTTTTTTTTTGTGAGGATAACGTTTAATGGACTTCAACGGATCATGGTTTACTTTAAGGCATGCGGCTCACCCAGTAAAAACGTTCTCTTGTAACTAGCCTCGTTGTGTTTAATGTAGTTGGTAAAATGGTACATTGGTGTTGTTAGCTTTAAGAGTGGTTATGAATGCTTGATATGACATGTTAGGTTTAGGTTGTGTGATAAATGGTAGTTAAACCTGTTCAAACTTATTTACAATTTTTCCGAGAACTTGAAAACCCTGATTAAAAGACTCTCACCTACTATGTCATTAAAACTAACAGAGACTCACCCTTAAAGACACAGAAAAGACTGTCAACCATAATTTAAAAGATACTCAACCATAATTTTAAATATAAAAGACTATCTTTGACTCACTCTTTCTTTCCTCTCTCTTTAACTCTTTCCTCACTCTTTAACTCTTTCCTCACTCTTTAAAAACACTCGGTCACTCTTTTCACTCTCTTTTTTTGTTTACATTGTTCAATTTCTGTAACTTTCTTCTTTCTTTTACTCTCATCCACTCTTTCTTTCTTTCACTCCCTTTCGTAGCTTTGAATCTTTTTATGGATTCTCAGAACTCTTTTACCCACTCGGAAGGGTTTGTCAACCTTTTAACCAGTCAGTTGAACCCTGAATCGTACTCGCCTTGCATAGATTTAGTTGGATCATCAGACATTCCTTTGTTTAGTACACAAGGATCTGATGATCCTCCTGATACTGCGCTGAAGAGGAAAATCTGGTCGCCGAAGGAAGACTTGGTCCTCATAAGCGCGTGGCTCAACACTTCGAAGGACCCGATAGTCGGTAATGAACAGCATTTAGGATCGTTCTGGAAGCGGATTCAGTTATACTACAACGCAAGCCAAGATATTGAAGGACTGCCAAGGAGACAGTGGTCTCAGTATAAGCAACGCTGGGGGCGTATAAATGATCAGGTGTGCAAGTTTGTGGAATCATACTCGGCTGCGCTGAAGGAGAAATCAAGCGGTCAGAATGAAAACGATGTGATGAAGCTTGCACATGAGATATTCTTTAATGATTACTCCATAAAGTTTGCCTTCGAACATGCCTGGCGAGAGTTGAGGCACGACCAAAAATGGTGCACGAGTAGCCAAGATGTGACGTCGATGAAAAGAAGAAAGGTTGAGGACTCGGCTCAGTCCTCAACCACCATACCTGCAGGCGATAATGAAGATGTAGTCGAGGTTCGTCCACCAGGAGTCAAGGCATCGAAGGCCAACGCAAAGGCATCACGTGTTAAGCCCAAGAACAAGGACATGAAGGAGTTCTCTTCCATGTGGGAAATGAAACAAAAAGATCTAGAGTTGAAAGATAAGATTAGGGACAAGAGGATTCTTGAGAGCCTTTTGGAAAAGTCAGAACCACTTACTGATATTAAAATAAACCTGAAAAACAAGTTAATTAGTGCTATGTATGGCCTTTAGGTATGAACTATGAAATTTGTATGTTTAGTTTCTTTTGTTTAGGATGGTTTTTGTTATGCACTTTGTTTGATGATACTTTGTATTGAACTTCGGTTTGTATGTTATTTTAATTATGAACTTTGTTATGCTATGGGTTTTTGGCTTATTTCTATATATGTTCGGGCTTTAGATATATGAAATTTGAAGTATGCCATTTTTCTCTTGTTTGGCTATATTTCAAATACAGACTTGGTTCTGTATAGCTTTGGTTTATTTCTATGTTGCCTCGTTGTTCCATTTACTTTCTGTGAATTACATCCACATATAGCTTACGTTTCTTTACGTTTCTTTACTGACGTATTTACGTATCTTTGCAGGTTGTGTCACAGCCACTTGGTCAGTACAAGTTGGCTGACACGTCCGTGACCAATATTGGAGGGGCCAAATGCTTTTGTTGTATTCTCAACTCACCGCTTATTTTCTTATGTAATAGAGACCATATGTTCACAACTATCTTTGTAGCCACATATTGTAACATTCACCCGTGTATTTATATTAGACTTAACACTTGTACGTTATTTCATAGTTGCAATCTTCTTTCTGTCTCATATTGCTCTCAACTCTTTTTTTTTGGACGACTCTTTGTCAACATCTTTCTCATCTAAACACAAACCTCTTCATCAAACACAAGAAAAGCTTTTAAACTATTACTTGGTCGAATTCTTATTTTGGCTCAAACTTTTCATCAATTTATTTCTTATCACATACATAAAAACACCAAAAATATGGCAGCATCTTCTAGCAATGGATGGGAAGATTCAAATGATGATGCAATTGATGATGCATTTGATGATATGTTCGATCAGAGGTTTGATGCCAAATTCGATTCTATTCTTAATCAGCTTGCGGAAAAAAAGAAAAAAAAAGAGAGCATATATTGAAAGAGAGAGGGAACAAGGTCACAATCGGTTATGGAATGACTATTTCAGTGATGATGCAACCTATCCACCACATATTTTCCAACGCCGTTTTAGAATGACCAAGGATTTGTTCATGCATATTGTTCAGCGCCTCTCCACAGAAGTTCCGTACTTTCAACAAAGAAGAAATGCCATCGGAAGATTAGGTCTATCTCCTCTACAAAAATATACGGCAGCAATTCGTATGATGGCATATGGTACCGCAGCTGATGCAGTTGACGAATATCTCCGGCTCGGTGCTAGTATGGCATTGTTATGCTTGGAAAATTTCACTGAGGGTATAATATCCTTGTTTGGGGATGAGTATTTGAGAAGACCCACAGCTGATGATGATCTACGACGCTTACTGGACATTGGAGAGTCCCGGGGCTTTCCAGAGATGATAGGAAGCATCTATTGTATGCATTGGGAATGGAAGAATTGTCCTATCGTATGGAAAGGACAATATACACGCGGATCAGGAAAATCGACAATGAAGCAGTAGCATCCAAAGATCTTTGGATATGGCACGCATTTTTTGGACCTCCAGGTACGTTAAATGATATTAACGTTCTTGATCGTTCACCAGTTTTTGATGACATCTTGCATGGTCGAGCTCCAAAAGTGAGATATTGGGTAAACGGTAACGAGTACTGTTTGTCATACTATCTCACAGACGATATTTATCCCAAGTGGGCAACATTTATAGAATCGATTCATCTTCCTCAAGGACCCAAAAATAAGTTATTCGCAACAGCTCAAGAATCCGTCCGAAAAGATGTTGAGCGTGCTTTTGGCGTTCTGCAAGCTTTGCAATAATTAAAAATCTAGCTCTTTTTTAGGATAAAGAAAAGATTGGCAAGATTATGCGGGCCTCTATTATATTACACAATATGATAGTAGAAAACGAACGAAATCGCTACAATCTATCCAATTTAGAAGAATTCCAACAAGCAGAAAGAAGCGAAAATTCACATGTCGATATGACGTATTCTACTACTAGGCCTACAAATATCTCAAATTTGATGATGGCGAAACGAAACGAAGTCCGTGACAACGAGATACATGAACGATTGAAAGCGGATTTAATCGAAAATATCTGGAATAAATTTGGTACTTCTTAAATGATTTAAGTATTTCTATATTTCAAATGTTCTATGTTTTTAATTTTCTTGTAATACATTTTTTTTTCTTTTTTAGCCGTGTTTAAAATTATAAGTAATAAATTATATTTCATTTTTTTAGTAATGGTGTGTTTAAATTTATTTCTTTTAATAAGTTTAATTTCAAAAAAAAAAATTCCGGATGAACCCATTTTTGGGTTTACTACTGGAACCACAACACACCTGAGTTCTTCCCACAATTTTTTTTTTTTAAAATTAATTTTAATTTTTAGTGAACCCCATTGAGGGGTTCAGCAATGGACATGCTCTAAAAGACAGTGTTGAGGATGCTCTAAGTTAATTCTAAAGATAATTTAAGAAAACAAATAAATTTAAGACAGCATTTAAGGAGACGCTTAGTTCTACTTGTAGTAAGATAGACAGACCGTTGTTGTGAACCAAAAAAATAAAAAGAGAGTACGAACCTCCGACGTCGACGATGCCCACGTATCTGCTCCTCACCGTCTGGTTCCTTTTGTGTATTCCTGGTTCGGTTCATCTGGTTCAAGCTCAAAACCGAACCGGAGCCACTACTCATCCCGAAGATGGTCTCTCTACTCTGTTTTCGAAACAACTTAACTACAAGTTGTTTGGTTTAAATAAACTGACGTCTGACGTTTTTGTTGTGGGAATAAACAACAGCGCGAGCTTTGAACTCCATCTTCGCGGCTTGGAAGATACAGGCGGGGGAACATTGGAACATCAGCGGCGAACTTTGCTCCGGCGCCGCCATCAACAAGGACATCGTCATCGACGATGAAAACTACAACCCTTTTATCAAATGCGATTGCAGTTTCGCCAACTTCACAAAGTGCCGCATCATCGCCCTGTACAGTACATCCTCTCTGGCTCTCTCTCTCTCTCTCTCTCTTTATTTTGTCTGAATTTGTGAATTAACCCACTGAATGTTGCCATGTTGTTCTTTCACTTCCACAGCAAGATTTATGAGAAAGATGTTGCAGGACCTATACCTCCACAGCTTTGGAATTTGACCTACCTCATCAACCTGTATAGACTTTAATTTTTTACGTTTTTCTTTATTCTTTTTCTTTATCATCATTAAGACTGACTTTGGCTCCAAAACTCCTAATTATTCAAAAAAATCACATGCCTCCTTCTTTTTAGGAACCTGGCTCGAAATTTGCTTACAGGCTCCATTTCTCCTGCAATTGGAAATTTGATTCGAATGGAATGGCTGTATGGCTGTTGATTGAATGAAACGTTCTTCTTCTTTTTTTTTTTTTTGTAATCTCTCTTTCTTGTCACTCACGCTCCAACTGTTTCTTAACTACTGTAGAACTTTTGGGGTCAATGCCCTGTCTGGCCCCTTTCCCAAGGAAATTGGTTTGCTTACAGAATTGAAATCGCTGTAATTAATTATGCTTCTTCTTCTTCATTCATTCTTATTAAAAACAAATATCATAAATATATGTCAGATTTTGATATTTCCTTATTATTCAACCTATTTTGTATATATTTTCTGCATGCATGCAGTGGTATTGGTCTAAATAACTTTTCTGGTTCTATACCAGCTGAGATTGGGAATTGTAAGAAACTACTGAAATTGTGAGTATAACAAATTAAATTATTTTCATGTATTCATTTCTGCAGTGTTTTAATTCAAATATGAGAACTTAATTAATATTCTTT
The DNA here is from genome assembly GCF_000478725.1 of Eutrema salsugineum. Classification (NCBI taxonomy): domain Eukaryota; kingdom Viridiplantae; phylum Streptophyta; class Magnoliopsida; order Brassicales; family Brassicaceae; genus Eutrema; species Eutrema salsugineum. Next base: position 4,930,885 of record NW_006256908.1, on the reverse strand, counting down.
CAAAATCATCGTCTAGTGTTGTAAGCATTTTTTACAATTTTTTGCAGCTACCTAGGAGATTCTGGACTTACAGGGGGAATACCTTTATCATTTGCTAATCTTGTAGAGTTGGAGGACGCGTAAGATTTTATTTTTTAATTAATTCGAATATCATTTAGTTATACCGTTGGATTTCTACATTTTTGTAATCTGTTGATATTACTTCACATTCTTTCTTCGTTTTTCCATGAGGTGATTTTTTCCTTACTGTTTGCAACAGTTGGATTCACAATATGGACCTTACTGGTCGGATACCCGAATTTATAGGAAAATGGACCAAACTTACGATCTTGTAAGAATGATTTCATTTTTTTTGCAGGGTTATATATATCTAATGTATTTGTTACATTGCTCTTGTTTTTAGATTTACTTTATCGTAATTTTTACTCTTAGTGGAAAATTTTTCATGACATTTAAACTTTGATATTCAGCGATTGCTATCATGTTTTGCTACAGGACAATTTTCGGAACTGGTTTGAGTGGTCCGATACCGTCGTCATTTTCCAACTTAACTTCTCTTAAAGAATTGTATGTGTTGTTGCATTGTTTTCAGAATAATTCCTTGTTTACTGTTTTCTCTGTCTTTCCCTCTCTCCTCGACATAATTCTATCCTAAATGTAGGAGGCTTGGTGATATATCCAATGGAAGCTCTTCTCTTGAATTCATTAAAGAAATGAAATCTCTAAGTATATTGTAAGGCAACAATTCTACTCCAATTCATGAACTATATAATTCCCTCTCCTTCTTACGTGTATTTAATTGACTAGCATTGATAAATGTGTCGCAGAGAATTGAGGAACAGCAATCTCACTGGGACAATACCCTTTAACATCGGGGAATACTCAAATCTGACAAAAGTGTAAGTTCAACATACATCTAGCTAATCTGTAAAATGAGTGATATGATCTGTTATCATGCATTTTTGATATTATTATTTCTCATTTTTCCTCATTCATTGAAGTTAATTTGTTACCGTGTAATTTGTACATCTCTGTTTTCCAGTGATTTAAGTTTCAACAAACTGCATGGACCAATTCCGGCTTCACTTTTCAACTTAAACCAACTTACTCACTTGTAAGTTTTCTACTTCTTTTAGGTCTATAATGTTCATATCTACCAAATGAAAAAAAAAATTGTTGTCTTCATATTAGGTTTTTGGGGAACAACACGTTGAATGGTTCTTTGCCCACTCAAAAGATTGAGACTTTGAGCAATATGTGAGTTACAAAGTCCTTTAAAATTGATCATCTTTTGAAAGCTACAAATTCATGATATAGACTCAACTTTTGTACAAGATATATAATCAGATAACTGTTTTGGAATATATTTCATTTCTTGTAGATCCTAATCATTCTTCTTTTATTCTTCCAGAGATGTTTCGTACAATGATTTGTCTGGTAGTCTTCCTTCATGGGTCAGCTTACCAAACTTGAAACTGTAAGTAAAGTAATCACTATATCTATAGTACTTATATATATATTCACGGTGTACTTCAATGTCAGATATTTTTATATCAAATTATTTATTAGAATCATAACAAAACTATATGTAATTGGTGCAGCAACCTTGTTGCTAACAACTTCATCTTGGAAGGTCTGGACAAGAGGTGATTTTTATCAAATATGATTCTTGTTGGTGCCTGAAATTCCACTTTCATCTTGTTTTCTTCTTGTTAAATATATTTTCATTTGTGAATAAAGGATTTTACCAGGACTGAAGTGCCTGCAGAAGAATTTCCCCTGCAATCGAGGCAAAGGAATCTGTTAGTGTGACAAAGAGACATCATCATAACCGTTGTGCTTGTATATTCTTGTTGGAAAGAAAACACATTTTCTTAAAGTGTTTTTTTTTTTTTATTGGCTGATGTTTAGATTCTGATTTTTCAATAAACTGCGGAGGCCCACAAATACAGTCTGTAAACGGAGCAGTATTTGAGAGAGAGGACGAGAATCTTGGAGCAGCTTCATTTTTCGTGAACGATGTTCAGAGATGGGCAGCCAGTAGTGTTGGACTTTTTGCCGAGAGAATCAATAATGTATGGGTTATCAACACTGTAGACGCAGAGCTTTTTCAGTCAGCAAGACATTCTTCATCTTCACTACGGTATTATGGGTTGGGGCTAGAAAATGGAGGCTATACCGTAACACTTCACTTTGCTGAAATAAAAATTCTTGATCCTAACTCTTGGAAAGGTCTAGGAAGACGATGTTTTGACATTTATGTCCAGGTCTGCCCTACCCGCTTTTACAAGTTAACTTTGTTTGGTGTAATAATAATCTTCTTGTTGAATTCTGAGACCTAACTCTGTGTTTTCCAGGGAAGACTTGTTGAAAAGGACTTTGATATACGCAAAACAGCTGGTGAAAATACTGTTGTTGGAACAGTTCAGAAAGAATATAAAGCAAATGTATCAGAAAATTACCTTGAAGTTCATCTTTTATGGGCTGGCAAAGGAACAATTAGTGTTCCTATTCTAGGTGTTTACGGGCCACTAATATCTGCCGTCAGTGCAAAACCAGGTATCACAACAGCTAGCTAATTCTTTTTTTTTCTTCTTTTGCTTGAATTTTTTTGTTTCTTTCTTCTTTTGCTTACATATTGTTGTTGTTCAGATTTTACACCAACTGTAGCTAACAAGCCACCATCAAAGAAAAAGTATAGGACTAGTATTGTTGTGGGTGCTATTGTTGGCCTAGGACTTTTGAGCATCTTAGTAGGCGTTTTTATCTTCATCATTCTAAGAAGCAGGAAACGTTATACAGATGATGAAGGTATATATAGATGTCATAACTACATAAACAAGCCATTGATCTTGAATATATTCTTTCATATTGGTTCATATATATTTTTGTTTTGTTGCAGAGCTGCTTGGTATGGACGTAAAGCCTTACACTTTTGCATACTCTGAACTTAAGAGTGCCACTCAAGATTTCAATCCCTCAAACAAGCTTGGAGAGGGAGGATTTGGGTCTGTTTATAAGGTAAGCGCCATATCAAAAATTAACAAAATGCACTTGTTTGCTTTTGTTATGATTTAACACATATTGACAGGGAAACCTGAGTGATGGAAGAGAGATCGCGGTGAAAGTGTTGTCTGTTGGATCCCGACATGGGAAAAGACAATTTGTTGCAGAAATCGTAACAATTTCTGCAGTTCTGCATCGCAACCTAGTAAAACTTTACGGATGCTGCTATGAAGGAGATCATCGTTTGCTCGTATATGAGTACCTACCAAATGGAAGTCTCGACCAAGCACTATTTGGTAACGAACAGAAAGATTAGTTATGTATCTTATATATTTTACACCAAGCTGATTTGGATGTTGCAGGAGGTGAAAACACTTTACATCTTGATTGGTCAACCCGTTTTGAGATATGCATGGGAGTAGCCAGAGGTCTAGCCTACCTCCATGAGGATGGGAGTGTTCGCATAGTACACAGGGATGTGAAGGCTAGCAATATTTTGCTTGACTCTAAGCTGCTCCCAAAAGTTTCAGATTTTGGGCTTGCAAGGCTATACGATGACAATAAAACCCATATGAGTACCAAAGTGGCAGGGACCATGTACGTATCCCCAAACCCTTTTAACTTTTTTCTACTTTTGCAATAATACTATGGAGTTTATAACACATGATTGGGGAACCAATGTAGTGGATATCTTGCGCCAGAGTATGCCATGCGTGGACACTTATCAGAGAAAACAGATGTGTATGCCTTTGGTATTGTGATTCTTGAGCTAGTGAGTGGAAGACCAAACTCTGATTGGAGCCTGGATGATGAAAGAAAATATCTTGTTGAATGGGTAAGTCCTTGTTAGTTATATACGTTTTGATTAGAAATGGTATAAGCCGATATAATCTTGGTGTATATAGGCATGGAATCTACACGAGAAAAGCCGTGAAGCTGAACTAATCGATCATAAGTTGATGGAGTTCAACATAGAAGAAGTGAAACGCATGATAGGCATTGCTCTGCTGTGCATTCAAGCATCTTATGCCTTGAGACCACCGATGTCAAGAGTGGTAGCCATGCTTTCAGGAGATGTTGAGGTCAATGATGTAACTTGCAAGCCAGGCTACCTAACTGACTGGAGTTTTGATAACACCTCAAGCTCTTCTTTCAGCGCCTTTCAAACTAAAGACACAAGCGCTTCTTCTTCGTCCTACTCCACGAGCTTTGTGACGCCCAAAGACGGGGACTTTAAGCCAATGCTTGGACTCAAGATCAATGAGGGGAGATGACAATGTTTCCTCTTATCTACTATAGACCTTTGTATATGTATTTCTTCGTTGGTTGGAAAAACATACAGTATTTCACTTGGATTCAATAACAGATTTTGATGTGTTGAAAGAATTTGATGATCGTCAATCGTGACTTCGTTATTGATGTTGAAAGTTGAAACCCCTCCTTGTTTTTACTTCATTTGAAAATTTGTTACGTATATAGAAAAAGCTTCAATTTATGGTTGACTGTGTTCTGATTTCTGATTTGAAGGTTCTGATTATATATAATTGATCTTTTTTTGTGGCAGTAGTTATGACTGACTGACGAGCTTAGAAGTTTCCTGGAGTTGAATCTTCCTAAAGTTAAAAAAAAAAAAAAATCAAACACGATATTCATATAACCATTACTACATAAATACCATCAACAGCCAAAAGAGCTTCTTGTGAAAATCATTTACTCCTTCAACAAATGCAAATAGAGCTACACCCACTTGTTTATGTGAAGCTTGATGCATCTTGATCTACTGAAACAGAAACCCAAAACAAACTTGAATTTAGCCTAGGACCGAGGGGGTATCTAGTACTTGGGTAGATTGAGTATCCTCCTTTAGTTAGCATGTAGAACATTTGATCGGTGTTAGAATAAGTGATGTTGGAGTCGTAAAAGTGGTTGGAAAAGATTTCGATGTTGGTCCATTTAGAATCATGAAAATATTAGTACTATCCTCTCTCAGTTTTTTCTTTTCCATCAATTGGTAAATTTTTCTACATTGAGGTCTAGTAATTTTTTATGAGGACTTATTATATCATTTATTTATAGGGTTTACCAGAAAGGAAAAAAAAAATCTTTTTAGTAATTTAACTAAAAAGCAAGTGCATATAAGTATGTTCGTGTAATAATGGACCTAATTTATCTGTTGTGCATAAGAGTAGAAGACAACATAAAATAAAATTAAAGAATTTTTACATGTATATGTATAACTATAAAAAATAAAAAATGAATAATTTGTCCATCGCAAAAAGAATTAAAAGCATTCATATTTACAAGGAAGGAATAAATAAGGTATATAATTACTGAAAAAAAAAGGTACACAATTTGGTAGTAATAAATTGCGTTTAAAAGTTAAGAAACAGAAATTTATATGATAATTATATATATATATATATTTTTCAAATATATATATATATATCATATCTCACATAATATGTGGAACCAAATGACTCCTTTAACAGATATGTTGGTCAATTACGACCGCAAGACATAGAAACAACATCTATAAAATATAAAAGTAAACCCTAAGTTTTTTTAGATAAATACCAAAAAATATCAGACTTTTGTTTATCTATGATTACCATCTTCATACTCACTAATTATGCCTTCAATCTCCATCATTTTCGTCAGATTTTTTGAACATCGGTCCCCTCAAATTGTTAATACTGGAAATATCAACTAAGGTTGAGATATCTTCATTGTTTCTAATAGCATTTCCCAAATTGAAAACAAAAAACACATAGTTATATTGTTAAACTAGAGAAAAAAATAATATCTAAAAGAGAAGAAAGGACTCAAAATATATTAAGAAAAAACTTATCATACAAAAACTTAAAGTAAAGAAAAACATACAATAAAACAGTAAAAATGTACAAAAATTGTCCAAAAATACCATATTTATGTGTTTCCCGTTTTCTTAATGACTATAACCTCCAACCAGTAATTCTTATGATAAGACTCAATATATGTTGATTTTAATCATCATCAATCCCTGAGGAATTTTATCGATAGATACAAACAAATATGTTCTCTTTTGATTCTGATATGTTTAGTAAGGATTCGATAGACATTATATCTATGTGTTTCTAGTATTCTTAATAACACTAAACTCACCAGAAATTCTTATACTAAAACTCAATATATGTGGAATTTAATCATTTATGAGGAATTCTATCAATAGATGAGGACAAATGTATTCTCTTATGATATCTTTGATAAGGGTTGAACCATTAACAATGTGTCTTTCATCATGAGTCAACTTTAGCATCTTTTTCTCGTTGTTGAAGTCTTTGACATTACATGTTCAAACCATATCCCCAAAACATGTCCTCATCAAAAGTGAATTTGATGGCACCACTGATACACAACATAAATGCAATATGCTTCTCAAATCAGCACTATTTTGGAAGTATTGTTGGTAAGTGATTTAGATGAATCACCAATATCAAATCAATAATAAACAAGTGAGATAGAATCAAATGCTATGGTTTCATATTGGGAGAAATATAGTTTCATTGTTCTCTCATATTAAACTTTACGAGATTTGGCTTACAGGCTCATGTTTAGATAGTAACAAACTAACTACTTTTAGTTTGAAATTCTAAATCATGACTGATTTTAACTTGTTAATAATTTAACAATTATTTTTTGGTATATGCGACAAAGGTAAAAATAATCACTACAAAAACAAAATCATAAAAAAACAAAAAAAAAAGTTTAAATAGAAAACCCATTTGTTTGATATGGTGATTGTACACTAAATAAATTATCTCTTTTATTATGAAAAAATTAAAATTATATTCGATAACTTTCACACACCAAAAAAAAAAAAAAACAGAAGCTCAAATGTATGTGTCCATAGTGCCATAGATTCATGGTTGGGTGAGATTTGTTAGTGGAACTATGTTAAAGTAGGAATAGGTTGGGAACAATCTAAGGAGTTAGAATTGTGTAACCCCAAATCAAGTGTAATCTTTTGTAAGGTTAACTAAAAAGATTCTACTATTAGATAGAAACAGTCGATTGATTGAGGTCCAAAATCACATGATATCTTGTTTCTTCGAGTTTCTCACACTAACATTAACCTCTCAAAATATGCTCGGATCATATTGAAAAGCCACCACAAAGATTTTATCAACTAAAGCGTTCACACTTCACAATTACTTCTAAACCACCTCCAAAAAAAACCACAAAAACCTTGCGAGTTTGTGACAAATATATAACAAACACACACACACGCGATTATAACAATCGAATTCCGCTTACACAGTATACACTATCACAAAACAAGGAAGCACAGCCCTTGGATTAAACACGAGAAGCTCCTCATCGTCGATCCTCAAAAGGGCCCCACTCTTGCTCCTCGTCCCTTGCCCAACCAGAGAATCAAACCCTCCATCGCTCTTATCCACGTCATCATCATCCGGAATCAAATCACACCCGACCCGACCCGCTACGACCCGACAAACCAGCATCGCCCGTTTCACGTTCATAAACCCAAACTCTTCCTCCACCTCCTCAGGAACCGCCACGTGTCCTCTCCACCCCGTCGCAAGCGTCGCGATCCCGTCGAGCTTCGGCGAGAACCCGGATCCGATTATCCCGCAGATGCTGCAGTACTGATGTCCGCAGAGACTGGAATTACCGTTTTGCCCTAGGTCACACATGAACGTCGAGCAGTAGAATCTCAGGAGCTCGTTCCCGTCGGCGACGCACCGTTCGTCGTCCCACCGTCTTCCTCCGCCGCTACGAGCGGCTTTCGCCTTGACGAACTCTCGATACTCCTCGAATCTCGTGAGAATCTTTTGGCTGTTGTGGACTTTCAGGATCCGATGGATCTCCGGGATTTTGTTCCCCTGTTCGGGCCAACCCGATTTGAATATGATCTTCACGATGTTCGTGCTCGATTCGCCGTCGATTAGCTCCGATACGGCGTGCTTAACCGCGATGTGGTGCTCGAGGAGGTTGATTTTGGGGAAAACCTCGCCGCACGACGTGCAGGAGTAAATCTCGCTGCGCAGAGGGAGAAACAGAGAATCCGAATCCGAGAACCCGGTTTCGATACGGGTTTCCGGGTCGGGTTGATTCGTCGTATCTGGTTGGACGAGAGTGACGAGAGAGTTCTGAGAAGATCTAGCGGATGTGAGAGTAGGACCGTTAGGGTGCGTTTGGTTACGGGATTTGGATATCCTCGTCGTGGATAAGAAAACCCGTTTTAAGTAGGACCAAGAAGAGGATAAACCGGAAGCAGAAGGTGATGAAGAAGATACTGTTCTAAGCTTCTTCTTCCTCCTCTTATGTCTACAGTCTCCTCCTCGTGAGAAGAAGAAACAGCCGAGGAAGAGGAAGATAAGAGAGAGAAAATGTTGACGTATCAACGACCCGAGTTTTCGCGCCGCCATTCACGAGAGTAGTTATCGCTAGACTTTGAGAGAGAGAGAGAGAGAGAGAGAGAGTTAGTGTTTAGCAGTTTAATCAACCATTGGAGAGGTGTAAAGAAGAAGAAATGATGAAGAGGAGAGGAGAAGGAATGTAAAGGTGTATGAAGACAGGAGAGATACTAAAGGTATAGAAGAAGAGTAGGTGCGACGCTATTTTATGTCTTTTTCAATATTTTTCTTCTAATTTTTGCCAGAATATTTGTCTCCCTTAAATTTATCATTTTTTTGTATGTTTATGCGAATCTTACGATGCATTGGTTAGTGTGTGTACATGTAAGTGAGTGTACATTGTTTTTTTCTTTCACTGAATTTCCTTACAGAATGTGCCATGACTTACCATGATGATCTCAATTTTGCAGTAACATCGAATTCTCTCCCATTTTGAATGAAATTTTAAAATTTGCAGATAATGGTGGTATGGACAGATTTATTTCACATCAAACATAATATTGATGTTGGTATTAATTAATGGCTGATATCTCAATGTTTTAACTCTATATACTTTATGATCATTTGATTTTTTCTATTTCAGGTTCTATTTTCCACTTTTTCTCTATTATTTCTGTACGATGTTATGTAATTAATAACATTTATGTTATGGTATCTGTATGACTGTATACAGTTAATGTATTCACAGAAGCAGAACTCGAAATTTTGCGGAGGAATCCGAGGCTACCGAATTATTTGTATGAATATAATTATAAATATCTGGTTTCGCAAAATTTGTTGCTTAGGATATGGACGTAGACAGAGGAACACGTGCACATGTCTCATTTCTTATCTAAGCTCATCAATGCATATGTTTACTTATAGATCTATGCATATGATCATAACAAGAAGAAATAAATACACTAGTATCGTGTATACTATCTTTTTCGATAAATAGTAAATACATAAAGTATCCTATTTGTAAATATATCTTTTTTTTTTCGTATTTGTAAATATATCTATTCAGGTAATTTAGGCTTTTGTGGTTATACAGGAACAGGACAAAAATATAGGTTAAGAGTTCGCTTTCACGAAAAAAAAAACAACAACAAAGTAACCAAGTGGCAGTTAAATGTGCTAAGTTATATCAAATGGTATATAATTAGCTGAAAATGTAGTATATAAATGCCTTATGCATAGCACCTTCTTGTTTTATCTCAATCGATCGTGGTTTGGCCGCACCGTTTTTTCTTTACAAAATTTATATTGTAATTACTCTAAAAGACAACCACATAAGTAGTCAAATTTAACACTATGATTGATCAGAATTGGAAGTTTATAAATGCCATGTAAACTTTGGAGTGACTTCAATTTACTATACCATTTGGTTGGATCAATCTTTTTTTTTTTTGAAAAAAGTGGTTGGATCAATGTAAAATTAGTTATTTTGAGATTTTTAACCAAAAAAATGCATGTTTTTTCCGTATACAAGCAAAATAAGAAAGTGTAATTTGGTAATATGTCGTTTAGCTAATAAATATAGAAATAAAAATATAGGGAAGGAAAGTTAGTGATGAATGATTGAAATGGTGAATGATAATTGAAGAAACTGGGGCCACGTGAGGAAGTATGTACTTTTGAAAGCGGGCCATTACGAAGCCCTTCCTGTCTCCATCCACATGAAAGTGCTTCGTTTCTTACGACCAAAGTTTGCGTTTCTTCTATTTATCACTTGAGTCCTTGCCTTCTTGTTTAGCCGGTATATATTTACCATATCTCTCAATTAAACCTCTTTGAATTGATGAATACCAGGCTTTAGTTTACATTACATCTACGATATTACGTTAGACCAAAACTAGATCTACCTGTCACTACAAAAAAAAGTGTGTATTAAATCACTTAATTTGTATCACTAAAATAAATGATATTGTTTTAAATCATTTATTACCAATTGATATGAAAATATGTAATTTAATAACTGATTTTATCATTAGTTAATTTAACATCAATTCAATAATAAATGATGCAAATTTTAATTAATTTATATTATTTTATGAAAAGTGATACAAAAATATGAATGCACATCACTTAGATAATTGATGTAACTACATTTTTTTGTTAATATCAATTAAAAAATAATATAAATATTACATCAATTAAAAAATGATGCTAATTAATTTGTTAATTAACTTTGATGTTTTTCCCACATCAACAACTAAGAGAGAAGGTAAGGAGTTTGGTTTCTTATAAATAAAAAAAATCAATATTGATGTATTATTTATAAAATAATTATAAACTAATGTTAAAATAATTAAAATAATTTAATACGAATTTAAAATTATTATATGTCTTTTAAAATTGATAATTATTATATAACATTACCATCATGAATATTGATTGATGCAAATCTTTAACATCATTTTTTGCTACCAATACAAATTAATATCGATTACAATAATTAATGCAAATATTTACATCATTTGCTTAATTGATGCAAATATTTACATCATTTGCTTAATTAATGCAAATATTTATATCATTTGCTTAAACTGATGTAAAATATTTACTGATGTAAATATTTGCATCACCACTTACATCACCACTTTTAGAATCACTTATTTAAGTAATATAAAATTCTTTAACATCATTTATAACTGATGTAAATATAAAAAATAAATGATATAAAACACATTTATTTGTAGTGCGTATGGTTAGATTGCGTTGGTTAGTGAAAAACAGAAAATGTTTTCTGTTACTTAATTTAAGAGTTAAGAACTTTCGAAGAACTAATTAATATATCAATTAACAGTTACCAAAAAAGTTATTAGATATTGGTAAATGGAATCGAATCATAAGCAGGCGGTATTATTAGCTCCGTTTCAATGGATAACGCATGCAAACAAAGAATTATTTGACGATGCACAATAATAATGCCGACTTAAAGAAAAGCAAAAGAAATAAAAATTGTAGTCATAAAGCCTAAGCTTAGCTAGGGAGCACTTGTGGTGGACAGCAAGGGGCACATTCGATGATTAATCTGCCGCACCACAATCTTGCATCATTCTCATCCCCTACTCTTGGACCGCCATTACTAAGAAAATATAAGAATATAATTCGTCAGATTGTCATTTTTGTTACAAGTTTAGATATTCTTTTATTCTATCTACATATGATCAATTATTGTTTTTATACATTCATTATTTTATACAACTTTAGGTCAGAGGGTGTTGTTATGCTTTTATTAGAAGCAAGTAAATGTTTTGTTTTGTTTTGTTTTGCCTTTAAAACAAAGTATATGTTTTGCACATATTACTACTTGGTTGTCAGAATCTTATATTTACTACCATTACTGTGATGAAGCATATCGTCAACTTTGGCCTTATGAAATTAATACATGTGGGTTTATCTTTATTAACGTCAATTGCATTGAAAAAGATCCCACAGCATATTTTTATTTAATTAATTATCTGATTATATGTTCTTTCGCATCTTTATTAACGCAATTAGTGGGAGTTTGGTTCCACCTTTGGATCCTATCCTTTATTCCACATAAAGTATATCATTTTCATATTATATTACGGATAGTAAATGATTGCTATTTAGCGTATTATTGTATGTCTTTTGTTTTGATAGGCCTAAACTTCTACATTTGGGGGAGGGGGGGAAGTGAACAACAAACTTTGGTTTGCATTTTGCAAGCTTAATTATTTGGGCCTCATATGGGCTTTATGTTAAGCTCAGATTTACCTCCAATAATTCTGTTAATAGTTACTTCCCGTTAGATTATGACATCTTCATCCAACCAATACTAGATCGCCACTTGTCGTCACGTCAGCCACGAACTTTTACAAAAATCAGTTCCTCTCTCCAAAAAGAAGGCGAAGAGAAAGAGTGAGAAGAAGAAGGAGTGGAGAGAAAGAAAAAAAACAAAAATCTATCTCGCCATGAACGCGAGAGCTCTGCTTTGCTCTCCGAATCTCCACTCTCTCTACACTTCAAATCGTCCGCCAGAAACCTCTTCTCGCAACCGCCGGATTCTAAAATCGGATCCGAAGTCGTTACGGGTATGGATCTACCCGCGGAATCGGTCCGCCGTGTTCCGGGTTTTGGTTCGGAGCTCCGACAAAGGAGAGATTGGGAATTCGAATGCGGAGGTATACGTTGATAAAGAGATAGTGACTAGAAACGGCGTAGCTTCCGATTCGCTTAGCTCGCTCCCATGGTGGAAGGAGTTTCCGAAGCGTTGGGTGATAGTGCTTCTCTGTTTCTCAGCTTTTCTTCTCTGCAATATGGACAGAGTAAGCTTTCCCTGTAGAATAAATTGATTACGAAATCGAAAGGTTTTACGGAATCGAAAGATTGCTCAATTAGGAATTGGAGTTACCAATTTTGGACAGATGGTGTTTTACAGGTGAATATGAGCATAGCAATACTTCCGATGTCGGCTGAGTATGGTTGGAATCCGGCAACAGTTGGTTTGATTCAGTCTTCCTTCTTCTGGGGTTACCTTCTCACTCAGGTAAGCTTCGTCTTCATTGTTTAGATTTGAATCAATAAGTATGTGTTTGAATCTTAGTCAGTGGCTTGTTGATATGACAGATAGCTGGTGGGATATGGGCAGACACGGTAGGTGGCAAAATGGTTCTTGGCTTTGGCGTAATCTGGTGGTCAATCGCCACAATTCTTACGCCTATAGCAGCTAAACTTGGTCTCCCGTTCTTGCTCGTTGTTCGTGCTTTCATGGGAGTTGGAGAGGTTTGTGATTACTTTCTTAAGAATGGTTAAAGTATCAATCAATCTTGGATTGTCCAATAAGGAGAAGTAAATCTATTCTCCATGGTATCTCCAGGGTGTTGCAATGCCTGCTATGAACAATTTACTGTCCAAGTGGGTGCCAGTGCAAGAAAGAAGCAGGTCTCTCGCGCTTGTTTACAGCGGAATGTACATTGGATCCGTCATTGGTTTAGCCTTTTCGCCTTTCTTGATTCATCAATTTGGATGGCCTTCTGTGTTTTACTGTTTTGGGTCTCTTGGAACTGTATGGTTGACTCTGTGGCTGACTAAGGTCAGCCTTTCTCTACTGCTTTTTTTAAGACTCTGGTACCATTAATGGACCTTAAGATTAAAAAGGTGTGTGTGTGTTGTTACTAACTATAGGCTGAGAGTTCACCGGTTGAAGATCTGACGTTGCTCCCTCAAGAAAGAAAGCTAATTGCAGACAACTGTGCCAGCAAAGAGCCAGTGAAGTCGATCCCGTGGAGGCTGATATTGTCGAAACCGCCGGTTTGGGCTCTCATTTGTTGCCACTTCTGTCACAACTGGGGAACATTCATTCTCTTAACCTGGATGCCAACTTATTACCATCAAGTCAGTTCTGTTACTGTCTTTACATGGATCTTGATGTTTTTTTTTTTGGTTCTTCTGATTATTTGTTTAATCTCACTGAAATTTGGGATGCAGGTGCTGAAGTTCAATCTAATGGAATCAGGGCTTCTCTCAGTATTCCCATGGTTGACAATGGCGATATCTGCAAATGCTGGAGGATGGATCGCTGATACACTCGTCAGCCGAGGTTTCTCTGTAACGAATGTCCGCAAGGTAACCTGCAAATTACCTCTTCAGTCCATTTCAAATCTAGTCAAAGTAATTCATTCGATAATCGTTTTATACCTTTTCTATGATGAAATTCAGATAATGCAAACAATTGGGTTTCTTGGACCAGCGTTCTTCCTAACACAGCTGAAACACATAGATTCTCCTACAATGGCCGTTTTGTGCATGGCTTGTAGCCAGGGGCTTGATGCGTTCTCGCAGTCTGGTCTATATTCTAATCATCAAGACATTGCTCCAAGATACTCTGTAAGTATAATCAATTACTTCTTTACCAGTCATGCTACTCAAAAAACAAATGGATTAGCACATTGTTGTTGTTGTGGTCAGGGCGTGTTACTTGGTCTGTCTAACACTGCTGGAGTACTTGCCGGAGTTCTTGGCACAGCCGCGACTGGTCACATCCTACAACACGGTAAGGACTCGCAACACTTAAGTTTTTCTTTTCACAAAAAAATTGTATTAACATTGACAAGAAATGCCTCAGGTTCATGGGACGACGTTTTCACGATTTCGGTCGGTCTTTACCTAGTCGGGACCGTCGTTTGGAACTTATTTTCAACAGGAGAGAAGATTATTGATTGATCCACACCGAGAATTGATTTCATTTATCAGTCAATAGTTCAGCTCCAAGACATCTCCAGGTGCAAGTGACTTCACCTCATACCAGTCTCGGATTATACAAAGTATCATTGCAGAGGTTGAGAGCTTGTTGGAATATTGCTTTTTGGCTAGGAAATTCTTCAGGAAATTTCTGCTCGTTGATTTAGGGAAAATGCATATGTAGATGAAAAGTATACAGATAAGATTTTGTACATACACTAAGCAAAAGATTCTCAAGGTCACACTTATACATATTTCTACTCTGCTCTATATATTTTACTTTTATCTTAGAGATTACATGCAACTCTCTAATATGCTATAGCTTAACCAACGGGTTACCAAGAACGAGAATCTTCGAAAATTCATGGGCATGACTAAAAACTCAAGATGTACGGCCAGTGGCAGAAGTTGATCGTGTGAACGAGGTCGATGAGTTTATGAACTGTATGCAGTCTTCTATAGCCTCTGATCTACAGGTATTATCATTAGCGACAGAGATAACCGAAGTCTGAGATCTACCGGTGGAAGAAGCCTTCGATGGTGGAGATCTCTTCTTCTTCTTCTTCCTCATCACCACTAGACGTAACCCCTTGACAAATTTAGAGCTGAGATGGTTGATCAGTCTTGCTGCAGTAACTTCTGTTTTCCTCGGTAGCCTCAAGCCACAGCTTGTTGTGCATCCCGGATTCTTACCATACGGTCCCTTGACTGAGGATTGCTTAGCAGAAGTTACTGGTCTAGTGTTTGCATTTAACCGTTTTGTTCCTGTAGGCAACATATCAAAAGAGTGTGAGAGCAGTTTAAGTTGAGGAGAGTGAGGGAGAATATATATATATAGGTAAAGAGATTGATGCTGGAACAGTTGGCTGATGTAGTTGGACTAGATAGCCCATGATTATTTATAATGTACCAATAATGACATGATTACACTTTAAGCCGTGATTACTGTATACATCAAAACTTATTTTAGAAAAGAATTGTAATGACTAACAGATATAAATATATCAAAAGCTCTTAACGCCGAAATGTAGAAAAGAAAGTTAGCCCAAGAGCGAAAGAAGAGACTTTGTTAAGTTTTCTACATTTCCACTATGGAAAGTAAGTATACGAAGGTCCACAGAGATAATAAAACCATTTGTTTAAGCATTTTAAAAGGTTCTTTCTATGAAATAACCCTTCCGTATTGTCCCTATTTGATGATCACCCTTGTGTTTGCACAAAAGAAATGTGAACTAATTTTGTTTTCTTGACTCCTGGAGAAGCCGAGATAAACTAACCTTTTAGAGATTGCAGATACCTTACTTGAGACTTGAGGCTACCAAAGAAAAAGAGAGAGAGAAGAAAGAAAGAAGTCAACAATGGTGGGCGCAAGAATGTTAGCAAGAAGCAATTTTATGACATACATACAATATCAAACTAAGGAGAGTAAGTTGTTACTTGTGAGAAAAAACCATTGAGATCAGAACAACAATCATTGAATGATTGATTAATCAGTGTTTAGATGCTAATGGGCAGGTGATTGACAAATATGGCAGTTTCAAACATGGCAACAAGGCAATAAGGAATACAAAAAATATTCCATCAAGTCTAAGAGTGGGATAGTGAAAAGATTTAGCATACGAGTCTAATCATAGACCTCTAAGAAAAGATAATCCTAATCCGAGACATGAAGATCATTAGTTCTTATAACTCTGATCAACTCTGTTGGCATTTAAACTTCAAGAGACATTGTTACACTGGATCAGTATTCGATGATATATACAGAGAGATGTCAAAATAAATGTAACTCACGTTGTTGATATTTAAGCATTGTTCACTAGCAAAATCTCTGCACCTGAACTCAGATTTTGATCCAAGAACCCCCTAAATTCATCTTCGTCTTTGAACGGCTTTGGCACAACGAGATCACTGTCCAAGTTATACCAGACTCCATTGATTCTTCTCATCACAACCCAATGTCTGCTTCTCCAAAGTCCACCATATCGCTTCACCGGAACATTCAACACGATACCCATTAGAGTATCCGAATCAAGATCAATCGAAGAAGCTCCAAGACGTTTATCATGCCAAACGACACTCTTGCCTTTGCCTTCAAGAGCTGCGATCATCACGTTTACGTCGTAGTTTCCGGTGAGCGTGTTGTGGTGAGGCTTGAGGAGCAAAGAGAGAGGCGTCCACGTTTCTTTGTTCGGATCATCGGCAACGAGCTCCTCCGCGATTGAGTTCAAGTTTTCCCGCGTGAATGCGTCCTTGTCCTGGAGCAATAGCAAAACTCTTAATCGCTTGCTTAAACTAATTTCACATCAATCGGTGAATCTCTGGGTATCGAGAAAGTAGGGGTTACCTGAAATAGATTGTTAAGGGCGTGCAAGAGGCAGAATTGCAATCGTTGTCGCTCGTGATAGATCTGAGATTCGTAATTCGACATCTTCCGGTGACTTTCCCGGTGAAGAAATTAGGGTTTATCTTGTGAAACAAAGCGAAGGGGTTTGGATTATTCGATATCGAGCAAACGACACAGCGAAGTTCGATCTCTCATGGATTCATTTCCAGATGAACACGATAGACTTGGATGAGTACCGAAACATGCGCCGTTTTAACATTTAAATATAAGATACATGTCGTTTTTGTCTTCACCTGCCGTCACGAGCCGACTAAAGAACATCTCATCGTCCCGGATTTCTTATGGAAAACAGTGTGCCGTCTCGTTCTTTTGTTTTTCAACCATTTCCACATATAATTTCTCTGCCTTTCTAGTCATACGTGCAAGAAAAGGCTCATATTCTATGATTCGTGTCAAAACAAATCAAAACTATTATGTAACCTTTTGAAATATTGGATTTTCAGAGCCTCAGGCTCTTGTGTGATCTTACACGAAAAATGAAAACCGAAATATAATGTTCCAAGAACTCGTAACCTCCAGGCTCCAAAACCTTTTTTCCGCATTAGGTATGTTCGTTTTGCTTATGTTCTACCGCAATATAAGATCATCTTTTCGTATTGAATACAATTTTTTTTCACATTTTTTGTTGGTTAATGAATGAGCAGAGAAAGCTGAACAATAAGAACAGAAGATAATTTTCGTTTGGCTGATAGCTGCTTGTTCTGGTCGATGCCATACCCGGAGCCACAGCCATTAAGATGGGGGCGAATGACCCCAATAAAATTAAAAAATTGGTGTAGTTTTTCAAAGCCAAATGTCAAAACCCCCACTCATAATATTACTTATATCCCATTTGCCCCCAGCGAAGAAAATTTCAAGCTCCGTCACTGGCCATACCTCTTATATGCAGTACATTTATTTTATTTTCCCTGCATCAGTCTAGCTTCATAGATGTCTATAAACACGACATTTGTTTTGCTTGAGCAAGTCAAGATTTTCCTTAGTTATAAATCTTGTTTGTGTCCTAACACTGGAAAACAAACTAACAGAGAGCAGATTGATTTTGCATTTTTCCCTTTTAAGATTCAAAAGACTTTGGCATTCTTTACTGTTAGTGACTTAGTGCATTAGTTAAGACTTTTTTTCAATGGCTGGAAGTCAACGAAGCTGAATTTCTTAGCTCAACCATGGACCGAGACTCTCGGGAGAGCAGCAACAGTAGAAGCTTCTTCTCCTAAAGAAAGCTACAGAAAGAAGAAAAAAAAACTGCACACTCCCTGCGCAGGCATTACCCTGTTCAGGTTCAAAGGGACTTTCTCAGCCTGGTCCTGGATAGCCCCGCGCAAAGGCTATCCTGGTTCAAGCACCCCTGGTGCTTTTGCATGTCAATTCACCAGCCAAATCATAGATAAAAGTATTGAAAAACATTAACTTAGCTTGTCTTTATTACTGACTCTGACTCGAAGGAACAGACAGAAACACACATAGATGAAAGATAGTTCTAAAAAAGTAACAAGACATAGAGACTACTTAAAGCTTACCAACACTTTGTGCCTTATTCAGGTATAGTCCAACAGGCAACAAGACTTGATTAAGCGAAGGTCTTTTTCTCAACCCATTCCCTCCCTGATGAAGCAGAAGCAAAAGAAAGATGACAAAAGACAGAAATAACAGTAAGGACACATTTGGCCATATTTGATTTGTTGAGTGAGAGCAATGTCTTAAGCAAACTGACCATTTATTTCAAAGCAGCCTTGACATAGTTCTCTGGCAAATAGATTTCTCCGCCTACTTCACCATGCTGCTCTCCGCTAATGGTTTTCTTTGCGACATTGAACTCTTCACTCATAGCCTCCATTCCTCGTCTGACGGCTTCTTCAGCAGTGCCATAACCATTCTCCTCTGCATACTTTCGGATGTCTTCGGTTATCTTCATGGAGCAGAACTTTGGTCCACACATGGAGCAAAAGTGTGCAACCTTGGCTCCATCAGCTGGAAGAGTTTCATCATGGAAAGACATAGCTGTCATTGGGTCCAACGACAGAGCAAACTGATCCATCCATCTAAACTCAAACCTCGCTTTGCTCAGCGCATCATCCCATGCCTGAGCATGTGGATGCTGTTTGGCTAGATCAGCTGCATGAGCAGCGATCTTGTACGCTATAACCCCGGCCTTCACATCGTCCCTGTTTGGTAAACCAAGGTGCTCTTTTGGTGTTACATAGCAAAGAAGAGCTGTTCCCAAGGCTCCAATATTGGCAGCTCCAATGGCAGAGGTAATGTGATCATATCCAGGAGCAATATCAGTAGTTAAAGGACCAAGTGTGTAGAATGGTGCCTCGTTACACCATTCCAATTGCTTCTGCATATTCTCTGGAATCTTGTGCATTGGGACATGCCCTGGACCTTCATTCATCACCTGAAAAAATAAAATCAACCAGTATTGAGAATATGTATGCAGATACATACAAATTGGTATGAAGACAAGTGAACAAGATAAGTAGTTGTCTTATACCTGGACATCTTTTTCCCATGCTCGGCGAGTAAGTTCACCTTGAGTAAGGAGCTCTGCAAACTGAGCAGTGTCGTTAGCATCATAGATCGAGCCAGGTCTCAAACCATCCCCAATCGAAAGAGCCACATCATACTGGTTACAGATGTCTAGAATATCATCCCAGTGCTCGTAAGCAAAGTTCTCCTTGTGGTAAGCCAAGCACCATTTAGCATGGATGGATCCTCCACGAGAAACGATCCCGGTCATACGCTTGGCTGTTAAAGGAATGTAACGCAGCAAAACTCCAGCATGGATTGTGAAGTAGTCAACACCTTGCTCAGCTTGTTCAATCAGAGTCTCTCTGAACACTTCCCAGCTAAGATTCTCAGCGATTCCATCCACTTTCTCAAGCGCTTGATAAATGGGGACCGTACCAACAGGAACAGCTGAGTTCCTTAGGATCCACTCGCGTGTCTCGTGGATGTGACGACCAGTTGAGAGATCCATGATTGTATCAGCTCCCCACATTGTTGCCCACTGAACCTTGTAGACTTCTTCTTCAATGGAGCTTGCCACAGCTGAGTTTCCGATGTTCGCATTGACCTTGACCAAGAACTTCCTACCAACAATCATCGGCTCCAGCTCCAAATGCTTCTTGTTGGAAGGGATAATGGCCCTGCCTCGAGCAACTTCTGATCTTACAAACTCAGGGTCCATTTTCTCCCTTGCAGCACAATATAGCATTTCCTCGGTTATGATTCCTTGTTTAGCATAGTACATTTGTGTGCATCTTGGTGTTCCCAGCTTTTCACGGCGATCAATCCACTCCTTCCTTAGCTTAGCAAGTCCTGATTGGTAAGTTTTCATTTGTTATTGATAAGTCGCATAGAAAGTAAAGTTGAAAGCTTTGAATCACACATACCAACGTGTGGGTTAACGTTTTGAGGACCACTAGTGTCATATGCGTCAAAAGCTGGCTCACCACCAGACAAATGCACACGTCTAAAAGGAACTTTAAGGACATGGCCAGTTTCTTCATGAACGATTTCACTAAAAACAATCAAAACCAAAACAAGAGTGATTCAAACTATTCCAACGAGAAAAAGAAAGAAAAATGTGAAACTGAGTGAAGCAATACCTGTGTTCTTTAGTGCTCTTAGGAAAGCATTCCTCAAAAGATGGGATTGGCTGAAAATCAGGAGAAGAAGGATCGATGGTGTGTTTTCTCTGCTTGGCTCTCTCTGAGTTAGTCGTTGGGGGATCAAACGTCAACGTGGCTCGTGTGCTTGTTGTCTCCTTCTTGGACCGAACTGCAGCAGCTTGAACAACAGACACATCGAATCCAGGTAATAAGGAGGAGTTTGGAAGTTTGGGCCAAGCTGAGTGGTTTTTGTTGTTGCACACGACCGACATCAAGGTACTGTGTACTGAAGCCATAGCTGCAGATAATATTAACATGAAAGATGTAAACTTTCATATTTACATGAAAGATGTAAACTTTCTCATTTCCATGAAAGATGTAAACTTTCACATTTACATGAAATATGTAAATGACAGTATATGAATCAATCACTGTTCAATGGAGATTATCGAAATCTCTAGGAGCATGAGAACAACAGAAATCGCAGAATCTAAGGGGAAAAACAAAAACCACATAACAAGATGTCGTAGCACATACTTTGAAGAATCAAATCGGCTGAAGAAAAATCAACAAAACTCGATCAAACAAATCAAGAAATTGTTCAACTTGCATGCACATTCCTGAAATTAATAGTGGAGAAAGAAGGAAAACAGAGGATTCGAACCTGGAAAGTGAAGAGTGAAGAAGATGACTCTGTTATAGAACTCGATCCGCGCACAGTGAGTCACTCACAGCTCTGATGAAAAAGAGAAATGATTCGGTCCTTAAATAATGAAACGAACCTCCTGAAGAATCTTACTAATATTGTCTAATTTTGCGTACGTGTCTCTTCCCTTCCTCTCAGATATTTTGTTAGTCTTTCCTATGATAAGGTACGTGAGGAGGAGAGTCAATCACCTTTACATGAAAATATGAAACCAATTAACAGCATAGTACCAAATTACTAATTAGCCTTTTGGTTATTTTAATTTTAATTTTTTTTTTTTAATTTTCTTCATTGAATAACATCCGTTGGTTATTTATGTAGGTGTCCTTTTCTTTTCTTTTCTTTTATTTTTTGTTTTGTTGAAAGGATTTTTTTATATATAAAAAAATGATTTCTGATATTCTAGACACCTGCAAATAAAACAAAACAAAAAATGCTTATGAAGAACAAAAAATTTTGGTTAAAGGTTTTTTGTTTTGCTGATGATGCCGAAAGAAATTAGGATGGTCAGTTTGGTTCACATGTTGAATACATCTGTTTTGTTAATTTGCTCATTAAAAAAGTGACATTTTTTTTTTTTTTGAAAAAGTTTATCTGTCTCTAAACTTTATAAACCTCTACATGAAGCTTCTGATTTAATGATTTATTATCATCAACTTATTAGAACAGTATGTAAGAAATAAAACAAGTTATTAGAAAAATGTGAGATATAAATATGAAACTTATAAGCTTTCAAACTTTTTTAAAATAAAAGTAACACCTAGTTCTATAGAAAATTACACGTGTAGATTCCATTCCAATTATATGGTAACAGGATGGCCACTAAAACAAATTTAAAACGATGATAATCAAAAATAGTAAATATCTATTGAGCTCTTACTATGGTTTTTTTCCCAATACTCACAATTCATAAACCATACACAACTAAGAATTGCCTTGGTTTCTCAATATATATTGTTCACTCTTCCTGAAAGCGACATTGATATATATTTTGTTTTGTCCATATATTGATATATATATATATATACTATATATTTACGATTATGTAAGTCTATATATGTAGATTTCACCCTTTTGTGACGTAAATGACTGAACTAGCATCAGTTTACTGAGACCAAAATACAGTTGATCACGAATCAATTGTTTAATCATATTCATATCTAGAAAAATCAGAAAAATGATTAAAATAAATCATCTACGAAGGAAAGAATTATTCTTGTATAGAAAGATAATGTTACAAGTTAAAACCATTGACGCATCTATATTTGTATATTTAAAGTAAACTAATGTATCTTTATCTATATCCATCCAACTGGACTCACAAAGAAATGATGTAATTGATCTATCATGTTTTAGTTAGAAAGAAAAAGGCTTATTTATTCATATATCAGTTAGAAACTCACATGTGAAAGCCCAAAATCTAAGAAATAAATGCACAAACAGAGAAATAACAGGGGTTAACCTGCAAATTAAAGTAATATAATGATAAAATTATATTTCATCGCCTACAAGGTTGATAGCTAGATGAACTATAATTTAAACCACAAGACAGGAAAATGAAGTAAGAATATGAAACTCACGTTGTTTTTTTTTTAGTGTCAAAGAAACTCACGTTAAGCATTGTTAAGTATCTTTAAGCATTGTTCACTAGCAAGATTTCTCCACCTAAACTCAGGTTCTGATCCAAGAACCTCATTACTTCATCTTCGTCTATAAACGGCTTTGGCACAACAAGATCACTATCCAAGTTATACCAGACTCCATTGATTTTTCTCATTACAACCCAACGCCTGCTTCTCCAAAGTCCACCATACCGAGTAACCGGAACATTCAACACGATACCCATTAGTGTATTATCTGCATGATGAAGAACAATCGAAGAAGCTCCTCTACGCTTATCGTGCCAAACAACACTCTTGCCTTTGCCTTCAAGAGCTGAGATCATAACGTTTACGTCGTAGTCTCCAGTGAGCGTGTTGTGGTGAGGCTTGAGGATCAAAGAGAGAGGTGTCCACGTTTCTTTGTTCGGACCATCGGCCTCGAGCTTCTCTGAGATTGAGTTCTATTACGATATATTCCATATATCGTATGTGAATATTCTGTTGTACATTTCAGTCATTTGTATCTATCGAATTAGGTTAGAAACTCTTGTATATATTTCTGGTCTTGGACCTAACATAAGGGAAGAAAACCTTTTTCCATACAACTCGTTTTCTGGCATGGTATCAGAGCACGACTAGGGTTTCTTCCTTAAACGGCGCCGATCATCATTCTTTTCTTGATCGACTCTCTTCTCAGTTTCTAGATACACGATGACTGGTGACAAAGACACAACGACGACTTCAACTTCTGATGGTACTGCAGCGATAGTACCAACGAAGGAGACGACTTCTGCGACGCAGTGGAGAACGATATCTCCATACGACTTGACCTCGAGTGACAATCCGGGAACACTGATATCCCAACCGTTGCTTAAAGGACCGAACTATGATGAGTGGGCTACGAATCTTCGGTTAGCGCTTGTGGCAAGAAAGAAATTTGGTTTCGTGGATGGCACGATTCGTCAGCCTGGACCAGACGCACCCGACTTGGAAGATTGGTGGACTAATAACGCCTTGGTGGTGTCGTGGATCAAGCTCACGATCGATGCAAACGTGCGCTCGAATCTCTCTCATCACGATGTGGCTCATAGCTTGTGGGAGCATATTCAAAAACGATTTTCGGTGAAAAACGGATCCAAAATCCAAAGGATAAAGACGGAGATCGCTACTGCTCAACAAAGAGGACAGACCATTGAGGCACACTTTGGGTATCTCAACAAGCTGTGGACCACTTTAAACGACTTCAGACCGTTGAAGCGATGCAAGTGTGGCAATTGCAGGTGCGAGCTCAACACTCAACTTGAGCAGGAGCGTGATGAGGATCGTGTACATGAGCTTGTGCGTGGTCTGGATGAAATATACATACCGACGAGATCAGCTCTTCTCTCTCGTGTCCCTTTTCCTTCATTGGATGACGTCTACAATGCATTGACACAAGAGGAAGACTCTCGGGTTGTGGCTCGGACGTACACAGAGGAAACTGGTGGTGTCAGTTTTGCGATGCAGACCCAGCCGCGACGTACGGCTCCGGAGAATCCATACAAGAATGCGACGTGTACAAGTTGTGGCCGGAAAGGTCATGTGGCGGACAACTGCTTCCGTCAGATCGGGTTTCCTCCATGGTGGGGAGATCGACCTCGGAATCAAACTCAGGTCACAAATGAAGGTGGATCTTCTCAACAGGTTTCGCAGAGGAGCAAAGGGAAGGAACCAGCGATGGTGAATGCGATGGTTCCTGCGTTTGGTGCACCAGGTGCGAGTTCATCAACGTTCTCAGAGGCAGATCGGGTTGGATTCAGTGGATTGAATGAGACTCAGTGGAGAACGCTGGTTGCGATGTTGGATGAACGGAAACAAACTCCACCTTCACGTTTGTCTGGTAAGCAATTTTATGAATCTTGGATTATCGATACCGGCGCTACTAACCACATGACAGGAACGCGAGAGTACCTACAGGATATTCAAACGATGGCTCCTGTGAGTATTAAGCTACCAGATGGCCGCTTTACGGTGTCAGTTCAGAAAGGATTGGTTCTGATGGGAACACAGATTACATTGTGTGACGTGTTTTTAGTTGAGGGATTACACTGTCATTTGATTTCGGTTTCACAGTTGACTCGGGATCGTTCTTGCATCTTCCAGATATCTGACAAGCTTTGTACTGTTCAAGACCGCACCACGAAGACCCTGATTGGAGCGGGTGAGCAGCTGAACGGTCTTTACTTCTTTAGGAGTGTGAATGTGGCTGTGGCGTTGGTGACTGGGTGCACGGATCAGCTTTCGCGGGACGTATGGCATCGACGCTTAGGTCATGCATCTCCTAAAGTTGTAGAAAAGTTACCTATTTCTGGTTTTTCTAGTTCTGTTGTTTTAGACAATAAAGCGTGTGACGTATGTATCCGCGCCAAGCATTCCAGAGATTCTTTTCCAGTTAGTTTGAATAAGACTACATCTCCATTTGAATTGATACATTGCGACTTGTGGGGACCCTATCGAACACCAGCTCTTTGTGGGGCTCAATACTTTCTTACCATTCTTGATGATTATACTCGAAGTTTATGGTTGTATTTGTTACCAAACAAACAACAGGCTCCGACTAAAATCAGACAGTTTTTCTCTCTTATCGAACGATAATTTCAGACTCGAATTCAGACGTTTCGATCAGACAATGGCAGCGAGTTTATCTGCCTCACTGAATTTTTTCGCGACAATGGGGTCATTCACGAGACCTCTTGTGTTGGCACACCCCAACAGAATGGAAGAGTTGAGAGAAAACATAGACATATCTTGAATATCGCTCGTGCACTACGGTTTCAAGCTTCTCTTCCAATCGATTTTTGGGGCGAATGTGTTCTTGCTGCGGGATACTTAATAAATCGAACACCCTCAGAAGTCTTACATGGGAAAACTCCATTCGAGATGCTTTATAACCGACCTCCACCGCTGCAACACTTGCGAGTTTTTGGATGTTTATGTTATGTTCATGAACAACGACATGGTGGCGATAAGTTTGCAAGCCGTAGTCGACGCAGTATCTTTATCGGATATCCGTTTGGTAAGAAAGGGTGGAGAGTTTACGATATTGAAACAGGGAAAATTTCGGTATCTCGAGATGTGATATTTTGTGAAGATGAGTTTCCATTCTCCAAAAGCTTGTCTTCTCAAAGCGGTGACTCTGTTCCTCCGACTTCTCAACCCGTTATTGAAGATGTTGACTTTGCTCCTGCATCGTCTCCTCGTCTTGAGGAATCTCCTTTGATTGATATTGTTGATACTGATACTGCAGAGGTTGGGGTCAGAACTGATGATGAGACCGTGCCTGTTGCAGCAGGGAATCGTACTGAACAGAGCATCACTGAACAAGCGACACCTGATTTTGCGAACATTGCTCCACCTGTAAACGAGCACATTGAAACAGAAGAACCTGAGGCTGTCACAGAGGATACACGATCTGTAGATGAACTTCTGGGGCGTGGTCATCGACAAAAGATCCGATCGACGAGGCTCAAGGATTTTGTGGCGAATACCATACATGCGACCTCATGCTATCCGCTTGAGGATTTTCTGTCTTGCGATCGGTTTTCTGAGAGTCATCGACACTTTCTTGCTGCCATCACTGAACATACGATACCACAGCATTATTCTCAGGCTGTCGAAGACCCGTTTTTCTGTGAAGCTATGCGAGTTGAAATCATAGCTTTGGAAGATAATGATACATGGACAGTGGAAACTTTGCCTCCAGGTAAGACGGCTCTTGGGTGCAAATGGGTTTACTGTATAAAGTACAGATCGGATGGCTCTATTGAGCGTTATAAGGCGCGCCTGGTGGTTCTTGGGAACAACCAAATCGAAGGAGAAGACTTTACGGAAACATTTGCACCTGTCGCTAAAATGACTACGGTTCGATGTTTCCTTGATCTTGCAGTGTCTCGGGATTGGGAAGTTCATCAGATGGACGTCCACAACGCCTTCTTACATGGTGACCTTGAGGAGGAGGTGTTTATGAGATTGCCTCCAGGTTTTCGAACAACCGATAAGACCAAAGTTTGTCGACTTCGGAAGTCTCTATATGGTCTTCGACAGGCACCCAGATGTTGGTTTGCCAAATTGTCTAAAGCTTTGAAGGAATACGGATTTATTCAAGCGGTTCCGGATTATTCATTGTTTGCTTTCGACAAAGACGGGATTCAGATTTATGTGCTTGTCTATGTAGATGATTTGATCATCACAGGGAGCACTCCGATGGTGATTTCGAAGTTCAAGGATTACTTGAGCTCATGCTTTCGTATGAAAGATCTCGGTATCCTTAAGTATTTTTTGGGGCTTGAGGTGGCTCGTAATTCAGAGGGTATATATCTTTGTCAACGAAAGTTCATTCTCGACATTCTTACGGAGACGGGTCTGCTTGGAGCGAAGCCGGTTTCTTTTCCGCTGGATCAGAACCACACACTTGCCTTAGCATCTGGCGACACGATTAGCGATCCTTTGCGGTACCGTCGTCTTGTTGGACGACTGATTTATCTCCGGGTAACGCGACCTGAATTATCATATGCCATTCATGTCTTATCTCAATTCATGCAAGCTCCGAAACAAGCTCATTGGGATGCGGCATTACGGGTGGTTCGATACCTTAAGTGGAATCCTGGACAAGGTATTCTTCTTCGATCTGGACAACCTCTTGTCATCACGGCTTGGTGCGACTCGGATTGGGCATCGTGTCCGATTACGCGGCGTTCATTAACGGCTTGGTTCATTCAGTTGGGAGGCTCTCCAGTTTCGTGGAAGACTTTCAAACAACCGACGGTGTCTTGTTCTTCGACAGAAGCGGAGTATAAGGCAATGTCCGATACAGTTAAAGAGCTTCGGTGGTTGAAGAGTCTTCTTACTGTTTTTGGTGTTCAGTTCGATGCTCCGATCATCGTTCATTGTGATAATCTTTCGGCGATCTCATTGGCAGCAAATCCTATTTGTCATGAGCGAACTAAACATGTTGAGGTGGAGTATCATTTTATACGAGATGAGATTATCAGTGGATTGATTACAACTGAACATGTTTCGACTAAGGACCAGTTAGCTGACATTTTGACTAAAGCTCTTGGGAAGAAGGAGTTTGCAGCTTTTCTTCTCAAGTTGGGCGTTCGAAATCTACACTCTCCAACTTGAGGGGGGGTATTACGATATATTCCATATATCGTATGTGAATATTCTGTTGTACATTTCAGTCATTTGTATCTATCGAATTAGGTTAGAAACTCTTGTATATATTTCTGGTCTTGGACCTAACATAAGGGAAGAAAACCTTTTTCCATACAACTCGTTTTCTGGCAAGTTCAAGATTTCCCGTGTGAATGCGTCTTTGTCCTGAAATAGATTGTTGAGGGCGTGCAAGAGACAAAATTGCAATCGTTGTCGCTCGTGATAGATCTGAGATAATTCGTATTCCGACATCTTCGGGCGACTTCCGGTGAAAAAATTAGGGTTTATCTTGAGAAATAGGCGATTTGATATCCTATTATATACCAAGTGCATGATAGATCACCATATTTCCACAGCATATAAGAATATAAATTTTCCATTATTTTTTTTCTGTTAAAAAGTTTTCCATTATTTTGATCTTAATGAAGGCAAATTAAGAAAACGGAAAAAACATTAGTATTTTAAAACATTTCCTTATTATTTCTACTTCCATATAATTGGTTTTGTCATATTAACAGTAATAATTTTTCCTTCATATTTTTATCCGCATATCCTAATCTAGCTCGAGTATTTTGACGTTTTAGTCATATCAGCATGCATGCATGTTGGTGTTCAAAAAAAAAAAAAACCATATACATTTTTTACTTGAAATAAGAAATCGTATACCAAGAGAATAAATTTATTTGTTAACAGGAAGATAATCTTACAAGTAACAATCATTGACGCATAATTTTATATTAAATAAACTAATATATATTCTACATCCATCCAACTTGTATTAAAAAATAAATGATGTATTTTACCACAAAAAAAGGAAATGATGTATTCATACGTATTTCGGTTAGAATTTGTCATGGGTCTTACCAATGGGCTTACATATCTAAAAGCCCAAAATAAAGAAAACTGAGCAATAAATGCAAAAAACTGAGAAATAACGGGGTTTAACCTGCAAATTTAAGTAAAATATAATGATCAAAAATCTCAAAAGTGTGTAAGAAGAAAAAAGAAGAATCTTTGAAAAACATGTATGCAACTAACTCCCTCGTTTTCTATTTTGTCTTCCACGCACGATCCGATCCGTACATAAAAACATTCCCTCCCGACCATGCCGAAGTTACTAAAAAAGAAAACATTTCTAAATCTGCAAAAAAAAAAAACCCTCCAAAAATCAAATTACTTTTTGACTGGTCATCGTTTCAAAGGTAAGCTTGACCTCTCTTATTTGGCTTCTTCTTTCTTCCTCTTCATCAAATTTTGATTTTTTTTTTCCTTTTCAACAGTTTAATTTAATGATTCTGAGTTTCAGGGTTGTTTTGTTTGAGCAGTAGAAGAAGAAGGAAGAAGTTGAAACAATGGGAATTGATGGTAAAGATGTCTGTGTGATCGTCTGGAAAATCATCAGATTCTCGACGAATACAACTTTCAGATACGTAAAGAGATATCCACTTGCTTCTGCTGTTTCAACGTTTATGATCCTCCTGTACACTTTTCTTCCTCGTGTTTTCTATCTCATGCTCTGTTCTTCACCGTTGATAGCTTGCGCTTCGTTTTACCTCCGGAATCATCTGATTTCAAAGATCGGCGATGATTCCTCGGAGGAGGTAAAGAGAACGAATCGTGGGTTATCCTCGGATTCGCGAGAGCGATCTGTTTCCGGTGAGGGAAGAACAGAGGCGGCTGAGTTAAAACACCAACGAAGTGTTCGACGAAATGCCAGAAGGAAAGTTGAGGAGGTTGGGAAAGATTGGGATTCGTCTCAGGCTAGCGAGGACGAAAGAGGAAAGGTTATTCTGACGACTCTCTACGGAGAATTACCACCGGAGAAAACAATCACTCCTGATCTGGAGACATTCAAGAGAGAAAGGTCATTGCTTGTGGCAGAAGAAAGCTTCGTTGAGTCTAACCTGGACAACGAAGGATACGTTGTTGTCGTGGATCCAATGGAGAACATAACAAGTGCTGGTGATGGTGAAGCTGAAGTAGATTACTCATCATCATCAGAAGAAGAGGAAGAAGAGGAAGAAGAAGAAAAGGAAACAAACACGGTCGTAGTAGCGTGGACAGAAGATGATCAGAAGAATTTGATGGATCTTGGGGCATCTGAGATCGAGCGAAACAAGAGGCTAGAGAATTTGATCTCTAGAAGACGATCAAGGAGACTGTTCCTATTTGCAGCTGAGAGAAGCCTGATGGATATGGAGGTTCCTCGGATTTGTGTTGGTCGAAACTATTACGGTTTGGATAAAGAAAACTACGAAATCGATGGACTTGTCATGCCTGGCTCTGCACCTTCCGTTCTATTACCGAGAAGAAACCCTTTTGACCTTCCTTATGACCCACATGAAGAGAAGCCGAACCTGACAGGAGATAGTTTCCATCAAGAGTTTGCAGAAGCTAACCCTAAAGACATCTCCTTTTGCCGCCACGAGAGCTTCCATCACAGAATCTTCCCGTCAGAATCTCAAAAGGATTCCAATTTGGCGTCTTTGTGGAGAAAGACAGTTGATGGTAGGCCTAAGCCACTGCAAGGTATATGCTCTTCTTCTATTAAAGGTTAGATTTTGACTGAAACAGAGGAACTAGCTCTGCTTTTATTGCGCTAATAAGCCTCTTGGAAGAAGCTTCTGTAACTGTCTTTACTAGTTTTGTTGTTGCAAAATGCAGATCAAGATTATGAATTCTGTATTTCATAGTTTTTTTCTTGTTGATTTAGGTAGCGACGATCTACTTCCTCTAATGGAAGAAAGAGATCTTACAAGAGAAATGATGGAGGCAGGGGAGGTACGTGTAGAGACTGATTCCATTAGAAACGATGATAGTGACTCGAACACGACGCTTTCTCCACGAGAAAGAGAGAAAGATTTCAATGTCTCTGACCAATCAGATGCTTCTGAAACATTCTGCAAACGAAACGAGCGTGTTGGAAGATCTCTTGCGGGTTTAGTGCCTAGAAGCAACGGTTCGAGCTCACTAGCGACTGCGAGGCAAAGATATATGGAGCATTTCGGTTACAGCACAAGGAAAAGTCATATGGTGACACATTCCGTTGACTCTGACCTTCAAGTTGAGGTTTCTGAGATCGGATCACCTCCAACTTCAGTTGATGGGAATGATTCCTCTGATGAAGAGAGATCTTTGTTTATATACGAGTCGGAGATCGGAAATGGAATGGGTTTTAATGGTGGGGAATCTGAAATCTTACCTGTAGGGAAAGTTGATCAAGATCTAACTGAAACAGAATCTTTAGCATCTCCAGAAATTGAAGAAGCAAAGCCCATGGTTACTCACCTTGATGAAGTTCTCTGTCAAAGAGCAGAGGTCAGTTCATGTTTCATGCAAATGGCTAAGTTTTTTTCTTGAAAGTGTTACGATTTTGAACATAACTTTGCAAATCTTTTTATCTCAGGAGTTGAAGAAACTTCCCGAGAACTCAGCTGATGAGATAAAGATTAGTTATGACTCTGGCGAACGTGAACCATCAGAGAGGACTGATCAAGAATCTGAAGAAACGTGTGAGAGAAATGACGAAGAAGAAGTGCAACAAGTTGCAGAAGCTGAAGCTTCTAATGTAAATCATCTTGGAGCCTCTGAAGAATCTGCTACTTCTCCAAGATCAGTATTACGAGACATGTTAGCTTTAAGCCAGACTCATTCTGAGGATATGGATCATACATCAGATGGTCAGCTGCGGAATGTGGATCCACCTGCAGAATCATCTCATAATCAAATAGATGTAAAAATTGAATTCCGTAATCCAAAATACACTTCCTGTATAAGTACATACATGTAGTTGGTTTGACATGTGGATTTGTTTTGTCTATAGCAGGAACATTCTGAGCCAACTGAGAAAACTACAGTAGAAACCGTTTGTTCGGTTGCCACAAGAACAATTCAGGAGAAGCAAGAGGTTAAATCTGAAGAAGACCATAAATCTGCAGAAGGATTCAAAAACAATCAAACCGATGATGGTGTTAATTGATGAAATGGTAAGCTCAGACTAAGCTGAGTTCGAAACTCAAGAAGAGTCATACTAGCTTTGGTTCTAATTGTTACAAGGAACATAATCTGATTATCTTCCTTTGTTGTCCGATTCTGATGCAGAGGATTAATCCCATTCTTTACGGAAAAGAGAACCAATTCATCTTGGTTTATAGAATCAAAGATATAGCTGCAGAAACCACTTTTACAGGTGCTACTGTGAGTATACAATACAAACAAATGATAAAATGTAATGATAACATCTTTTGTAGATAGGAATTTTATGTTTGTGTTCATCAAATGTATGTTTTATACAGAAATATACTGAGAGAGTGTGTAGGTTTCTTGTGTGTGTGTTTTGCTTCCTTAGAGCGCACGGCAGTTGAGGAGATCCTCTTAATCATGTTTGTCTTCTTCGACTATTTTTGCGTGCTTAATTAATTACAGCGGTGATTTCTCTTTAACTTTGTATAAGGTAAGAAAAGAAGTAAAACGGTATAGGTAAGACTTTATTCCTAAACTCAATTTCAGTGCTAGTTTTTTTTAGTTTAATGATACTTTATTACAAAAATCAAAATATCAAAAAGTTTTTAACACTTAGAAAAAAAAATCATCAATAGAGATCCAAAATAAATAGGGGTGGCCAATCCAAGTTTTGGGTTGGGTTTCTTAGATTTTGGATTGAGTTTAGGTTATTTGGTTTGAGAATTATTTGACCAAATTTGATCTACATAGAATTTGGATCAAATTTTTTAAGTTTTAGATCAAGTTTGGATTATTTGGATAATTTGATCCAAAATAGACTTATATCTAGTTTTCTTTGGATTATTTAGATCTTATATTAAATTGAGTTATTGAATGTTTATAAAATAACTAGAAGTCGCAGGCCAAAAAGTTTCATTGAAACGTAAAATAAAATTTTATGTCATAAATCAAAAATAATTAGATCAAGAAGTTAGATACATACAAAATTAAAATAAAGCTAACCTATAAAAATAATCCCTCTCTAACATTAAAAATTTTAAAATCAATACTAATAAGTGTATGAAATCAATAAACACAAACTAAAATAAGATTAATATGAATTATTCATCTTTTTCTCTTTTTATATTTTATTTTTTTTTCTCTATCATTTTTTTTTGTTTTTTTTCTTCTTCACTTTCTATGTTTTTTTTTTACTTTTATTCTGCTGATTTTTCTTTTTTCACGTTTTCTTCTTCTTCTCCACATTTTTTCTTTTTTCCTCTCATACATTTTTTGATTTTCTTCTCTTCCAGGTTTATTTCATTTCTTCTTCTTCTTCAATGTTTTATTATTCTTTTTCTTCTTTTTTTTTCTT
Organism: Eutrema salsugineum; assembly: GCF_000478725.1. Lineage (NCBI taxonomy): Eukaryota > Viridiplantae > Streptophyta > Magnoliopsida > Brassicales > Brassicaceae > Eutrema > Eutrema salsugineum. The sequence continues at coordinate 4,897,432 of NW_006256908.1, read as the reverse complement.
TTCCTTTTTCATTGCCATCGTCTTCTTCGTTATCATCGACTTTCTATTCTTCTGGTGTTTTTCGGCTTTTAACTCATCTTCATATTCTTCTACTTTCTCCAATTCCTCATCTTTTAAGGTTTCATCCAATTTTTTCTCTTCCCTATCTTCTTCTTCTTCTACTTTGTCTTCTATTTTATTTTATTTTTCTCCTTCAACAGATTCTTATTCCTCTTCTTCCAATTATTCTTCCTCTCTCTAAATTCTTCATCATATTTTAAAGATCTTTGTCTTATCTGTCTTTTTACTCCTCTCATGGTTTATATTTTCTCCTTTTTAGTTTTTTCCTTATAATTTTAGGTCTTTTATCGTTATTTGTTTTCAAATTGTTTTTCTATATTTTCTTCATCTTTTTTTTTTTACTTCTTATTCATCTGATTTGTCTTCGTTTTTTCATCATATTCACCTTTTCTACTTTGTCTTCTTCATCTTCTAGTTTTCTTCCATTTTATTATTTTTTTTCTTTCACTTCCTCTACTATCTACTGGTTTTCTTTATTACTTCTTCTTCTGATTATCTTTTTTCTTCTCCAATTGGTCATTTAATTTTTTTTGTTCATCGTCTTCGACCTATCCGAGTATTTTTTTTATCTTACTTGTTCACCGTATTATTTTTTGTTCACATTATCGTTGTTTTCTTATTCTTCTCCTTTTTCTTTATTTTTTAGCTTTTCTATTCTTTGTTTTTTCCTTCTTATCTTTTATTGTTTTTGACTATTTTTTCTTATGTATTGTATTAATCTTCTTTGACTTCTTGATTTTTTTTCATTCGGTTTTTTCTTCGTTTTTTTCTGTTTGATTTTTTTTTGTTTTATTTGTCTGCCCCTTATTCTTTGTTTTATTTTATGGTCTTTGTATTCTCTAAATTCTTATTCTTCAACATCTTCTACTATTCTTCTTTTGGTTTTATTAGCCGTTTTTATCTTCTGCTTTTTACTTCTTCTTTGTCATTTTTGTCTTATCCAACTTTTTTTTCTTTCTAATTTTTGTTTGTCCTTTTCGCATCTTTACTTTCTTCTTTTTTATTTTCTTTTTCATCGTCGGGTTTTCATCTTCTTATACTTTATTTTCTTCATCTACCATTTTTGTTCTTATTTTTCTTTCAGTTTTCTTCTTCAAATTTGAGTTTTTCATCTCCTTATCATTTTTGTTTTTCACTATTTTGTGTTACCCATCTTGATCTTATCGTTCATGGTCTAGGACTTTTTGTTAATTTTTTCCTCATTTTTTACGTTTTCGTCAACTTTATGTTCTTTTGTATGTTTCAGTTTATCTTTTTCTCTTCTTTTTCTACTTCGTTTTTCCTTTTTTCCCTTTTTCTGTTTTCTTTTGTTGGTTTTTTCCTCTGCGTTCTGCTAGAGTATTTGGCATCTCTTACATTATTCCAAAAATAAGCAGAATTCAGAAAGCCATCTTTAAAACAAGCAAAAAAAACAAAAGATTTAAAACCTGTTCATTAGACAATGAAGATGATTTATGATATGTTGACATGGTTTTAATTACGTTAAGTAAGGAAGAATAACTGACAACACATAACAACAACATATAATCGAGGAACACTACTACTGGTACTGAAAAAACGGAAAAAACAATAGAAAAAACGAAAAATTGATTTATAAAAAATAAAGACGGTAAACAATACAACAAAAAGCCGACTAATATAAAAACCAAACCACAATTGAGCTTAAGATACATTTAAAAAAGTAATATATTTATATGTAGCTCTCAACTTAAGCTAGGATTTCCCACATTACATGTACATTTTTTTTCAGATAATCTCGCTCAACAGATAATCCGATTAACGAATAAAGGGGAATTAAAAAGATTTTATTAATGAATAAAGTGGAATTAGTTACCTAGATAGAATGAGAGACCTTATAGCGAAAAATTTACTTTGCATATATTATATATGATATGATTCTAAATGTTTTATTTGATTAAATTCTAATTTTTTAATTTTTGTTATTTTCAATTTTAAATATTTTTTGATTAAATTTCGATTTTTAATAATTTTTATTAAATTTAAATATTTTTTTATTAAATTTCGATTTTTAACAGTTTTTTATTAATTTACGATTTTTAATATTTTTATTTAATTACGATTTTTAATATTTTTATTTAATTATAATTATTAATATTTTTTAATTAATTTACAATTTTTAATAATTTTGTTATTAAAATTAATTTAAAAAATATAAGAAGGAGTAAAGGGTAATTAACCATCCTAAAATTGAATGAGAGCGCTTTAACTCAAATTTTACTTTGCTTATAATATATATGATTTACTTTGCTTATAATATATATGATAACATATAAAATAATTTTTTAATGTTAATTGCAATATTTTTTTATAAAAAATCTAGAAATAAAACAAAACCATTATTTGATATTGTAAAATATAAAATCGAGAAATGAAACAAAATCATTATACTATCTCAAAGGTGAGTGTTATTTGGGTTATTTGAGTTATTTAATGACCAATCCAAATAACCCAAAACCAAATTAGTAGACTTAAATAAGTTTTTATAAAAGCTCATATCCAAACTAAATGAGTTAAATTGGATTGGATTAGGCTGGTTTGGATTGGATTTCTTGGATTGGCCACCCCTAGAAATAAATAACAACAATTTTTTGGCGAATGTATTTGTGACATCCAAAAATTTCATTAAAGGCAATTCCGACTTTCTGCGATCAGATCTAGGATTTTTTTTTCCATTCTATAAAAAGATAGAGACCGCGGCAGAGAGGAAACAAAGATCAGAGCGCCAAAGCCCTGCCGGAATGACGCTTGACCAGCCACATCAAAACACTTCGAAGAATAAGCTATTACAGCAACCTAGAAGGCTGATCCGACGTGTTCTGGCGTGAGAGATAATCGGGTGGTCAAACCAGATCGGGTGATTCTAGACCCTCATATCTAGCTATAGCCGCAAACGAATCATTATTTAGAGTTGTCTTCTAAAAGTTATGAGTGTTTTCCCGAGCCATATTTGCAAAGATTCGATCCGCGAGCAGCCAATTTGCGATGCCTTTTGCCAGCGATCCAGGGAGTTACAGACAACGATCTACATACTGGTGTGAAGATCTTCAATCCAGCTTTCCATATCAATCTTCCGATACCCATTCCAAGCTGTGACAAGAAAGTTATGATCGTTTTTATGTTGGATGTCAAATCTGTCCGAATGTGAACTATATTCGTTATTCATCATCAAGTAGCAAAAGTGAGGCGGGACTTGTGGATCTGTAGGTTGTCTTAGACATAGTTGTATATGTGTGTGCTGAACCTAGAATTAGAGATTGATTGGTAATTAAAACGAACATGAATGACTTTTTGAGAACTGTTGTATATATTGTTGATTGGTGTTAGTCTAAGCGTGTTAGAGCGCATGGTTGATTCCGGCCTATGAACGGATTGCTTGATGGTCTTCACGAAGGATGTTTAGCGAAGTGGGATCATGGCTGGAGCATACACAGAGGAAGTATGGCGAGTACAAGGGCTGAAGGGCCATGGGCGGAGGTAGTGCACGCCGAATGGAGTCACGTGCCCCCTACTAATTTTTAATTTTTTTAAATAATTTAGGTAAATTTAATTAAACTATTTTGAATTTAGTGGTAAAAATAAAAGTTTGCCTCCAACTAAATTTTTTGTTTCTTGTTTATAAAATGATACCCCCAACTAAATTTATTTCTAGATCAGCCACTGTCAGGGCCTGTGAGATTTGTGGCTGACGAGTCACCAGGTTTAAATAGTGTGACGTTCTCGTGAGTGGGAACTTTTGTGCTAGGTTTCTGTGTACTTGTGAAAGATTATGAGTGTTGTTTGTCTAATCTTAGGTTAAGTAAACATATATGTGGTTATGTTTAATTCTTCGTATAGACCAAGTGGGCAGGTAGGATCGTTCTCACTGAATATCTTCAAAATGCTCACCCTTTTTTTTGTAAGTGTTGTTTAAAAGATAATTTTGGTGTGGAGTGCAAATCAAATTATCCAATAGGGTTTTTCTGGTTTAGAGTGTCTCTGACTAAAGATTCTCTTCCAATTTTGTTTTTGGGCTGATTAAATCTCCACTGAAATGATATTTATAGAAAAAAAAACATCTATCTAGACTAAATTGACAACAACTACCGATTTCATTTTATTGCTTCAATAGAAACTTTTAAGATTACTGTTCCAAATAATCGATTAATTGGGAATATATATTAAACCATCTTTTCCGAGTATCCATAGTTTGCGACAAGAAATTTATTAACATCGAATACACTATTAACGATTGAAGTCGGGAAGAACCGCTGCCACCATCCGCTTCTACTATCAATTACCTCTTTGAAAAAGTTCAATTGACATGAACTTTTGTTTTCCCAAATTCATTGGATAAATCTATGAAAAAAATAGTTAAAAACTTTGCCATATTAAAAATAAGTTGAGAAAAACTGAACAAATCAAAAGAAAAATAATAAAAGAAAACCAATCAAACCGATGTCGGAACTGTAGAAGCCTCTGGGCTCTGTAATTTCAGTGTAAGTTACAATAAGAAAGTTAAACATGCTAGTTGTTTGGTCATATGCAGTTTTTTGTTTTTTTTTTGGGTCGAAATGGTCACATGCAGTTTATATAACAATTTAAAATAAACCTTTTTATAGAGTAAGTGAGTAACCTCTAAAATATTTTTATGATTAATATTTTAATTATTTTTGGTTAAAATAATCAAAAATATATGTTTTTGATGTTCTTATGATGGTTTTTTGGACAATATCTTTTGCTCTGTTTTAATAAAGAGCTTCAACATGTAAATTTTAACAAGTGACATGTCGAAGAAACTCTTAGAAACATGGTTTTGGGCTGGTTTTCGCATTACTTCATTTTGTTGGGTTTTTATGATTCAATTTTGTTTCATGAGCGAGAAAAGTTACTTAGCCATTGGGCTAGGTATATATATATATTTTTTAAATAGTACTACATACTGTAATTGTTCACGCATGCGTGGATTGTGTATGTGTGATCTTCTATTGTTTTTTGTTTGATTAGTTTGTGATAAATAAATTATGTTTGATATTCTATATTTAAAATAGACTTTACATTTTATTTTTACATTTTACTTCAGTTTACATTTAATTATATGTGAATGGTAGATGTACCGTTAATATTTTAGTCACCAGCCAAAGCAGCTTAATTGTTATTTCAATTGTTTTAGTTAAATCAATATGATGCTATTCAAAATTTAGTAGTATTTTCGAATTCTACTAAAATGCATAATTTTATTCTTCTACAAAATGGTATGTTTTGCATAAGAAAAAAATCACTCAGTTATAGAACATCGTATTCATTTACTTTCAACAATGTTAAGTACTTATGAAATCAAAAAAATATATTAAATTTTTATTAAACACTAAAACATACTACAAACAAAAATATAAATATATATGAAAAAATGGAAATAGCATTATCTACCATTAATCCAACAAACCAGACATGAAAAATTATAGGATAAGTATTTTAAATATAAAAAATGAGAAAACTTATTTATAAATTATATTATGAAAGAAATATTTTTGAAAATACAATATTGGGAGACCAGCAAATCAGAGGGCAACTCCTCCATATGTGGTATCAATGGGCAACTCCTTCATTCGTCTCTCCAGCTTCTCCAAGGCACTCAACTCCATTCAGCTCATGTGTCGCTAACAATGTGTATATTATTTTTGTTTTCTCAAACTTACCAATGGTTATAGCATATTTTTTGCTTGAGAGAAATATTTTATTACATATTGATTGGCATGAGTTTAATGAATTCAAGTTGGTCTAATATTGTGCAGTTTAAATGAAATATTTATAATTTAATGGAATGCATTCATAAAATAAGAGAAAATCACATTTTAAATCTTTATGGATGAAAAAGTAGCACTTTAAACCTTTAATAACTAATAATCAAAGATAAATAAACTTCCATAAAATGTTGTGCTTCTCTAAGCACAAAACTTGCGAAATTGTTTAAACTGAAAAACCTTTATCTCTTCTAAAATGGTCTTATTGAACTAACACATGACCGATAAAAATAAAGCAAAATATAGCAAAGCAAATCTTCTTCATCTTCTTACTGCCACGTTCGTTCTTCCTTCGGGAATATCTACAAAGAAAAAAACATGAATATATTTATAACAAGAAAAACCAACTAAAACCTGATGAAATGAAATAACATAATCATATATCTCTATCACCATGAAGTCGGTGACCAAGCTCTTAGCAGTCCGAATGAACCCCAAGTCCTCACGCTCGACTTTGCCCGAGTCCTGGAACTCCAAGAATGGGGTCAGATTCTCATCTCGACCTTTACCTGTGAGTAGCATTGTATGCCCAGCTTTTGGAACTTTCCCTCGCAGTTCTTCATTAGTTGGAGAGCTAGGTATCCTGGAGACACCAGACTTTTCTCAATAAAAGCTTCTAGTACAACTTCAAATTCATCAGAGGTTACAAACAAAGCATCACTATAGTAGTGCACATTTTTGGGTTTTTACTTCAGCACAACGTCTTCCTAAATAAGCAAACAAACAGTGGATGGATGAGTGTTTCGATAGCTAAAAACTAGTAACAAGAAACAGACAGAATCACAATATTTACCACATAAGAACTCTCAGTATGATTAAGATATGGGCTTACTTGTAGAAATAGCGTGATATGAGTTTTTTTTTTTCACTTGAAAACGAGAGGTCTTTTGCAATAAACATAATTTAGGATAATAACAATAACCCAACATATAGTAAGGGACATGATAACTGCCAGGAATAATACACATAGATTAGTCAAAAAAACAAGTAGCAAAAAAACATTAGTGATACTCAGAAAATGAAATGAAGGGCCTAAGTGGCACCTTTGGATTTTCAAAATCCAAGCGTTCATTGCAATGAAGATGGCAATAAATGAGTATTCATTGTCATCATCCGATTCAAGGTCCTCATTATTCTTAATATATATAATGAAGCAATTTTTTTAGCATCTTCATAAGTGGTCAACGTTTGAAACCTGAAATTACAGCACCTTTTTGGGATGACCTTTAAAATTTCAACTTTTCTCGAGATTAGACAAGTAGCTAGAGATGTTATCTTAAGTGCTCTATATTCACACATTGTTTGGTGTGGAAATTATCATGTTGCCGAAGAATCTTTTACCCTAGCTCAGGAATGAGGTCCGAATTCGTCTCTTTAACCTCAGTGGTTTCACCTTCATCAAACTGCATACAGTTTTCAGCTACAACATCAAGATACCCCTTACATTTGCCAAAAACTTCATCTGACCCAGCCTCCTTTAGCATCTTGGATAGAGACTTCAATTTTGCTTCCATCAACATTTTAACACTATACAAGTTCTTAAACTTCTCTTCTCTCTCCTTAAGACGTTTTTTCTCTTCAAAGGGATCATAGGCTCTTGATTTTTCTTTTGCTTCTTTGTTTTCTTTCGAAGTTTGTTTGCTTATCAAAGTCGGTTTGCTCGTTCCTTTTCCTCAGAGTCGTCTCTTGAAGAAAACATGGCATTACCCTAAACATGGCGTGATATCCAAAGTCACATGCAGTTTATATTACAATTTAAAATAAAATTTTTGTAGAGTAAGTGAGTGACCTCTAAATTTTTTTTATGACTAATGTTTTCATTTTTTTTGGTTAAAATAACCAAAAATATATGTTTTTGATGTTCTTATGATGGTTTTTTGGGCAATAGCTTTTGCACTGTTTTAATAAAGAGCTTTGACATGTAAAGTTTAATAAGTGACTTAATAAAACCAAACATGGTTTTGGGCTGGTTTTCACATTACTTCTTTTCGTTTATTCAATTTTGTTTCATGAGGGAAATATGTTTATTACATATTGATTGGCATGAGTTGAATGAATTCAATTTGATCACATATTGTGCAGTTTAAATGAAATATATATTATTTAATGATTAAGATATAAGCTTACTTGTAGAATTAGCGTGATATGGGTTTTTTTTTTCACTTGAAAACCATAGATCTTTTACAATAAACATAATTTAGGATTAATTTAGGATGATAACGATAACCCTAAATATAGCAAAAAACATTAGTGGTAGTTAGAAACATCTTCCTTCCATCAATCTTCCATTCCACCTATGAAAAATGAAATGAGTATTCATTGTCATCATCAAATTCAAAGGGCTCCTTCTTGTTAACATATATATAGGAAGCAACTTTCTTAGCATTTTTATAGGTGGTCAACGTTTGAAATCTGATATTATAATACTTTTTTGGGATCACTTTTACAATTTCAATTTTTCCCGAGACATTGGAAACACATCAGGAAATATAGTAATTATTTTTTCGCGTTTCAAAAGACAAGTATTAACTAAAAAAGACATCTTAAGTGCTTCATAATTATTCACGTATGAAAAATAAGTAGAATATGGTTTCAAACCGAACCAAATCGAACCATACAGGTTGACAAAAACTTCAACCGATTGATTGATGTATAGAATATGGTTTGGTTTGGGTTGGTTTAAGTTCAGTTGGTTTGATTAATTTGGTTTAATTTGGTTATTTTGTCCACCGAACATTTTCTAAAATCAAATTCAAACCAAAACCACAACAAGAGAAGCCATTTATACAGTTCACTTAGAATGTGAGAAACTTTTTTTATGGGAAACCGCTTGTCGGGACCAATCTGGACTTTGATACTATATTAAAAACTATAGACTTCCGATTTAAAATTGTTGTTTCTGGTGACAAAGATAAACTAGGGTATAGTGGGCTTCATTAGGTCATGGGCTTACGCGGATTCACTTTGAGGGTATGGTACAGTTTCCTGATAGGCATGGAAAAAGGAAAAAGGAAATCCTTTTTCTAGTGGATTTGGGAGTCGGGTTTTTTTGAGGCTATAAATATAGGGCTTAAGGGTTTGTAATTATTCATTTACACAATTAATAATAAAACCCTAAACGGGTGTTTGCCTGAATTTGCGATTTCTTTCTAAGTTTTATTGCTTTCTTCGTGCTTGATTCACAACAAGTGGTATCAGAGCCTTCGGTTTTTCCGTGAATTGTCATGACGAAAGGAATCTTTCTGAAGTTCGATATACCTAGATTCGATGGGAAGGGAAATTTCGGGTTATGGCAAAGTCGAGTCAAGGATCTGCTCACGCAGCAGTGTATGAAGAAGGCGTTGTTAAAGAAGAAACCGGACAAGATCGAGCAGGATGATTGGGACTATATGCAGGATCAAGCTGTTTCAACGATTCGACTTTGTCTCTCCGACAACATTACAAATCAAGTGATTAACATCACGACTTGCAAGGAGATGTGAGACAAGTTGGAGAAGATGTACATGTCAAAATCGTTATCCAGCAAGCTGTATCTGAAACAGAAATTATTTGGGCTGAAGATGGCAGAGGCGATCTTATTGCTCATATTAACAATTTCAACCAAATCATTGGAGATCTTACGCGTGTGGATGTGAAAATTGAGGACGAGGATAAAGCCATGATTCTGCTGTGTTCTCTTCCTCCTCAGTTCGAGACGTTGGTGACAGCAATTACAGTCGATAAATCGACTATATCGCTGGAGACGGTTTGTACTTCGGTGCAATCTCATTGGGAAAGGCGGCAAAATACTACCGTGGGTGACAAGTCTCAAGGTGATGGTCTGTACGTGAGTAGCAACCAGCAACGAGGAAGGCAGGAAAAGAAGCAGGATGGAAGTAAAAGGGACAAGTCGAAGTCTAAACCAGGAAAAAATTCGATGTGCTTTGGTTGTGGTCAGAAAGGCCATTATCGAAGGGATTGTACGAACAAGAAACAGAACGGTGGATCTGGTTCTGCAAACGCAGTTCAGAAGGAGGATTCAGATGACAGTATAGGCGATTTGTTGGCTGTGACATCTGGTAATCACACAGACTCTCGGATCCTAGATACAGGTGCATCATTCCATATGACTCCTCACAGAGAATGGTTTGAGACGTACAGGGCTGGGAATATGGGATCTGTTCAGTTGGCAAACGACATGTCATGCGGTGTCGTTGGTACTGGAGAGATCAAGTTCCGTATGCATGATGGCATCATCAGAACATTGACTGATGTTAGGCATGTTTCAGGAGTGAAGAAAAATTTGATCTCTTTGGGGATTCTTCAAAGAAACGGATTCAGACTCAGAGGTGATGAAGATGAAGATGTGTTGAAGGTCTGTAAGGGTTCTTAGGTGGTGATTAAAGGAAAGTTGACAGCTGGGAACGTCTATAAGATGTTAGGGAGTGTAGTTGTAGGTGGAGCTGCAGCTGCTGTGTCTGAATCCGATTGCACAACTCTTTGACATATGCGTCTGGGGCATATAAGAGAGCATGGGTTGTTTGAACTCCATAAAAGGGGTCTGGTCTTCTGGACGGGTTAAAGAGTTGCAAGATGGATTTCTGCAAGTTCTGTGTGATGGGAAATCAGTCCAAAGTTTCGTTCAAGACAGGACAACACACGACAAAGGGTCTTTTAGACTATGTTCATTCCGATGTGTGGGGTCCAACTCGGGAACAGTCATTGGGAGGGTCTAGGTACTTTGTCATCTTCATTGATGATTTCTCCAAGAATGTTTGGGTGTACTTTATGAAGCAGAAATCTGAAGTTTTTGCAAACTTCAAGGTTTGGAAGGCTGAAGTAAATAACCAGGTGGAGAGAAAGGTTAAGTATCTGAGATCAGATAATGGCACAGAGTATACTGACGGGAGTTTCAGAAGTTCTGTGAGGAGCATGGCATTCAAAAACACTTCATTGTCAAGAAAACGCCTCAGCAAAACGGTGTCAGTGAAAGGATGAACCGAACAATTGCAGAGAAGGCAAGATGTTTGAGGTTGAATGCAGGGCTTCCTAAGCAGTTCTGGGCAGATGCAGTAAACATGGCGGTCTACCTCATCAACAGGTCGCCTAGGAGTTCCTTAGAAGGGAAGGTCGCTGAAGAGATTTGGACTGTGACAGATATTGATCTGTCAAACTTGAAGATATTTGGATGTCCAACTTACATGCTGGTTCCAAGTGACGAAAGATCAAAACTGGATTCAAAATCTAAGAAGGGCATATTTCTGGGTTTTGGAAAAGGTGTGAAGGGCTTCAAGTTATATGATCCTGTTGATAAAAAGAGGGTATTCAGTCGAGATGTGGTCTTTGATGAGCAATATATGGTGCAGCAGGCGAAATCAGATCGAGTTCCTGTGATCATTGAGACTGAAACGGATTCTGGTACATCACAGGATGAGTCTAGTGAGACTAGACTAGCAGCAGGACGTGATGGGCAACCTGTTGAGGTGGAGTAGGACGTTCAACATGGAAAAGCAGAAGAGAGTTTGGCACTTCAAAGACCAAGACGTATCATTAAGCCGCTTGAAAGATTAGGGTTTGAAGACATGGCGAGTTATGCTCTGATGGTTGGCTCAGGTGATCCAACAAATTTTAGAGAGGCTATCTCAAGCCTTGAGAAAGATTTCTGGATTGGAGCTATGACAGAAGAGAATGAGAGCCTAGACAGAAATCAAACATGGGATCTAAGGCCTTTACCAAAAGGCAAGAGGGCAATAGGATGCAAGTGGGTTTTCACGGTAAAATCTGGGATGTCTGAGAAGGAACCAGTTAAGTACAAGGCAAGATTGGTGGCAAAGGGTTACTCACAGAGGAAAGGGGTTGATTATGACAAAATATTCTCCCCAGTAGTTAGACACACTTCTATTCGAGTTGTGATGAGTTTAGTAGCGAGCTGGGATTTCCATCTTGATCAGATGGATGTAAAGACAGCATTTTTTCATGGAGATCTGGACGAAGAGATTTATATGGAGCAACCAGAAGGGTTTGTGAAACCAGGAGAGGAGAAGCTTGTGTGCAGACTTAAAAAGTCTCTGTATGGATTGAAGCAAGCTCCTAGGCAATGGTACAAACGTTTTGACTCCTACATGGTGAAGATTGGCTACAAAAGTTGTGAGTATAATTGCTGCGTCTATGTAAGGTATCTGGACGACCATTCTCCCATATACCTACTGCTTTATGTTGATGATATGCTCATTGCTGCGAAAGATATGGAGGATATTGATAAGCTGAAATAGTTGTTGAAGAATGAGTTCGATATGAAGGATCTTGGTGCTGCAAAGAAGATCCTTGGGATGGAAATTCGCAGAGAAAGAAGCTCTAGGAGATTGTGGCTTTCTCAAAAAGGCTATATTCAGAAGATTGTAGACAGGTTTGACATGAAAGATACAAAGATAGTGTCTACACCTTTGGCGATGCACTTCTTACTTTCAGCGATGCAGTGTCCTAAGTCTGATCAAGAGATCAGAGATATGTCGAAGGTTCCTTATGCAAGTGCAGTTGGCTGTTTGATGTATGCTATGGTGTGCACTAGACCTGATTTAGCACAAGCAGTTAGTCACATGGATTTTCAGGTACTTAAAGGGTACAAGCGATCTTGGGCTTATGTTTGGTAGTCAAGAGTGTGGCTCAGTTGTAGGATATGTGGATTCAGATTATGCTGGTGATCTAGACAACAGAAGATCTACTACAGTATATGTCTTTACTCTTGCTGGAGGTCCTATTTGTTGGACATCTGTGCTGCAATCTGTTGTGGCAATGTCTACCACAGAAGCTAAGTATATGGCAATGAGAGAAGCAGCTAAGGAGTCACTTTGGGTCAAGGGACTTGTGACAGAATTGGGTGTTGATCAAGGTGGAGTTCAGCTATACATCGACAGCCAGAGTGCGTTGTCTCTAGCCAAGAACAAAGTCTGTCTATCATGCAAGGACGAAGCACATTCATGTCAGATTTCATAAGATCAGAGAGTTGTCTGCATCTGGAGAAGTCTTGTTGGAGAAGGTGCACACGTCAGAGAATGCAGCTGATATATTGACCAAGCCCGTTACTGTGGAGAAGTTCAAGCATTGCTTGGATTTGCTCCATGTCTTCAAGTGCTGAAGAAAAAGAAATCCCCCCGGAAGTGATTGGAGTTTGAAGGTGACTTTATGGAGATTCTTTGTCAAGGTGGAGATTGTTGTTTCTAGTGACAAAGATAAACTAGGGTCTAGTGGGCTTCATTAGGTCATGGGCTTACGCGGATTCACTTGGGGGGTGTGGTACGGTTTCCTGATAGGCATGGAAAAAAGAAAATCCTTTTTCTAGTGGGTTTGAGAGTCGGGTTTTTTGAGGCTATAAATACAGGGCTTAAGTGTTTGTAATTATTCATTCACACAACTAGTAATAAAACCCTAAACGGGTGTTTGCCTCAATTTGCGATTTCTTTTTAAGTTTTATTGCTTTTTTCGTGCTTGATTCACAACAAAAATCAACTTAAAATCATTTGGCAATTTGATCCATAAATCTTAAATAGTTGTTAAGAATTATCTCTACTTTCCATGTGGGATTTTTTCTAACATTCTAATAGCTTTTGCTCTGTTTTAATAAAATAGTATTTTCAGAGTTATTTTATTAAGTGCATATCGAAAAAAACTCCTAGAAACATGGTTTTGGGCTGGTTTTGCAATACTTCATTTCGTTGGGTTTTTTATTATTCAACTTTGTTTTTCTCATGAGCGAAAAAGGTTACTAACCATTGGGCTAGGCCCTGTAATACTCTTAAAAAAAATTATTGTTAGATTTTGATTGAAAGGATTTTCTAGCTTTTTAATATATAAAAAGATGGATTTTTGTAAGTTTTTAATGCATTTTTTTACTATTAATGATATCAAATCCGAATTTTCAAAAGCATTTATTGAATGTTATTGAATTCCTTGACTTACTATTGGTTTAGTGCCATGTGAAATTTTTTAGTGTAAAAATCTATATAAGTTGAACATTAAATTTTTTTCTTAATATGCATGAAGATTTTTAAAAGTATATATCACTAAGAAATTGAAGGAGTGATATATTAAACTTTTCTTTAGCAAAAAAAAAAAGAAACTAAATTAATCAAAGTGATATTTTTTTTGTTATCCCTAATCTCGACATTGATTTTCCGACAATCGTAAGTTACTCAACCAAACTACTGTCCAACAATCAATATGAAAAGCATACTAGGATTTTTTGATGGGTTCAAATTAGCATGGGATAAAGATTACAAATGACTATCAAAAAATTGTTGTAGAGCAGTGTTCTCAATAGTTTCTGAGACTTGTTTCTTACTTGTCTATCTTAGCAGAGCTTACTCTATTAAAATCTTCAAAACATTTCTCTTAATAATGTCCCTACTCAGTCAACTCTATTATAAGATATTTGTGTATCTTTTTAGATATGATAAAAAAATGAATCAAATCGCATTGTTAATGTTAAGTCACACCCAAACAAATTCCATGTACATTTTTGCCGAGTGACTTTGGTCTAGGGGACGCGAAGACGTTGACGACTAAATATCATTATACTATTATTATGGTATGGATCAAGCCACTATTATGGTAACTAAATATCATGATACTACTATAGTAAGTAAATATCTTGATATCTTGATATATTATGGTAACAAATAGTATAATAAACTTTTTAATGATTCTTCTAGTCAAACTTTCTTAAACTTTCCTCACCGATCTTCTATATATAAATAGGAAAGCTCCAGCACACAGCATCTAATACAAACTCTTTTTTTTCACCCAAACACATTTCAGCAATACACAATCCAAACCCACAAAACCAATTCCTTTTTTTTTTTTAATCTTCTCAAAAATGAAACTTACACAAACCAAAGTGATGTTTTTCTTTTCATTCCTAATCTCGGCATTGATTTTCCGACAATCAGAAGCTGCTCAGCCGAACTATTGTCCAACAGATATTATAAAAAGCATACCAAGATGTTTTGATTCGTTGAAATTAGCATCCGATAAAGATTACAGATAGTTATCAAAAGATTGTTGCAGAGCAGTGTTCTCAGTAGTTTCTGATACTTGCCTCTTACTTGTCTATCCTGGCAGAGCTTACCCTCTTAAGATGTTCAAAGACATTTGTCTTAATCATGTCCTTACTGGATCACCTCTATAATAAGATGTTTGTATATCTTTTAATGATATAATCATAAAAGAATGAATCAAACGTATTGTTATTGTGACTTTGGTCTAGTGAACGCGTTCGTTCCATTTGGATTGGAATTTTTATTTTCTGTTAAATTTAATAAAAATGTTTATTCTCATATTTTGTTTGATATCATAAGTTTTCTTCAGTTTTAACAGAGATTTTTTTTATGTTTCGTAAGACCAAATCTATCTCTATGTTTTGACTTTGCACCTTGTATATCTCCATATTGTAATACAAATCAAGTAAAAGTTAAATTGAATACATCCATTAAATTGGATGTATTGGGACTTATTGAGAATATAGAACGAGGTAATAATTTAGGAGAAATCTATTGACTTTCCGGTTCCTGAACAAAGTTTATAATTTTTATGTATATAATAGATATTTCATCGATCCTAACGCGATTAGTGGGTTAAAGATTTTTTTTGTTAAATATTTAACAGAATAATGAAAAATATTGGATCTGTTAAAAAATCTTAGATAAATGTAATAAAATCATTTTTTTTGTCAACAGTCTAAACATTTAGAACGGTTCGACAATCCAAACTGGAGGTACTGAGTTTACGTACATAACATCGATAGGGTAGATCCGAGCATTTTTTGCTAAATTGTCTGCCTTTATATTTTTTACGCATGAGATATGTGAAAATGTGAACCAGTTGAAGCTATTTTTAATCTTCACAACCTCCTCTGTGTATATAGCAAATGCTGATCAATCGTCGGGTGTAGACACCATCTTCACCAAATCCAAACAGTCCGTTGCAAAAGTTACTTCTGTCTTATGGTTTCTTATCATGCACAACATAACCCAAATGAGGGTTTCCATCTCCGCATGAAGGGGTGTAAGACTTCGCCGAACATTTCTCGCTCCCATTATTTGTCTCTATTTCCCTCATGAAAGTAATACCATCCTAAACTGGAAAATGGGTCAGTATCTTTCCAAGAGGCATCTATATAACACTACCATCTCCCCTATGTAATGGGTATCAGTTATGGGGAAGGTTATTTTGTTGTGGGGCTAGATCATCCTCTGACCTTTGTGCCTCTTCTTATAAATTCGCTTCAAATATCGCAATTTTCAATGTGATATGTGGGTCCACATCTAAATTTGTATATACTTTCTCATTTCTCGCTTTCCATATGTACCACGTAATCCAAGGGAAATGAGTGTCACATATCTCTTTTGGTAGTCTTCAAAAAAAATAATCAAAATTAGCGAAAACCGATTCCATCAGAAAAGCGCCCAGAGGCGTTGGTATTTGGATAGAGCCCATGTTTGTAAAACAGGAGGACACTCAAAAAGAGCATGATTAATGGTTTCCCTCACTGCCCCACATCGATTACATTGCATGTCACATTGTATTCCTCGTGAACGTAACTGAGCTGCTACTGGGAGACACCCAAATATTATTTGCCAAATAAAATGTCTTAACTTTAGAGTACATTTTATTTTCCATGAATGTGCTTGTAGTGCTTTAATATCCGGACTATAAACCACCTCTATAAGATTATTTGGGAACTGTTGCTTTATTTGATATCCTGATTTAACCGTATATTTTCTTGATTTTGTGAACTGCCATCTAAGTGAATACAGATTATAGGCCTTGCTAATGGGAATGGCACCAATAATTTTCACATCAGCTGGGTCAACATTTATCAAGCCCATATTCCACGTAATAAAATCATTTTATAAATAAAAAATGTAACAGCTTTTTAGGGAGGAAACTGGAACAAACAAAAACAATGATGATGGAGAAAATTCGGGAGTATCTGCAACTCAGCGAAGACGTTGACGACGGCGGCGAGGCACCGCGAGTGGAGGGATTAGTGAGAGGAAGAAGCTTCTATGAGGATTTCAGCCTCAGAGGAATCCGAGTCAACCGAGTCGTCCCGGGTTTCATTTCCTGCACTTTCAAGGTTCCTCTTCGTTTAACGGTTTGTCTTCCTCAATTTCTATTACTACTTGATTTGCTATGGCTTTAGTTAGATTCGACCTAATATCATTGCGTCTTGGAAAATTTCGATTTAAAAGAGCAGAGTCGATGAACCCAGATTAGGATAAGGGGGTAATCGAGCTTGATAATTTGAGGTTTAATGGCATTAGTATGATCTTCAAAGACGTGTTATTTATCTTTGTGAGATGTTTGAAGATAATAATCTGTGATAGTATGATCCAAAGTTGGTTCTCTACACTCAGCCAGATTTATGTTTCAAAAGTGGTTCTTGGAAACTTGAGAAGAATCAACAAGATATCTCCTTGAGGGTAGATACAGTAATTTGGAATTAATTTCTGTTTTTGAGACTTGAGGTTGATCTATTAAGGGTTTGATAATGGCAGAACAGAGACGGGGAATTAGTAAATGGAGCGATTGCAAATCTTGTGGATGAGGTTGGTGGAGCAGTTGTACATGAAGAAGGTTTACCTATGAATGTCTCAGTGGACATGTCTATTGCTTTCCTTTCAAAAGCTAAGCTTGGTGTAAGTCTACTCTACTCATGCTTTTTTTTTCTCAAGCTAAACTCATGATTTTCTGAAAACTTATAGAGAAATGTAGATGATTTTTGAAATGGAAATATATGTTTTCAGGAGGAGTTGGAGATAACATCGAGAGTGATGGGAGAGAGAGGAGGTTATAAAGGAACAATCGTTGTAGTGAGGAACCAGAAGACCGGAGAGATTATAGCGGAAGGTCGACATTCTTTGTTTGGTAGACAAGCTAGCAAGCTCTGAGTCCGAATCTTTTGGTTTTGTAAAATATGATCTTAAAGTTGTTTAGGTAAATTTGTCAAGTCGTTACCTCCTTTCTGGTTGTGAAACTAAAACCTTTGTATTAAGCTGGTCACAATTACTTGGTACTCGTCCCGTACTTACTTATCCTGTAAAACCAAGTACTTGATCAAGTGGAGTATCAAGTATTTTAAGAAGATTACTTGCAAGTATCAAGTATTAAAAAAAAAGTTACTACTTGGTCTTATTAATCTGTTACTCGTTTCAAATCTCTGATTTTTTTTTAATTTTATTCCACATCGATTACAACATAAAAAAGAAAAGAAAAGTTTGTTTAACAAAAGATAAATAAGTTGCCAGACTTTAATATCCAAAGTTTTTCAAAAATCAAAATATTAAATATTATCATATGTTTTAATTAAATATAACCCGAAATTTTAGTTTTTTTAATATTCTATTTGTACTTTTACAAGTAACGGAACAAGTCAAGTAACTTGCAAGTAATGAAAAATTTGGCAAGTACTTGAAATTGCAAGTACTTAATATTAACAAGTCAAATACAAGTACAAATATCTTAATACTTAAACGGGACAAGTCAAGTATATCAAAAATGATTGAAATTGCAAGTACTTAATATTAACAAGTCAAATACAAGTACAAATATCTTAATACTTGAACGGAACAAGTCAAGTATATCAAAAATGACAAGTACTCGTCCTGTGCTCAGACCTACTTTGTATATGATATTTTATAAGAGATAAAACCTTTGTGGATTTGTTCGGTCATCTTCAATGTAGATGTTGAGTTATCAAGGTTATGAAATCGACAAGAACTGTAAAACACTCTCTTCTCTTAGTTCCATCATAAAATTAAACACAACATATTGCTGGAATTGTCGATGCACTGGAAACTAATTCAACAGCAGAAGCAAAAAATCCAGAACGCAAGAATCAGAAATTTTGAGTACATTATAACTGACAACGGTTTCTATTAAGACGAATCAGTAACAGCAGCTTCAGTAGATTGCTGAGAGGATGATCCTGAAGGAGCTCCAGACGCAGAGTCAGGTGGTGGAGCAGAGACTGAGCTCGGAGGAGGAGGATTGGGCCTTGGACCAGGACCCGGTTGTTGCGGATAAGGCTGAGCAGCTTGTGGTGGGCCATGTTGATAAGGAGGATACTGCTGGTAAGGTGGTTGCATATATCCTCCATATGGCTGTGGCGGATACGGCTGGTGCGGATAGTGACCATGTGGTTGCATCGGGTAAGAAGAAGAAGAAGCTCCCCTGTTGTCGCTAGTGCCTGAACCGCTGTCTTGTGAGGAAATGACTGCACCCATTCTCTGAGGATCCATTGATGGGTAAAAGGGTCTGTCTTGATGAGGAGGTTGTGGTGGGGGTGGGTGCATATAGTAAGGCTGCATCGGTGGAGGTTGATTATGCTGCTGAGATATCACGGCTCGAGGTAGCAATCCACTGTGAGCCGCACCACCAGAGCCACCCTCTGGATCGGTTTTAGGAACTTGAGGTCTTCCCCAAGTGAGTTTAAGCCTCTGACCGTTGACGACTAGCTTGTTGCTGAGCTCTTCTGCAGCTTTCTCTGCTCCTTCTCGGGTTGTGTAGGTGACAAACGCACATGCTTTCTCGGCCAAGATTCTGATGGATTCTATTTCTCCATAGGCGTAGAATTGATCTCGTATGTCTTGCTCAAGGACTCGAGAGTTTAGCCCACCAACGTAAAGCGTTTTGATGCTTTGATCTTCCGGAGATTCCAAAGTTCCCATCTCACCAGCCTTTCCAAGTAACTTCAATGCTACTGGATCGTTCACACTGCAAAATGTGAAGAAATAGATGAGAAAACAGTTCCAAAATCACCAACATGAGATGCAATTTAGCAAATTTAGGCCCAAAAGTTGTGGTGTAACTCAAAGTGATCACCCTACAGTATAATAGAAGTAAATGAAAGTCGGTAGTTTAGCTTACCCATAGTAACGGTCTTTTATGTTCTGCTGGGATAACTCTCCTGTTTCAGGCATCTCATGCCGGTATGGACACTCGGCACCTCTTGTACACTCTCCCCTAATGAAGAAACTACAAATATGCGCTCGATTCCTTTTGTAGTATGGCGTTGTCCTTTGAAGCATACGGATGGTATCATTAGGCCGAATCTTCCCAAAAGACGATTCATAATCAAGTCCAGCTCTCGTCTGCATAAGAAAGCAACATCATTTCAGCAAGCTACAATAAACTAGCTTTACAACATGATCCCATTACAGTATTACCAAATCTCAAACCAATCAATACTAAAAAATAACTAGTTAGAGTGAAGCTTGGACATAGAGTCATACCTTTCGATCATGCTCTTCAGCAAAGAACTCTCTGTTCACATCGCTTTTCGGTATAGAGTCATGAGTACTAATGTTGAGCGCCGTGTCTCTGACCTGAACTGGAAGACCATACTCAAGATCCAAGAGACAGACTTGGCACACATTCTTGAGTTTGCAGCATGTCTGACAAACTTCGGTTTTCTTGTATCTAGCATCCCGGCCAGGTCTCCACCTGAAAACCGTGAATGGTCGGGTACAGATCTTGCACTCCTTATCATAATCCGCCTTTGTCTTCATACAAAAAAAAAACCCCACAATACATCAATCAAATAGGTACAGATATTGAACTCCTTATCATAATAATCCGTATTTGTCTACATATCAAAAAGCCACAATGCATCAATGAAACAGGAAGTAATCAATTGGATCTGAAAGCAATAAATTACATTATCGGGACGCAAACGCAGGATCGTAACAAGATTTACAGACGCAAGCGATGAGAACCAAAAGCAGATATCAATTCCAGCTATAAATCCATAAATTCAGAGATAAACTAACGGTTACGACTTGTACTCAAAATCGCCTAAACCCTAATTTCAAAATCACTAAATTTTACAGCTCCAGCACTCACGAAAATGGATGAAGAAAGGAGATCCTAATGAAGATTCAGGAATCGCTATAAACAAAGCAAAATAAAGCTAAAATTTTGAATTTCTTCGAGGAGATTAAAGCGGAGAAATACCATTCGCACGTAAGGATTGTCACCGAGACAAGACTCGCAGATGATTGGGAAATCAGAGCGTTCCCATCCATCAGCGTCGTGATCTCTCAGGATTCTATGCGCCATTCCTTGATTCCTCTTACTTCCTCTGTTGATCTCTCGATATCAGTCTCGAGCACGAAGGTGACCGGAATGGGCGGAATATCGTAGGGCAGAGAGCAGATTTGCTTTCGCTTTGTTTGTTTTCGAGAATATTAAATATCGTCAAAAATATCTTCTTCTTATTTAAACCGAAATTGGTGACCGACGAAGGTACATAACCCGAACCGAAGTAATCTGATTCAATTTAACCCAATTCGAAAGTTTTGAGACATGAGAAATCGAAATTGAATCGAACCATACCCAAAAAACCAACTTCAAGATGTATTCTGTCAGTTAAAATAGATACTAAATGTAGAGGAAAGTCAAAACCGAGCTAAACCGGTCACAACCGACCTTAACACCAGATTTTTCTTTTCGAAATCTCCCTTGTTTCTGAAATGTTGGCCAGTTGTGGCCCATTTCAAACCCAAAAGAAGGCTTAAGTGTTGTGTACCGAAACTGCTATGCATGCTCACACACGTGATTATTCCTCGCCAGCCCACTAAACCAGAGGCGGGAACAAAATACCCTAAAATTGCTAAAATACCGCCACAAAATCAAGGCGTATTACATCGATTCCCGCGAACACCATTTCGCAAATCTTCCTTCGAACGCTGACCAATTTTCAACAATTCCCCAGGAGAGAAGAAGAAGATGTTGGAGCTTCGGTTAGTTCAAGGCTCTCTGCTAAAGAAGGTTCTAGAATCAGTCAAGGATCTGGTGAACGATGCGAACTTCGACTGCTCGAGCACAGGGTTCTCGCTCCAGGCCATGGACTCGAGCCACGTGGCGCTGGTTTCTCTTCTCCTGAGATCCGAAGGATTCGAGCACTACAGGTGCGATAGGAACCTCTCCATGGGGATGAATCTGGGAAACATGTCCAAGATGCTCAAATGTGCTGGAAATGATGACATCATCACCATCAAGGCCGACGATGGAAGCGATACCGTCACTTTCATGTTCGAGAGCCCAAGTAAGTTTACCCTTTTACCCCCCAGATCGATTTACGTTTCCTAGGCATATTAATGGGTTTCATTTGCCAAGAACTAGAAGTTGATTGATGAAAATGATTGGGATACTTGGTTTAGAGAAAAGAAGCCAAAGAAGTTTAATTGATGTAGACTATGTTAAAAGTGTGAATAATCTCATGGTTCGAGTATGTTGATGATGCAGCGCAAGACAAGATTGCAGACTTTGAGATGAAACTGATGGATATTGACAGTGAGCATTTAGGAATCCCTGACGCTGAGTACCACTCAATTGTGAGAATGCCCTCTGGTGAATTTTCCAGGATATGCAAAGATCTCAGTACCATTGGTGACACAGGTAAATGCACATTTGTTTCTTGTCAAAGATTGGTCGTTTTGAGTTTTTATCCAAAACATAATTCTGGTTTTGATGTTGTGTGATTGCAGTTGTGATCTCTGTGACGAAAGAAGGGGTGAAGTTTTCAACAGCAGGTGATATCGGGACAGCGAACATTGTACTGAGGCAGAACACTACTGTAGACAAAGTATGAATAGTCACAAAGTTATCTCGAGCTTTTTTTTTTGTTTTTATCTATCAAATGCGACATTGAAGTGACTTTATGTTTTCTATGTGTGTTTTGCAGCCGGAAGATGCAATTGTGATAGAGATGAATGAGCCTGTGTCACTTTCATTCGCGTTGAGGTACATGAATTCCTTCACAAAGGCGACTCCTTTGTCTGAAACCGTGACAATCAGTTTGTCCTCGGAGTTACCTGTCGTTGTAGAGTACAAGGTGGCTGAGATGGGTTACATTCGATACTATTTGGCGCCTAAGATCGAAGAAGAAGAAGACGCTAATGCCTAACACATTTGTTTCTGGCTAGTGATGATGAATGTCTTTACTTTGTAGAATCTTTGTTTAAGATGTCTATCTAGATTTACATGTTTGGATTTACTATGTGTGCTAGATTTAGCTGTTTTTTTTTTTGGGATTTACTATGGGTAATGCTAGATAACCAAGTTTGGCTTGATTTGCATTTTGCAATTTGGAGAAACCTGTTTAACGCTTTTTTTTCTTTTTTCTTTTTTGTTCTTTAAATGGCAAGACAAAAAAAAATTGTAACTTTGAAGACAAATCTATCAGCATAACAAAAAATGGTTCAAGAGCAATCGAGTAAGACGAGAAGTGTAACATTTTATATCACACGTGGCCTCCAGTCTTCTCCAGCATACACAGCTTGTTCTCCGAGCTCTTCCTCGATCCGAAGCAACTGCAGGAAGATTTCAACCGTAATTATACGCTTTTTATAGTGTGCTTTCGATGAAAACGCTAAACATGAATAGAGACAACTATCTAGCAAACCAAATGTACATGTCTATTCCAAACTGAATGACTACCTTACTGAGGGAAATGATTGTGTCTACAAATAATCTAAGGCTGCACTATCAATAACTTGAAGAAACTGAAACTTGGCCTAGGCTGTTGCTAAAGATTCACATCCCGCGACCTAACTCAGCTACTTGAAAGCTAAATTAAGCGCCAAAAGTCTAACGGTTTAATCCAAGTAATTAATGATGAGAAGTCTAGTCCCATATACAGACCTGGTTATACTTCATAGTACGTTCTCCTCTGCAAGGAGCACCAGCTTTGATCACACCTGTTGAAAGGCCCACGGATAAGTCAGAGATGAAAGAGTCCTCTGTTTCTCCACATCTATGAGATGTCACCACACCCCACTGAGCATCCCTTGCCAGTTTTACTACTTCAATGGCTTCTGTTACTGTACCAATCTGATTCACCTGTATCACGGTATGCACATTATGTCTTTGTCATTTGGCAGTAGTGTATCTATCTTACCATGCTAGCAGATGCAACATAATAGTGTTTACAAAAACATAAATTAGCTCAAAAGATATACCTTGAGAAGAAGGGCATTACAAGAAGATTCCTGTATTGCCCGTGCAACACGTGTTGAATTTGACATCAACAAATCATCACCTACCACCTGCAATGGTATCATACTGTTAGAAGAGGGAAATGATCGTACAAACAGATTTTAAGTTCCTTTTTGGCATTGTTAGCCTAGTTTGTTTTACTGTAAAGATCTGATTCCGTTAAAAGATTCAGAAGATAATTTGATGTGAAACAACACATAATCTAAGTTAATCGTTTATAACAGGGGAAATCGAGTGGACCTGACATATTCCAAGACTGGAAAAATACTTGGTGTGTTCCCAATCTTCTTTGTCAAACGGGTCTTCTATAGACACAATTGGATACTCTAATTCCATAAGAAGACCACACAGAAAAAATGCTCGTCAGAGTTCTAAACTAGACCCAAAAAGAAAATCTTGCAAAACAGGCACAGACATACCAGCACAAAGTTCTTTGTACATGTCTATCATATCGTCTGCTGACTTGAAATTTTGCCCAGATTTATTTGGAGATTGGATATCTAGGTCATACTTGGTGCCTGTTCAGGAACGAAGCATTCAACAAGGTACAAAAAATCTATGAAAAGTATAACATAGTGCAAAATTGCAAAAAGCATGATCTCGATTAGTCACTTTGATTTTAACATCGTTTCTCTACCAGCCAGTTGTGAATGACAACGCCTAGAACCAAACCAAGACTATCCATGATTAAATGTAGCCACGTAGAACCAGTTTTGCCATGAAGCAGAATAATACCTATACAAAAATTAGTGGCGGCAACATCAATTGCTATCTTTATCTTATCACTATATCCTGTTCGGTTGATAGCTTCTTTTACAAGCTCCAAACCTTCCTTGAGGCTGCATACAGTTGCAATAGTGTACATAAGGAAACAATAACACAATTTTCTCATATTTCGACTGACGTAGTCACGAAAATCTACAGAATGCAAGAAGATTAAACATCACAGAGGGAAAATATAAATACCTCGAGATATCTGGGGCAAAGCCACCATCGTCACCAACATTACACCCCAAATTACCATTCTTTTCTGTAATGACAGCCTGCCATAAACAGCAATAGATTACATCTCACCTCTATATACAAAGTTACAAATGCAAAATAAGGCCGTATCTTTGAAAACTGACCTTTAAATGATGATATGTCTCAGATCCCCATTGCACGGCCTCCTCAAATCTAGATGCTCCAATTGGGAGAATCATAATTTCCTAACAATATAAAGACACAAAAATCATGACATGTAAATTATGATTGAAAACCAAAAGCAAAAGAATGAGAAAGAGGTAGAACAGAAACACTAATAATGGACTCAATTTTGAATGTACCTGAATGGCAAAATTGTTCGAGGCATGATTCCCACCACTCAAAACAGTGAATGCAGGTACAGGTAACGTCAAGTTTGCTCTGCCACTAAGATCAGAAAGGTGCTTGTACAGAGGGACCTGATATATAGCTTCTATCAGAATAAGCATGAAATACATAGGATAAGAGCAAATGTTCCGAATACGTCATACCTCTTTCTCAGCAGCTCCAGCCTTACATGCAGCAATGGACACAGCTAGTACAGCATTGGCTCCAAGTTCATTCTGCAAGATAATTAAATTCACAACAAAATCGTGAGGAAAATATACAAAACCATACCAAAGTTATAGATTCCATTGATTTGTTAACAATCTTAAACATTTCCAAATATCAGAGGCAACAGAGTTCCCACCTACCTTCTTTTCAGTTTTGTCCAAATCTATCATTGCATGGTCGATTTGAGCCTGAAGTTTTGGGTCCATACCGATCAAGGCCTCGGAGATTTTCTCATTTATGTTCTTAACAGCTTTAGCCACACTGTTTCCAAGATACATTCCTTTGTCCCCATCACGTAATTCAATAGCTTCATACCTTTGGATCAGTGAAACAATCTCCTCATGTCAGGCTTAATCTATGAAATGAAAAAACAGATGAGAGTAAGAGTTTAACGAATTCTCACGTTCCAGAAGAATCACCACTGGGAACAGAAGCACGGAAAACGCCTTTGTTAGTGTGCAGATCCACTTCGACTGTTGGAATTCCTCTGCTATCAAGGATCTGTCGTGCTTTGACTTTCGTGATCACAGATGAAACAGCTTTCTTCATATGATTCGCCTGAACATTTTCCAATGAAATTCGATGAGAACACGGAAGCTAACAGAATATTGTTCAGATTCACAAGTAAGGCAACACAATTGCACTTCGATGTAGGCGAAATTCAGAAATGGAGAAGGAAACGCACGATGAAGAGAACAGGATCTGAGGTTTTAGCCCTAACGGCTGCATTGACGGCGTCTTCGATTTTCCGAGAGAGCGCGTGCTTGTCTAAGTACTCTTGCACAGACATCTTCTTCTTCTTCAACTCACTTCGTCCGATATCTTCTCTGCTTCTCGTTTCGTATCTTCAAGCAAATTTCCGATGAACAATTTCAGCGTCAAGCAAAGTTTGAATCTGACATTTTTTTTTCCGATCGCCTGTATTTTGTTGGTTAGGCTCCGGTTCAGGCTCCAATAAGCATATTCAATTAGGATATAACATCCCAGACGACGGCGTTTAACTTTAGGAAAGCATGCGTGGCGTCGGAGTCTTTTGCTGTAGAACATCACGATGTTTTAGTCTAGAACGAATTGAGTTTTTAAGGGAAAGGTTAAGCCCAAACTCAAAATGGGCCCATAAGAAGTCTCACGTGCGATTGCCAGGTTGGATTTTGGAACTGCTTATTCTCTCTACGAAAAGCACGTGCGGCGCCGTTTTAGTAACTGCTCCTCGGTAGAATCCAGCTGTCACAGGGAAAGGGGGCCCACACAAACAGATTACGAAATTCAAAAAGATTAAACTTTTTCACGAGCCATTTATTTTTGAATTTTGCCACCCGTTGCCACCTCGATTTACGTGGCCCGCATCTTCACCGTTGATTACTCATATCCCGATTTTGAATTGCCAAATATTAGCCGTTAAAACCTCCTTTTCTTTATAAATGGACCCTCTCTTCACCCCTCTCTCCTAAAAGATCCTCTCTCTGCTCCTCTTCCCTTTTTCAAATTCTCTCTCTCTCTCTCTCTTTCGCTTAGATCCAGTTCTAGGGTTTTCAATTTTCCGCGAGCGAAGATGCGTGAGATTCTTCATATCCAAGCAGGACAGTGTGGAAACCAAATCGGTTCCAAGTTCTGGGAAGTGGTTAGCGTCGAGCAAGGAATCGACCAGACGGGGCGTTACCAGGGAGATACCGATGTGCAGCTTGAGAGGATTAATGTCTACTACAACGAGGCGAGTTGTGGTAGGTACGTACCTCGCGCTGTTCTCATGGATTTGGAGCCTGGAACCATGGACAGTGTTAGATCTGGGCCGTACGGTCAGATATTCCGTCCCGATAACTTCGTCTTCGGTCAATCCGGCGCCGGAAACAACTGGGCTAAAGGTCACTACACCGAGGGCGCTGAGCTTATTGACTCGGTTCTCGATGTTGTTCGCAAGGAGGCTGAGAACTGTGACTGCCTTCAAGGTATTCTAAACCTTTAATCCTTTGTTTACTGTTGTTGATTTAGGGTTTTCTTCGCTAATCGTCGCTATTCTCGTAGGCTAGTGTTTGGTTGTTTTGGAATTTGCAGATGTACACCTTAGATTTCTGATTTGGAACTGTTTGGGTTTTGGGTAATTGTGGATTAGGGATTTGGCTCTCTCCGCTCATGGTTTGTTTGTATTGGATTACAGGATTTCAGGTGTGCCATTCCTTAGGAGGAGGAACTGGTTCTGGAATGGGAACTTTGTTGATATCGAAGATCAGGGAGGAGTACCCAGACCGTATGATGCTGACATTCTCTGTGTTCCCATCTCCCAAGGTCTCTGACACCGTCGTGGAGCCATACAACGCAACACTCTCTGTGCATCAGCTCGTTGAAAACGCTGATGAGTGTATGGTTCTTGACAACGAAGCCTTGTATGACATTTGCTTCCGTACACTCAAGCTTAGCACTCCAAGCTGTAAGCTCTCCGAATCCTGTCTCTATTGTTCTACAGTTCTACTCTCGTTTGTTTGATGCTTTGCTAGAGCAAATTTATCATGAACGTAAATATTCTATGTCTATGATGGAAAATGCTATAATTCGATCATGGGATTGCTGATGTGATCAGAGTCAAACTTGTCTTCATCAGCTAAATTGTGCAGTATCCACATCTACTATAGTTGTTCAATGACATGAACATTTTTGTTTGTTTGCTGAATTGTGCAGTTGGTGATCTGAATCATTTGATCTCTGCAACCATGTCTGGTGTAACCTGCTGTCTTAGGTTCCCTGGTCAACTTAACTCTGATCTTCGAAAGCTAGCTGTGAACCTGATCCCATTCCCTCGCCTCCACTTCTTCATGGTGGGATTTGCTCCACTCACGTCTCGTGGATCTCAGCAATACCGTAACCTCACTGTCCCAGAACTGACACAGCAAATGTGGGACGCCAAGAACATGATGTGTGCTGCTGACCCGAGACACGGTCGCTACCTCACTGCCTCGGCTATGTTCCGCGGCAAAATGAGCACCAAAGAAGTAGATGAACAGATGCTGAACGTGCAGAACAAGAACTCCTCCTACTTTGTGGAATGGATTCCAAACAATGTCAAATCAACCGTCTGTGACATTCCACCAACTGGTCTGAAGATGGCTTCGACGTTCATCGGAAACTCGACATCGATTCAGGAGATGTTCAGGCGTGTCAGCGAGCAGTTCACGGCCATGTTCAGGAGGAAAGCTTTCTTGCATTGGTACACAGGTGAAGGCATGGACGAGATGGAGTTCACGGAGGCAGAGAGCAACATGAACGATCTTGTCTCTGAGTATCAGCAGTATCAAGATGCCACGGCTGATGAAGAAGGAGAATATGAAGACGAAGAAGCTGAGTACGAGCAAGAAGAAGCATATTGAAGAAACACAACACAAAGATCTCAACTTCAAAGATTCAACTTCCTGTTGCTGTTTTTACTTTTCTACTTTCTACTAAGTTTTTTTATAGTTCCTGTAACTATCGGTTTCATTATTAGTTATGCACTCTGCGTAGACTGGCTAATGATTATTAAGATTTAAACACCTATTTTGCTAAAACACAATTAGCCCACTCTTTAGTGTATTTGCCATCATGCTAAGAATTTTCACCTCTTTTGCTTAAACACAATTATCATAATGAACCTATATACTCTGTGTCGACTGAATAATGAAATATTAAGGATTTAATTAACACCTATATTGTTAAAACACAATTAGCTCACTCTTTAGAGTATTTGCCATCATGCTAAGAATTTTCACCTATTTTGCTTAAACACAATTATCACAATGAACCTATGTACTCTGTGTCGACTGAATAATGCATACCAAGATTTAATAAACACCATTTTTGTTAAAACATAATTTAACAAACTTAATACTCCAATTTTAGAGAACCCATTTTCTCGCTATTGCCTCTGGATTTGTGACTTTTGTGAATTTGACAATATATTGATCAGTAACGGGGGTCGACAAATGTAGATTTAAGATCAAGAGAGGACAAGCTCTATAGATGATACAAAATGTTTGTTTCCCTAAAACTCAGTTATTTTTTTCAATGTCCATGGACTCCATTTGATCCTTAAGCGCTTCTTTAGCCTCCTTCAAACGCTCTTGTTCATCAGCTTTATAGTCTGCAACCGCCTTCTCAAAAACGCTCCTCACGTGTCTGTTCATGAGCATAAGCTCTTGACATGCATCTTTGAAAACCTCTCTTGCCGGATCACCTAAAATCACAGAGGCAACAAGGTTAAGACACGGACAAAGAAAGACTAGTGGGAGAGAATTTATAACTAGCCGAAGATTATGGTGAAAAACAAGAACTCCCATCTGAGTAATCCAGACAGAACATAGCTTAAATCTGATGAACATGAGTTATCTGAAAAATGGTACCTGTTGTCTGGACCTGGATATTGACACATTCAAGAGAAGGATGTGGAATGCTGTATCCAGTCGAAACTACTCTCGGACTGCAAAATCGTAAGTAGTAATGGCTAAGTGATATAATAATCATCGTCTAAAACACAACATAGCATGTGCAAGATGAAAACAATTTTGACATGTATTGAATTAGCAAGCAAGTAAAGACCTTTTCTTTTCCCTTGGAAACAATTTGGCATACAATGAGAATCTCTAACCACAAACTTACATTCATTCGAACTCAAAGTTCACAATCACAGTATATATTGGCACAAATCTACAATAACCATAATTCGAAATCTCTTCACCTATAACACGAATCTCAAAACTATGAGCTCAATAGTAAGCATTTGAAAATGTCAAGAACTAGTTTTTAGATTATAAATCGAAAACCTTTTTCTGTGAAAGTATGTATATAGCTTCTTCTAACATAAAGAGATTTAAAAGGATTGAGAGACGAAACTAACTCTTGGTTTAACACGAATCGAACGGCGTTAGCAAGTGTGTGATCTTCTTGTGGCAATTTAAATGAAGCATTGCGATCATTCGTGAACGAACCGTGCTCCATCTTAGCTTCTGCTACTAATTGCTCTGAAACTCAAAATCAAAACCCAGCTCCAAACTACAGAACATACAAAAGAGACAGAACGAATTCAATTAAGATCTCTGTGGAGTTAACTACAAATCCGCCAGAAAAATTCGAACTTGAGGTAATTTCTCCTGCAAAGGCTATGCGAGAAGAGATACCTGTAGCAATATCAAAGCTGTGTGCGAGATTTTCGTTTGCTAAAACCCTAAATAGCTCAGCGAAGACTTTACACTAGCATAGAAGCTACATTATATTAGCGTAATTACATCTCTGCCCTTTGTTTGATGACGTGGCCTTTTACGTCTCTTAAACCCTAATTTTAGCTGTCGAGCAGAAAAGAGAAGCTCGTCTTGTTTATTCTTCTTCCTCTCGGTCAATCCCAAATTTTTGAGAAAGTAAGGATTTTTTATTTATTTTGGTTCTTCAAATTCTAGCCTTGAGTTATAAAGTTTTGATCTTTACGAATCTTAAATTTATTTTCAGGTATTGCTAAAATGGCTTCTACCAATCCATTTCCCGAGGGCATTGCTAAGGAACAGGTTCGGATTTTTTTTTCTTCCCCATAGGTTCTTTGTTCTTTGTTGCTGATACTTCGTAAAGCTCTGATCTTTGATCTAATTAAACAATGGAGGTTTAATTATTTAGCTGTCTCTTTGTCGACATATGGTTTTCCATTTTCTGCAATGCTTAGTGTTAAATCTGTGTATTCATTCAGATCTTTGTACTTTTAAACATTGAAAATTCATGATGCCATTTACAGTTTTACTTGATTTGGATTGGTGTTCATGAGTTTCTCATTTTGCTTTGAATCAGGCTTTTAGTATGGCACAAACGGAGATGGAATACCGTGTGGAACTCTTTAACAAGTACTGAATCAAAGACTCTTTCCATTTATTATTGTTTTTGGTTCTTAAATTAGCTTGTCTAGTTTAAGATCGGAGATTGATGCACTCGCTTTTGATTCCACTACTGTTAAAGAGTTCTGGATTTAACTAAGATTGGAGATTGATGCACTCACAAAATGAGATCTCTCTTTTATGTTCAACTAGTGTTAGTATATAGAGAAGTATCTGTGTGTGATTGCTTCACTGCCTGCATTGTTTATCTTGAGGATGAAATCTAAAATCTTTATTTGTGAAATTCTTAATGAAAGTAAAGCTTAGGTTAACATCTATTCCACTGTTATGTAGAGGTATAACTTTGATATCCTTTGGTTTTTCATTTTGTTTTCTTAATTTCTGTCAAAAAAATATTTGTTGGCGTACCAAAGTTCATGGTGATTGACCACCAGTGATTTCTCGGGTTTAAAATTGATTATGCAGAATATTACATCTTTTGATGTGTTTCTTTCTTATAAGCCTTGTTCCTTAAATGCAGGCTTGCACAAACATGCTTTAATAAATGTGTGGATAAAAGGTAAACTTTTCTCTCCTATTACAAACTCATGGAACATGTCTGTGTTGTACCAGTTTGAGATTGTTTTGTCTGAAATCAATATGATTCACAGGTACAAGGAAGCTGAGTTAAACATGGGCGAGAATAGTTGCATTGACCGTTGTGTTTCCAAGTACTGGCAGGTAAGGCTCTTCTTGGATTAAGTTACTTAAACAAAGCTAGTTAAGATTTCATACTTGAAATCTTCTCATAGTTTTACCATTGTTCAAAGTTAAAAACTTATGTTCTTTTTCCATGTAATCGTTTTCAGGTAAATGGAATGGTTGGACAGCTTCTAAGTGCTGGCAAGCCTCCCATGTAAGCCAGTTTAAAGGCAATCATAGACCAAAAAACCTCATGGAGAGACAAACAAAACTCTGTTCTTTCTTTTTCTAAAGTTTAAGGCAATCTTGTTTTTATTGTCAAGAAAGTTGCAATCTTATTTTTGGCGCTGATTTGGACAAATTATTCAATTCTCTGTGAACCCGTTATTTCCAGACGGCTGAAACGAAATAACAAAATCAAAAATCTCGAAACACATCTATTAGTCAATAATAACTTCTATCTTTTTACATTTAAGAAATGAACAACAAAAGAGTAACGTGTATCCTAGAGAGTAATCTGTTCACGGCTGACATGCGCACAACATGCGTAATTTCTAAACTAAGTTACTGCTCAGATTCCAGATTTTGTGATTGGATACATAAAGATCAATCCTCATCTGCTAAATTATTCTCGTTAGGAAGTCTCTGATGATCCTCTTTGCTCTTGTTCTTGCCATCCTTTGTACTCAATGGAAGCAAAGGCTTTTGAGAAGGTCCACTAGAAGAACGCTCTGCCATTTCTGCAAGAAGATATACAGTTGCACAAGATTGACCAAAACCTGTGCTGGGTCTTTAATACTTTTAGCAATGACTAAACTAAGAAATGGTCTACCAATCTGCTAACATTTTCTACATTGTAATGGTCTATTTTGGGTGAGTAACAAGACAACTTTTTCAGTTTAAGGCAGAAACTATGGGAAACGAATAGCAGTCTCGAGTTTCTGCCAACATATCTGTGTATAGAAATTGCAGAGACGCGATCTGGTTTTGTAATCCTTTGGGAAAATGATGAGTTTTTGAGGAAACATACCTGGAAGTTTGCTGTCAACAAAGAACATCACAAGGTTTACAGTATACCTGCAGAAGAAAATAATGAAATGTTGAGAGATTTTTTTTAAGGATTCAATTTTGCTTGAAAAGATATTTGATTTCTCATATTTTCTGACCATGCAACAACAATGTCTACTGTGTAATGTTTCCTTGACGCTATAATCAATAGGCTCTGTATAATCGCCATAAGCCAAGCCAGATGCTTGATCCACCTGGAAATTTTACAAACACGAGATGCAAGAATATTGTGAAAAGAGGAATAATCTTTTGCAGAACGATATAAGATAACAGTACCTTCTTGTGCCGTATCTTTGATAAGTGCGTACAAACACTAAGGTGAATATCGTATGCGATGAAAATATTAGATCTCCACAACCATATATCACCCCATAAGGAACTGCAATTTACACACAACCCCTAATCAAATGCCACATTGAGTTTTCATTCTATACTGAATAAAACCCATAAAGGCAATTCACACTAACAGTTCATCAAGAGTACTTCAAGAACATTCTTTGGTGGTGGAATCTTGGCGAGCTTGGAGCCCTGAAAGAGAATTTGTTACAGAAGAGGGAAATCAATATATAGCACAATGTAAGAAACAAAAGGTTGAAACCATCTGAGAATTTTACCTCTCGACAATGATAATTCGGCCCAGGAAGCTGTGTTGAAAAGAATGTGATGATCCTCAGACTTTGAGAGGCCTGAAACATATGAAAGCTTAACCACCTCAATGATACTAAACTGAAAAAACAAAGTCCATCTTCGTTGTATGTATAAATATAAAAATCAAAGTAGTGGAAAATACTACTTACTGCTAAATAAACAAAAACTCTGCACCAAATCAAAACTGTACAAATCTTCTTAATATGAGAAACAAAGGGATGAAAGGTCCACTGCGATCAACGTAAACCGCATGTTAGAGAGCCATTAAACCGTTAAAGCGAGTCGACGAAAAAAAAAACAGATGCTTTCGAGTGGAAAAACTTACTAGGACAAATGATCCAAAGATAGTGACGAATACAGTTTCACTAACAAAAGCTTTGTCTGCCCCAAGCGCCTAAGGAGCACATATCAATAACCAAACAAACCCAGAACTATGACAGACAACACATTTGATGAGGAAAAGGCCAAAGCAAGATACTTACTGGAAGAATGAAGAATCCGGCATCTTGAAGGGTAGGACCAGGTCGGTGTAAGTAGTGAACTCCATGAGCAGCAAGTCCATGAATGTACTGATTTTGAGAGAGAGAAACCAGAAAGAATTGGAAATGGAAAAATGATTGAACTAGTTGATATGTCACAACTTAGCAAAGCTATGATCTAACCACAAAGCATGAATCTTGAAATTTCCGAGCCAAAGCAACATTTAAAACCCATAAATTCGGTGGATGAAGGGATATAGAACCTGAAATGCAAGTCCAGCGAGAACAAGCTTCCATTTTTCGGCAAGTAGAGAAGCTTCTAATGTCGTTTCTGAGCAAATTCGTCTCCATAGCTTCACATAAACACATCAAACCATGGACCCATAACTATCAAACTAAGAAAGGTTTCGACTTTCAACAGAGAGGTTGTGATCAACGAAGGAAAAAAAAATTCAGAGAAACAAAAAACCTTAGGAGCCTCGCGATCAACGTAAACCGGCATGGTTAAGATTGAATATGAACATTAATCTCCACAAGACGATCAAAATGCAAACTGCTTTTGTAAAGGTAATCCCGAATCGAACCGGCAAGTTTGATTCCACCTGAATCGATAAGAATATATCCCCAAATCGACAAAATTTATGAAGTGGAATTATAAGAGAGGAATCGATTCAAATGGGTCTTTTTTGTTTTCGGGAAAGGACTCAGCTTTAGCTTTTGTGCAACCTACGCAAAGCCAAAGCAATTGGTGCTCGAACCGTTTTAGCTGTTATTTCCTAAATATATTGATTAAATTAATTTCAACGATTGAGTTGAACATCAGGTGCTGTGGTGTAGTGGTTATCACGTTTGCCTTACACGCAAAAGGTCTCCAGTTCGATCCTGGGCAGCACCATATATATTTATTTTACTTACATTTTCTTTTTGTACTTTACTAGATATCTCTTTTGGTGAAAGGAACTTTCATTCATACATACTGGAGCATTGATTTATCTTTTGGGCTCTCTTTTCTGTAGTCACTACCTATTAATATCCACTTGATGTGCTGTATTTCATTCATTTATCGTCCAAAGAGCAAAAGAGGGTATTCTAATCGATCGTTTGAAGTACATGTATAGGAGCAAATGCTCCAGTATTACACCGAAAACTTCAAGCCCCTTTTTTTTATAATTACATAATGAAGCTTCTTGATTTGACAAATTAGTAATCCAAGGGTACTACCAATATTATCAATTTTTCTTGAGAAGTCATTAAATAATCAAACTGCATAATAATATGCAAGAACATTGAAAAAAAAAAAAAAAAAACAGAACAAAGAACATAAATGACAAACAAACTAGAGAGAGAAAGAGGCAAAGCAAAAAATAAGAGATAGCGAGATTTTACCTTGCTATGGTGGCGGTGAGTGACGTGATAATACGCAAAGAGACGTGATGATCCTATCCAGGAGTTCAGGCAATGGTAGCGTTTTGAGAAAAAAAGTTTTTGCAAGTTTCAAAGCTGCTGATTAAAATGATAGAAATAAATAGAATCTAGGGTTTCAATCTACATACAAGTAGAAAAAATAACACATTACATATTTTATTTCCTTAAATATTTAATTTATGGATATTCGATTAAAACAAGTTTCACAAATTTCTATTTAACGTAATCTACTCCCACACCGTAATTACATAGAAAATACGAACCCATCATCATAGACTAAGATCATATATATAGCAGATTATTTGTTGAAGAAGCAACTAAACCCTACCCACAGGAGACAACGGTGGTTGTGAAAGATACTTTGCCGGAGCCTCAGCTTCAATAGGACCTGAAAATGACTTCAACCTCTCGCTTTGAGTCATCGACGACACCTCTCCGTAATAAGCTTTGTTGTCTGCACGCGAGGTGTTTGGTTCCACGGTCTTAACCGGATTTCGTCCCTCGTTAACCGCTATACAAATGGAGAATGCTTGCAAGAGTGAGAGTGATGTATTGTACTCAACCGCGTAAACACCTTCTCTGTATGGAGTGAAACTCAAGAACGGTTGGTTGTTATTATCCTGTAATCCTCCCTGCCACAATAATCACACATTAGTAAAAGCTTAGACCT
Source organism: Eutrema salsugineum (assembly GCF_000478725.1). Taxonomy (NCBI): domain Eukaryota; kingdom Viridiplantae; phylum Streptophyta; class Magnoliopsida; order Brassicales; family Brassicaceae; genus Eutrema; species Eutrema salsugineum. The sequence goes on along the minus strand of NW_006256908.1, from coordinate 4,861,146 downwards.
GTCGTAGTATTTCACAGTGTGTGATGTTATGTTTAAACCTGAAAGAAAAGCTTGAAAGCATCTGAAGTGGAGGCAGAGAGGTTTGTGGGTTTATTAGACTGATTATTGGTGAGGATTTTAAGGTTGCAGCCCATGTCCCAGCCTCCACAGTCACATGATCCACCTGATTTCCATCTTTGGATCAGCGACGAAGGACCTCCTTTGTGTGGGAGACTGTGAATACCACTTGGAAGCACCACTGTTGCGTTAACGCCTGCAAAGTAATCTCCAAGTGTGGTTCCGTTCTGTTTCTGGTCTCGACAAGGGTCTTTGGTTACGCTCGTGTCACCGATTCTCGGGACCTTGATCACCATGGCAGCTAGCTCGTTATTCCGCTGTGATTCAGATGCGAAGAGTACAAATTCTCTGGTTAAAAGGTTGTCGACAGAACTTTCTCCAGCGGGAATCAGATGCTTAGAACAAGAGACTCTCATCTGAGCGACGATGTTAGATGTGTACTCTTGGCTTTGCACCTTCCTAGTGTGGTTTATCCATTTCCCATTTTTCTTCTGTACTTCCTGCACAGTGAAAAACGTATACTTGTGTCCATAATCTTCCTTCTCTGGGGCAAACTGCTTTCTTATTGTGGCTGCTGTAATGCTTAGTTCCTTGTCAACCGCAAAAGTGAACAGTGGTTGATCATTCTTAGACGTCACACGAAATAGAGCCTGCACGGTTGAAGTTTTTCCATTTCTTGAAAGAAGGGATGAAGAAGATGGTTGACCCTCGGATAGAATATGCTTTTGGTGAATTGAAGGTACACCCTTCAGTGATGGCTCAGGAGATCTACATGCATGACTTGATTTGGGTCTAATCAGCGGCTCGAGTAACCTTCTCAAGGGACTAGACCTGCCTCTGTTTGCTATAGTGGTGTTATCTAAAGAGCTGTCACTGATAGAAGAGGTAGATCGATTGTCTAAATCAGCTCGTGATGATTTAAGTGCTGCGCTTAAGTGGGGAGGAGTCGGGGCATTTTCAGAGTTGGAGTTTTTGCTGGACTTTCCAATGCTGAAGCTGAGTCGACGAAATGGTGAAATGCTCCTTGCTCTTTCTGACACAACTTTAACTGGTCTCTGATCTGGCTGTGTGGGTAGTGTTTCTGTTGATCTTCTGTCTAAAGTCCTGCTTCTTGAGGGACTAGATTCAGCTTTTCTTGATCGTGGAGCTGAACGTGATCTCTCTGATGAAAATCTATTTTTCTCTGCACTCAAGAAGTTGATACGCTTTAAGAACGGTTTACTTCCATCAGCTTCACGTCGGAAGTGACCTACATCTGAGTCCAGGACTGGACCTTGCACATACGTTAGCCTCTCTGGGAACCCCTTTCTATTAGTTTCTGCCACTCGCTCAGCGAGCAACACTTTTGAGTCATAAAACTTGGACAAACCGATTATCTGTTTCTGAGAAACAATTCCTGGTACAAATACAGCAGCAGGCTTTTCTTTTCCAAACAGATCATGAACACGAGGGTTTCGGATTCTCTCGTCCGACTTCTCTGCTTTTTTCTTAAAATCATCGGCTAAATTCCTTGATATAACCCTTGTGCAAGAAGGACTATCAGGCTTTGATGAACTCAAGAAAGTTCTGGTTTTTGGAACAATCTTAAGGTCAGAATCTTTCTTCTCATTCTGTAGGAATGCAGTTCCACGAGGGCTTTGATGAAACTGCACATCTCTTCTAGTGGAATCCTTTTGTCCATCCGTGTTATTTCCTGGCAAAGAGCTATGAATTTCGGAAGTATCACCATTATCTCGAGGTGGAAGTGGAACAAAATCTTGAGGACAATCTCCTGGCTTAGATGACATCAGATAGTACTGCAGGGGAGGATGATTAATCCTTTTGCGGAAAGGAGAAGCACACAAACCTCTGCTGGAATCAGTCGATGATTCATCAGTCCAGAGTGATGACGATGTGCTTGTGTTGGACAACGAAGACCTTGTATGCTTATCGAACTGTTTATCACCAGACTGCCTACTTCTTAGGTCCTGTGAACCAAAGCCACCGGCTTTAACGTCTTTGACTTCAAGTTTTTCACATTTCTTTATATAACTCGGCACATAAGACTTGTATTTCACAAGGTCTCTTTCTCCTGACGCGGTTCTACCTATCCGAGACTTGAGACGATTCTCCAGGCGTTTGGGACAGACGTCTTCGACCTTTTTGGTGATCTCTCGGTGGAAGTCGGAATAAGACAATCCGCGTTTATCATCTCTAAACTTATCCGGAAGATATGACCTTTGGCTTTCCTTAGTCAATACTCTCTTCTCAGCTGCCACAAAAGGAGGTCTATCACTTGAACCCTTCTTCAGCTCCAAACGGCACTCCATCTGTTTCAGAAGCAGTAACGTCTCATTCAGATAAATTCCTTTAGCTTCCCATTCTACTGAAGAAGCTTAAAATGCTCGAAATTATCTTGCAGGAAACACCTTCCTGTAAATACAAGAAAATTACAGTCTTATCCACAACACAGGGTAAATCTTCAAAATTCTGAGATGGGTTTGAACAAAAAATGCCAAGATTATCAGATATAAAAAGCTCGTGACCTTTGAATCCTTTACAATCATTGAGATCTGACAAGAATCTCTACAGGGAAACCTAACTATAAAAAAAGACCAATATACAACCACATTCTTTCAGATATTCCTCTTTAAGCTTCCAAAACTCAAAACACAAAATATTAGAAACTCGAAAATGACTACAGAGGCCTAACTGAACACAAAATATCGAGAGAATCACACTAACTTTTAACACGATAAGGCAAAATTTCTTCGAAGACGAAGACATTCACCGGAAAATCGACAGTTTCAGAGTGCGAAAAAGCACTGAAATCGAATCCGTACCTCGTCAGAATCAGTGAGCAGAGACTGGAGCAGCAGCCATCGGAAGAAGAGCCGTGAAAAATCAGATCAGAAGGAGCAAAAACGAGGAGAAACAGATCTCTAATCTCCTCCGTGAAATCCGGAAGCGGGAATCGCGCCGACGAAGCTGACCCAATCAGCTAACGAAGGTAAAAGAGAGTAGAGTAAGAGAGAGAAGAGAGGTTTTTTTGAGCTTCTTTATTGTGTAGATAGAGAAGAAGCTAAAACAAGTAGTGAGAGAGAGTTGTTGGAGAGAGTGTGTTTTTAGCTCGCCGAGTCTTTCGTGGAAAGTAGTTTTAATTTATATTTTTTTATTTTTGGAGAAAAAGAAAAAGACATTTTTTTGTGGCCGACGGATTTAGTAAAAGAAGTAAGGTGAAAAGAGTAGAAATCTAGAATCGTACGATCCAGATTCTTTGTTGGACGCGGGAATTTCGTCAGCATGGACCCCACTTAATAGGATCTCAAAGTCTCTACACACCGTTGGATTATACAGCTCTGCTTTGTTTAGACCAGATTATAAAATACGAGAAACTAAAGATGGGCCCAGTTTAAATCATAACCCGACCCAGCCCATTAAGGCCCATGAAACTAAACCTTCCTAGAATTTTCTGGATTCACCTGATTTTTTCCTCCTTCACGTCCTCTGGATGTTTCTAGTTTCGTGTACTTAGAGAATCAAGAAGCTCGAGAGATTTCGTCTTTGCGCCTTTAAATAGCTTCCTCGATTCTCAGTGTTTTCTCAGAAAAGTTCAAATTCAACAAAGTTTCTCAGCAACGAAATCGAATTAAAAACTCAGAAAAATGTCGATGATTCCAAGCTTCTTCGGCAACAACAGGCGTAGCAGCATCTTCGATCCGTTCTCGATGGATGTCTGGGATCCATTCAAGGAGTTTCCGTCGATGTCTTCCTCGCTTTCTCGAGAAAACGCTGCGATCGTGAACACACGTGTGGACTGGAGGGAGACGCCGGAGGCGCACGTGTTCAAGGCGGACTTGCCTGGACTTAAGAAGGAGGAAGTGAAGGTGGAGATCGAGGAAGACAGCGTTTTGAAGATCAGTGGAGAGAGACACGTGGAGAAGGAGGATAAGAACGACACGTGGCACCGTGTGGAGAGATCGAGTGGGCAGTTTTCGAGGAGGTTTAGGCTGCCGGAGAATGTGAAGATGGATCAGGTGAAAGCTGCGATGGAGAATGGAGTTTTGACTGTGACTGTGCCTAAATCGGAGACGAAGAAAGCTGATGTCAAATCTATTCAGATCTCCGGTTAAGTTTCTTTCTCTTTTTTTAAGTAACATCTAATGTGTGTTTTGTGTTGTGTTCTGTTTCTGATTTCACTGAGTGTCCTCTGTCTGAGATTTGAAAGTGTTATCAGTTAATGGGTCGTTGATGTATCTTAATAAAAGTATGGAATAAATAAATTGTTGTGAAGCTTCGCAAAAATGTAAAAGCTTATCGAGAATGTTCATTGTTTACATCTTTCCGGCTAGGAACACCAGATACGTACCACACTCACTTTACCTAAGAAGGAGAAGATAAGTATAAAAATCAGTAAAAACAATCATATACAACACACATAAAGAAAGAAATTATTTAAGACTTTGAATAGCTGCAGAGTAAGGAGTGTAGAGACCAACATTTTCATACTAGAGTATGGAGTGTATTGAGTCGATAAAATGGACCATTTGAATGGTAAAAAGTGAATACCGGTATGCAATAGCGAGGACAAAAAGGCAAAACCAGTTTTAACATTTCTTTTTACAATAACTGATAACATGATTTTCTTAAACATATGGATCAAGAAGTTGAATGGGGTTTGAGATCGTGAGGGAATGTAAGAGGGGAACACATTGAGCACTTGAAAATAAATGCAGAGAAAATCAAAATCGGCCTTTCATAGACAAACACAATACTCGTTAATCTAGAGATTTTTTTTTTTGGTAGAAAAAACATGTTAACAAAAGATTTATTCTAGAGATGTTAACTATATGGAACGGCCTAGATCTCTATAAGGCCCTAAGGGGTTGTTGTGTAACAAGTGCATTTGTATCGTCTCTTTCATTATTTAGAAGTTGTTATAATCAAAGTACTAGATAAAGATGGGCGACATATCTATGGAACAATGTAAGTAGTAGAATATTCTGTTTGATAAATTAGAGTCGAAAATAGTTTTGCACCGTAAAGTAAACAAACCGAGTGACGACAAAAAAAAAGTAAACAAACCAATTTAGATGTTACAAAACAATTAAAAACAAGTCTAGGTAGTTATTGATCGATATTACTTAAAATATACACAATGCTTCTTATAGTATTTAAAGTAACTGTGTGGAGATTGGAGGCGCTAAGTGCTGCTAAAATTCAATAATTAAGACGAGTGACGTTAGCAATGATGTGCATATCCTTTTTCTGGTTTGATCTTCAATATATCTTGGATACCAAGATAAGGCAGAATGGTATTTTATTCACTTATTTATTTATTAACCAAAACCTCATTTTTATATATACTACACTAGTAATCAATCAAGCGAACGAAACAGAAAACAGAGAAGTTAGATAATAAAAATTAAGCGAGAAAGATCGAATGGCGGAGAATGAAGGAGTAGTGAAGCTTCTAGGGTTTTGGGCAAGTCCTTTTAGTCGTCGGGTGGAGATGGCTCTCAAACTCAAAGGCGTACCATACGAATACTTGGAGGAAGACTTGCCCAACAACAAGAGCCCTTTGCTTCTTGAGTTAAACCCGGTTCACAAGAAGGTTCCGGTTCTTGTCCACAATGGCAAAATATTGCCCGAGTCACATCTAATCCTCGAATACATCGATAAGACATGGCAGAGTAATCCAATTCTTCCTCAAGATCCTTACCAGAAATCCATGGCTCGATTCTGGGCCAAGTTCGTTGATGAGCAGGTATATCAAAAACATTGATTTGTAGGTTAAATGGTAAGAAATCAAGATTCTATACAAGGTAAAACTTATTCTTGTTTTTCTTGTATATTGATCTAAACTTACAGGTCATAACACTAGGATTCAGGTCTCTGGTAAAAGCAGAGAAAGGAAGAGAGGTTGCTATTGAAGAGGCTCGAGAAATTATTATGTTTCTTGAGAAGGAAGTCACTGGAAAAGATTTCTTTGGTGGCAAGACAATTGGATTCGTGGACATGGTCGCAGGAAGTATAATCCCGTTTTGTTTGGCTCGGCTTTGGGAAGGTATGGGGATTGATATGATTCCAGAGGAGAAGTTTCCAGAGTTAAACAGATGGATCAAAAGATTGAGTGAAATTGAGACCGTGAGGGAATGTATTCCTCACAGAGAGAAACATATTCAGCACATGATGAAAGTTGCAGAGCGATACAAATAAGGCCTAAAAGATAAATACATCGTACTTCTTGGTTCAGATATATTTGCTATATAATATATATATATATATATCTGCTATATAGTATATATATATATATATGTGCATGCATCGTTTTGTGATTGAAAATGGAGTGTATGAGTACGTGTATCCGTATTGATAGTAGAAACTTTTGTATGATAACTGATATATGTCTTAATACTTTAAGAGGTTTACTATTATAATTTTTGCGTGTAGCTACGGAATAGTCACTTATATTTTGTGACTATCTTCAATGAGTCATTACAGAATCAAAAATCTAGATTTTGAGATTTTCAAGATATAAAAAAATAGTAAAAATGATGATATATCAGGGTAGTTTTTAAAATTGTAATTAGAAAGTAATACAAGAACTTATTATTATAAGGGGAAAAAACGAAAACTTAATTTATGTAAAAGAAACAAGAATGACAAAAAATATAAATCAACTTGCTTAGGAAAAGTTGATACTTGCAGGAATGGTACATAATAATTAGTACAAACGTAAATCTAATTAAAATAAATCTGGTATAGATGAATTTATGGAGAGATAATGTAATGTTATTACAAATATGCAAACTGTATGATGTATCGATAAAAAAAAAATTATGTAGGATATTTAATTTGAGAAATTTTAGAGAATACCATCTTTACGATGCCTATTTCAAAAATACCAACAGTTCATACTTTCAAATTGCCATTTTTGATAGTGTAGTATTTCCCATATTATATACTTGCTAAGGATTGAGAAAAAATAATTACACTTACAAGGATCCAAAACAAAACCACAAAAAGCTAGTCAAAATAAGAACAAAGAAGGTAGGCAAGATTGAGAGGAGACAGAGAGATCCAATTGCGAAGAAATGTGAGGATGTATATGGAAGCTTCTAGGGTTTTGGGACAAGTTCAGTTAAGGTGAGCTGAGACATGTTTAAAGATTTCCAATCACTTGATTTATCTTTAGAATATCATTTGATAGTGGACACCAAGAGAAAGCAAAATGCTCCTTTTTCTCAATCACGTACAAAAAGAATAAGGGAGAAGTGAGATCCAATCGCATGAGAGCCGGCTCTGTATATCGTGCTGTAAGGGAAAATTTACATAAACTCCAAAATCTTTAAACAACTAGATGATCACATAATAGATTCATAAAAAGATTTATAGAATTACATGCATTCATAGTTGTAAAGAGAAAATGATCTTCTTTGGATGGAAGATGAAATGTTTAAGCTAGGTGATTAGATTTCTCTCTCATTGTCTAGAATTTTTAGGTGTTGTTTTTCTTAAGTTTTGTTTATATAATGGTTTAAGGGCATCAGCAATGTAGAGACCATCATGAGTCTCCAAATCAATTTTTTATTAATATGTGATGATATAGTGGATTTAGAAACTGGGTGTGGAAACCCTCATTTGTAGTGTGTGCAATGGGAGAGACGCATGTGGGTCTCTAGAAATAAAATTTTATTTAAGAAAAAAAAAATATGTTTTAATGAAAAGTACATTTTATTCAATAAAACTCATGTAATACCTTGAAATAGGGGAAATAAACATAAAACATACAAATTTAATGAAAAACTTAAGTTATATTTTGAGTGAATCCAAATTTTTGCCAGATATGCTCCAACAAATCTGCTTGTAACCGATCATGTATTTTTTTATCACGAACTCTCAACTGATTATCCATCAGATTTCGAATATTTGTTGTCATAGTTGTTGAGTACGACTGAGCTTCTTGTGAACTACTAGTTCCTTCTCCTTGTTGAAATTCCAAAAAATTATATTGCGTGCGTGCATCTCTCTCGTCTTCAACTATCATATTATGGAGGATGATACAAGCTCGGATAATTTTGCCTATTTTAGCTTTATCCCAGAAAAGAGCTGGGTTTTTAACAATTGCAAACCGAGATTGCAAGACTCCAAAAGCACGTTCGACATCTTTTCGAACGGATTCCTGACGCTCAGCAAATAAAGTAGCTTTCTCACCTTGTGGAAGTGGAATTGATTTTATGAACGCTGCCCAATTTGGATATATACCATCGGTGAGATAGTATGCCAGATTGTAATGTCTTCCGTTGACAGAAAAATTTACTTCCGGGGCTCTACCTTGTAAGATATCATCAAATACGGGTGAACGGTCTAGAACATTTATATCGTTTAGTGTACCTGGAGATCCAAAAAAGGCATGCCAAATCCATAGGTCATATGAAGCGACGGCCTCTAAAACAATAGTTGGTTTCCCTGCCCCACGAGTATATTGTCCTTTCCAAGCGGTTGGACAGTTCTTCCACTCCCAATGCATGCAGTCTATGCTTCCTATCATTCCCGGGAATCCGCGTTCTTGTCCAACGTATAGCAAACGGTTTAGATCCTCCTGTGTTGGTCTCCGCAGATACTCATCCCCGTACAAAGTGATTATTGAATCAACAAAATTTTCCAAGCATGACCGAGCTGTTGTTTCACCAAGCCTAAGATACTCATCGACCGTATCAGCTGCAGCACCATACGCCAAGAGACGGATTGCAGCTGTACACTTCTGTAGTGCGGAGAGTCCTGGTTTACCCAAAGCATCTCTCTTCTGACGAAAGAATCTAACCTCATTGGAAAGTTTTTCGACAATACGGACAAACAAAGACTTGTTCATCCTAAACCTCCGTCTGAAATAAGTTGCAGGATATGTAGGAATATCACTGAAATAATCGTTCCACAGACGATTGTGGCCTTCCTGACGATCTCTTTCAACGTAAGCCCTTCTTTGTTTAGGTCTGCTTGACTCTTGATCCTCTCCATAACTGTTGAACATATTTTGGAAAGTTTGCTGAAAATATTGCTCGAACCTCTTGCCCATATAGTTGCCCATCTCCATATTTTGCTCACCATAACCATCGTTTTGGTTATCTTCTGGGTTATCATTAGGGTTATTTGATGATGATGCCATCGGACTCCAATTGACCGGTTATAAAATATGTTAAAAAAGGGTTTTGATGAATGAGTTGTAAAAAAACTTGGAAACCGTAGAATAGAAGGACAAACTTGGAAAACGTAGAATAGAAGGAGAAAGCAAGAACAATGAGAGTGGTGTCTTCCTAACTTGATGAATGGTTTCCCTCACAATTTATAGACAATTCTTTATAGCATTGTCTCGGTTACACTCAATTGATTAAAAAAAAAATTACAATTCATTTGTGGTCTACAACAAAAGAGTACTAAAAGACATATAGTGGACTGCTTTATTTTCCACTCAAACGATTCCCTGAGTCAGAAAATAGTTGAGTCCACCGCATCCCTGACTCAGCATTGCTGTTTGCATATGCTTCCCAAATATTCCCTGAAACATCATACATGAAATAGCCATTCAGACATAAATATACATGTGCAAAGTGGAAAAGCATAAGAACAACATAATGCGAGAAAAAAAGAAAACTACAACACAAGGAGGTCGAATATCTAACCGTTCACAACAACAAAATGCAACATATAAGCTTAGTTAAACACCTATACAATCACAAGTACAAACCCTAACTAATCAGAGAACAGTTCTTGAACAAGCTTCTTCTTCACGGTTTCCTCATAATCAGCTAATGGCTCCTTCCTCGCCATTAAGGTGTCAAGTAGTGCCATTTTATTGAGCCTTTCTTGCACGGCCATCTCCTTTTCCCTGATGACCCACATTCCCTCAAACTAACTTAGCGTCTTCCCTTCAGTGTTTGTTGTCTTGGTCTTCGCCTTTGCCGCCTTGATTCCAATAGGCCGAGTGCTAGGTTGTCCTTGTTCACCGACCCCTATTTCCTCCACTTCAGCAGTCGGTGCATTTGCAACAGCTTCAGTTCTTCTTTTTTTAGAGCTCCCATCGGTTTTTGCAGTAGACAGTTCAGACCATTTTTGGTCATTTCGCAACTCCTTCCACGCGTGTTCTAAGTTGAACTTCTTCTTCTGATCTTGGAAGTATATTTGGTGAGCCAGCTTGAGTACATCATTGTCGTTCATACCACTGGTCTTCTCTCGCGTAGCTGTTTCAAAGGCTCCGCAGAACTTGCATACGATGTCGTTTATCTTGTGCCACCTCTGCTTGCATTGTCCTGATTCGCGTGGTATATCCAGCTTCGCCTCTTTCATGTTCTCAGCATAATAAAGTGCGATCCGCTTCCAGAATGCGAAAGAGTTTTGCTCATTATCCACAACTGGGTCTTTGCTTGTGTTAAGCCAAGCGCTTATCAGAAGTACGTCCTCGTTCGGTGCCCAGGTTCTTCTATCAACGCGCTGACTGAGAGTTTCATGGAGGGAAGCGGGTTGAGTGCTGAAGACAGGGAGTTGCTCCACTGAGGGAAACACATCATTGTAAGGTGGCTCTTGTTGACTATTAAGTAGGTCAACAAAGTTAGCCGGTTGCGAAAATGGATATGAATCCATTTTAAAGAGTTTAGAGTATACAAAAGAGGCTGATAAAGAGGCTTGGAACAGAGATGAAAGAGGCTGAAAGAGGCCGAAAGAGGATGAAAAAGGATGAAGAGGCGAAAATGGATAGGAACAGAGATGAAAGAGGCTGAAAGAGTATACAAAGAGGCTTGGAACAGATATGAAAGATACTTGGAAGAGAGATGGAAGAGGATGATAAATAGGGTTTAGAAGTGGTGAGTTAATGACAACAGTAAAGGAAATTAAAACTAAATCACCTACCAAAATATCACTCAAGTTCGACATGACACAAACCTAAAAGGCAATGAACACTATTATATGACTTTAATTCCAAAATCTAATCAGCATTTATGACAACCTAAAAGCCAAACCCATTTCTTTCCAATCACTAATGACAACAACCAGAAGAGTAAACTAAATTCAAACTTACCGTTACAAATGAAGTCGGAGAAGAGTATCATGTTGCTCTTCCAGTTACCCGAACCAATAGTATCACACGGTCACCTGAAATGAAACCATAAACAAGTGTGAGCGACTATTATAGAACAGCAAATATAGAAGATAAAGAGAAGATAAAGAGAACAACAACTTATCTCCTTCAGTAATCCGAAAACATGGCTAGGATCCTCTCATTCGAACTCATAGCCTACACTTTGATATAAGAGACAAACGAAACATAGATTTCCAAAGTCAGAATACGTAAGACAATCAGTGATCAGCCTAAACAACTGGAATGTCAATATGCTATAGCTTATCGGCATTTGTCTGTAAATAACATGAATAAAACGTTTACATCACACACAAAAAAAATACACATACAAGTAAAAAAGAAAAGCACATAAACCATATCAAAACATATCACCGATGAATCATAGCAAAATATATATACAAGTACAAATGAAAAGCACCACACCGATGAAAAGCACATAGACTCTAAGGTCAAACAAACATATCAAAAACACAAATCAAATCCCACAAACTAGCAAAACATATATCCAGCGAAGTCTAAAACTCATCCTCAAAAACACCTTAACAATAGATTTCTTCTTCAGATACAGTCTAATTAACAAGAAAATAAGAACAATACAAGTATATTTCATCAGCATACAAAAGCCCCAATTTTCAGTGCCTAGGGTTTGCTCGCAAATTATGGACAAAGAGAGAATCACCAAATCCGTGAATCAAATGTTTATTTCCAGTTCAAATAGTACATACAGCAACCTAATCTACCCGATATTACAATCTACACACGGAAATTTTTTGACATACGAAAATCCCCAATTTTTGAATTAGGGTTTCATCGCAAATCATCGCAATTTTTGACAAACGAAAACCATGGAATCGACTTAAGAGGATAAACGAAAACCATGGAATCGTTTTTGACAAACGAAAATCATGGAATCGACCAAAGAACAAACAAAAAGAGAGGAGTTTTAGGGTTAGAAATGACTTAACTGAAGCCTATCCCTGACGAGTGGTCGCCGATTTCGGAGATGATGCGGAGGCCGTCGCGATCTGTCGGAAAATCGATCGATCGAAGAAGCAGCTTCAACAATCTCTCGTAATCGTCGGCTTGGAAGATGAAAAGGGAAGAAAGATGAAAAGGGAAGAAAAATGTGGTCGGGAAAAAATGAAATCGGTGGAACAAGTTTTTTTTTCTTCCCAATTACGTGAACCTATCAGCAATCGCCACGTGTCCCGAGAGACGTCTTCAAATGTCCCGAAATAAGAGACGTCTCGGGCCAAATAGAGATGAAGCCCAACTAAAATATTATTTTGTTTCTGCTAAAGACGCGGCCCGTATCCGCATTGCGGATGCCCTAATGGCAAGTATTTATAGGTGAAGAAAAGACTTAATTCTTCATTAGGGTTTCCATAGATTTAATCTCAACCATCCATCAAAATAAAGATATTTATGAATTATTCATTTATTTCCAATATATTTAGACACCAATTACATTTAATAATAACATTATTCTAATAAAAAATGGATGAATATAAGACTATATTATAGGGAAAATTTTATTTCTTACACGTGCTTCTAGATGTTTTTACAAAAGCAAGAAAAATATAACTAGTCTAGTATACTATCGCAGTAAAAGCCTAAAACTAAAAGGGACTTTTCTTCTTCTTTTTCTTTTCATTTTTATTTAAAATCAAGCATAATTTACATGATAGTATAAAATAGTCAAAGAAGAACAGAGGAGTTAGATAGAAAGAAAGAAAGCGAGAGACATAGAGAGATAGATTCAATGGCGGAGAAAGAAGAGGTTGTAAAGCTGATAGGGTCTTGGGCAAGCCCTTTTAGTCGTCGGGTCGAGATAGGTCTCAAACTCAAAGGTGTGCTTTACGAGTACATGGACGAAGATTACTTGGTCACCAAGAGCCCTTTGCTTCTTCAACTAAACCCAATTTACAAGAAGGTTCCGGTTTTTGTCCACAATGGTAAAGTATTACCAGAGTCACATCTGATCCTCGAATACATCGACCAAACATGGACAAATAATCCAATTCTACCGCGAGATCCATACGAGAAAGCCATGGCTCTATTTTGGGCCAAATTCGTCGATGAACAAGTAAATCTAAAAACTAATTCATTTGTGTACTAATTGCATATGTGTACACTTGGAACCACTGGTTACTCGAAGTTTAATATCTTTTTTTCCCTAAATTTCAATACATCTTAAATAGTGAAATCAAGATTCCCGCTCCAATTGGCGAACAGTAATAATTGTTATTTTTTATAAAGGAATTGCAATTTATATGCATAATTTACATTTAACGATATATAAGTATGCTATGTATTTTTTTTTTTTTTTTATGCTATGTATTTTAAAAGTGTTAGACTATCCATGCACAAAACATTAAATTATAAATAAATTTTGATATGGAACGTTTGCTATATATCGCTACCGTGTACGTAGGTCACATCAATAGGGTTGAGATCTCTAGTAAAATCAGAGAAAACTGATGTTGCAATCAAGGAGGCTCAGGAACTCATTACGTTTCTTGAGAAGGAAATCACCGGAAATGAATTTTTCGGCGGAAAGGCGATAGGATTCTTGGACATGGTTGTAGGAAGTATGATCCCGTTTTGTCTGGCTCGGGCTTGGGAAGGTATGGGAATTGATATGATTCCAGAGAATAAGTTTCCAGAACTAAACAGATGGATCAAGAATTTGAAAGAAATTAAGATCGTGAGGGAATGTATACCTAATAAAGAGAAACATATTGAGCACATGATGAAAATTGTAGAGCGAATCAAAGCTGCTTCGAAGACGATATGTACTCTTTGATCTGGAGAGTTTATATAACTATATTTTGTATTGCCTTGTTATTCTAAAATTGTATGATTGATTTATTAAATAAAGATGAGTGATAAATGTATCCGCATTGGTTGTAAAAACGGTTTGTATGAATGTCTAGATGTCTCTAATATAGTAAAACGTTACCATAATATGATTTTATCATGACATATATTATTTATCATTTAGATGGTAACCAATTTGAATTACGATTGAACAAAATTACCGTTAAAATAAGAACCAATTTGAATTACTCAAACAAAAGATGTCTTATACAAAAAAATGTTTGCTGATGAGCGGTCTGACACATATATATATATATATAACCACGTTGTACATGGCGTAGAGTTATCTAAAATAAATATTAGTTAAGTAACTTTACAATTTAATTACGTAATAAACCAAAAATTTTGAGATGTATGCTACCGAAAATATCCATTGAATGAAAGAAAAACTGAGAGGTGAAGATAAATATGCACCAATAGTAGAGAAGAATAAATTTAAAAATGACGTCAGCTATGATGTTTAAACCTTCTAGATAGCCTTCGATGATGCATGACTGGGTCCAAGACAAAGCAAAATGGTCCTTTGTTTCTTGCCACGACGCCGTTTGCATATATATAGTTCTCAATCACGAGATCAAAACAAGAAGAAAAAATAACTAGGCTTAGAATAAGGAAGCAAGTGGGATCATATGGCAGATAGAGAAGAGGATGTGAAGCTTCTAGGCTTTTGGGCAAGCCCTTTTAGCCGTAGAGTCGAGATGGCTCTCAAACTTAAAGGCGTGCCTTACGAGTACTTGGAGCAAGATTTGATGAACAAGAGCGATTTGCTTCTTGAGCTAAACCCGGTTTACAAGAAGGTTCCAGTTCTTGTCCATAAAGGTAAAATATTACTCGAGTCACATCTGATCCTCGAATACATCGACCAGACATGGACAAACAATCCAATTCTTCCTCGAGATCCATACGAGAAAGCTATGGCTTTATTTTGGGCCAAGGTTGTTGATGAACAGGTAACTATTATACCAATTCCTTAATTAATTATTGCATATGTCATATGTGACTTCTTGAAATGATTAACACATAGAACCACCAATTGTACTTGGATTTGTACATTTTAAATAGTGAAATCAGGATTTTGATTGACATTGGTAAGCTACAGAATTTCCAAATGATGAAACGATTCCCACAACTTCTACCAAACATAAATTTTTGAAAAAAAGCGAGTCCCCAAGAATGTATATATATTAGTAACCGAAGTAAAAAAAAGGTAATATATGTTATTCCTCGAATGTTCACTAAAATTAGTATCTTATTCCATTTTGAAATACCATTCCGCTTATATATGTTTCAATGATCACAAAAATATCAATGCAAAATTAATATTCTAACTCCAATTACATTTGTAATGAAACGGTTTGTAGGTCACATCTAGGTTGATTTCCCTGGTGAAAGCAGAGAAGGGATTAGAGGTTGCAATTGAGGAGGCTCGAGAACACATTACATTTCTTGAAAAGGAAGTCACCGGAAAAGATTTCTTCGGTGGCAAGACAATCGGATTTTTGGACATGGTCGCAGGAAGTGTGATCCCGTTTTGTTTGGCTCGGGCTTGGGAAGGTATGGGGATTGATATGATTCCAGAGGAAAAGTTTCCAGAGCTAAATAGATGGATTAAGAAGTTGAATGATTTGGAGATTGTGAGGGAATGTATTCCTCCTCGAGAGAAACAAATTGACCACATGAAAAAAGTTGCAGAGCGAATCAAATCGGCTTAAGAAATAATTATCATAGTTTTTTGGACTGGAGTTGTTAACTTGTTTTTATAGCTTCGTTGTTAATAAGTTGTATGTGAACTATCTACTAAATAAAAATGAGGATATCTGTATCTGCAATGGTAAAAGAAATATTTTGTATGAATATGAAGATACGTATCTCTTTACTTGAGCTTTTTTTTTATAACTAAACTAGGTGAATACCCGTAAGTAAAGTGTAGATTTTATTTTTTCAACTATTTCAAATTTATATATTTTTGTATTTTTTTTAGAAAATATATAATCATTATCTATTATGTGCTAGTATATTATTATAAATCAATCAATTTGAATTTAATATCATTAAAAATCAAGAGTTTATACCAAAAAATTATCCATCAATATATTTAATTAATTATAACATAAATTCTTGTTTAATATTTACATAAATATTATTTAAAAATCAATTAATAGATATTTTTTTCTTTTTTTAGTAACTAAAATTTAATATTAAAATTTATTAATTAAGTTTTTTTGAACTGTAATTTTAAATAGGTTTTTTCTTCAACTATTTCAAATTTATATATTTTTGTAATTTTAAAAAAAAATAAATCATCATTTATTATTTGTTAGTATATTATTATAAATCATTCAATTTAAAATATAATATCATTAAAAATTAAAAAGTTATTAAAAAAACATCAGTTTTTAATAAATTATACCATAAATTCTTGTTTAATATTTACATAAATGTTATTTAAGAATCAATTAATAAAAAAAACTTTCGTTTTCTTTGAATGGTTTAACATTTAACATTAAAATTTATTAACTAATTTTTTCTAAAAACTGTAATTTTAAATTAAAAAATGACACATATTATTTCTATATCAATTCTCAAATGCTGATGTATCACTCATATGAAGAGAATTGAGCAATCATATATATTATAAGCAAAGTAAAATTTTGAGTTAAAGCTCTCTCATTTAATTTTAGGGTGGCTAATTACCTTTTACCCCTTCTTATATTTTTTAAATTAATTTTAATAACAAAATTATTAAAAATTGTAAATTAATTAAAAAATATCAAAAATCATAATTAAATAAAAATATTAAAAATCGTAATTAAATAAAAATATTAAAAATCGTAAATTAATTAAAAAAAACTGTTAAAATCATATATATTATAAGCAAAGTAAACTTTTGAGTTAAAGCTCTCTCATTCAATTTTAGGGTGACTAATTACCCTTTACCCATTTTTATATTTTTTAAATTAATTTTAATAACAAAATTATTAAAAATTGTAAATTAATTAAAAATATTAAAAATCATAATTAAATAAAAATATGAAAAATCGTAATTAAATAAAAAATATTAAAAATTGTAAATAATTAAAAAAAACTGTTAAAAATCGAAATTTAATAAAAAAACATTTAAATTTAATAAAATTATTAAAAATCGAAATTTAATCAAAAAAATATTTAAAATAGAAAATAACGAAAATTTTAAAATTGGAATTTAATCAAAAAACATTTAGAATCATATCATATATAATATATGCAAAGTAAATTTTTCGCTATAAGGTCTCTCATTCTATTTAGGTAATTAATTCCCCTTTATTCGTTAATAAAATCTTTTTAATTCCCCTTTATTCGTTAATCGGATTATCTGTTGAGCGTGATTATCTGAAAAAAAAATATACATGTGATGTGGGAAATCCTAGCTTAAGTTGAGAGCTATATATAAATATATTACTTTTTTTAAATGTATCTTAATCTCAATTGTGGTTTGGTTTCTACATTGGTCGGCTTTTTGTTGTATTGTTTACCGTCTTTATTTTTTATAAATCAATTTTTCGTTTTTTTCTATTGTTTTTTTCTGTTTTTTCAGTACCAATAGTAGTGTTCCTCGATTATATGTTGTTGTTTTGTGTTGTCAGTTATTCTTCCTTACTTAACGTGATTAAAACCATGTCAACATATCATAAATCATCTTCATTGTCTAATGAACAGGTTTTAAGTCTTTTGTTTTTTTTGCTTGTTTTAAAGATGGCTTTCTGAATTCTGTTTATTTGAATAATGTAAGAGATGTCAAATACTTTAACAGGACGCAGAGGAAAAAACCAAAAAAGAAAACAGAAAAAGGGAAAAAAGGAAAAACGAAGTAGAAAAAGAAGATAAAAAGATAAACTGAAACATATAGAAGAACATAGAGTTGACGAAAACGTAAAAAAATGAAGAAAAAATGAACAAAAAGTCCTAGACCATGAACGATAAGATCAAGATGGGTAACACAAAATAGTGAAAAAGAAAAATGATAAAGAGATGAAGATTTCAAAGTTGAAGAAGAAAACTGAAAGAAAAAGAAGAACAAAAATGGTAGATGAAGAAAATAAAGTATAAGAAGATGAAAACCCGACGATGAAAAAGAAAATAAAAAAGAAGAAAGTAAAGATGCGAAAAGGACAAACAAAAATTAGAAAGAAAAAAGTTTGGATAGGACAAAAATGACGAAGAAGAAGTAAAAAGCAGAAGATAAAAACGGCTAATAAAACCAAAAGAAGAATAGTAGAAGATGTTGAAGAATAAAAATTTAGAGAATACAAAGACAATAAAATAAAACAAAGAAGAAGGGACAGACAAATAAAACAAAAAAAATCAACAGAAAAAACGAAAAAAAAACCGAATGAAAAAAAATCAAGAAGTCAAAGAAGATTAATACAATACATAAGAAGAAATAGTCAAAAACAATGAACGATAAGTAGGAAAAAACAAAGAATAGAAAAGCTAAAAAATAAAGAAAAAGGAGAAGAATAAGAAAACAACGATAATTTGAACAAAAAATAATACGGTGAACAAATAAAATAAAAAAAATACTCGGATAGGTCGAAGACGATGAACAAAAAAAATTAAATGACCTATTGGAGAAGAACAAATATAATCAGAAGAAGAAGTAATAAAGAAAACCAGTAGATAGTAGCGGAAGTGAATGAAAAAAAATAATAAAATGGAAGAAAACTAGAAGATGAAGAAGACAAAATAGAAAAAGGTAAATATGATGAAAAAACGAAGACAAATCAGATGAATAAGAACTAAAAAAAAAAGAACAATTTGAAAACAAATAACGATAAAAAAAACCTAAAAATACAAGGAAAAAACTAAAAAAGAGAAAATATAAATCATGAGAGGAGTAAAAAGACAGATAAGACAAAGATCTTTAAAATATGATGAAGAATTTAGAGAGAGGAAGAATAATTGGAAGAAGAGGAATAAGAATCTGTTGAAGGAGAAAAAAAATAAAATAGAAGACAAAGTAGAAGAAGAAGAAGATAGGGAAGAGAAAAAATTGGATGAAAACCTTAAAAGATGAGGAATTAGAGAAAGTATAAGAATATCAAGATGAGTTAAAAGCCGAAAAACACCAGAAAAATAGAAAGTCGATGATAACGAAGAAGACGATGGCAATGAAAAAGGAAAAGAAAAAAAGAAGAAGAAAGAGAATAATAAAACATTGAAGAAGAAGAAGAAAGGAAATAAAACCTGGAAGAGAAGAAAATCAAAAGATGTATGAAAGGAAAAAAGAAAAGATGTGGAGAAGAACAAGAAAACTTGAAAAAAGAAAAATCAGCAGAAGAAAAAGTAAAAAAAGACATAGAAAGTGAAGAAGAAAAAAAAATGATAGAGAAAAAAAAATTAAAAGATAAAAAGACAAAAAATGAATAATTCATATTAATCTTATTTTAGTTTGTGTGTATTGATTTCATACACTTATTAGTATTGATTTTAAAGTTTTTAATATTAGACAATGATTATTTTTATAGGTTAGTTTTATTTTAATTTTGTATGTATCAAATTCTTGATCTAATTATTTTTGATTTATGACATAAAATTTTATTTTAGGTTTCAATGAAACTTTTCGGCTTGCGCAAGTCGCGGGCTAAACACTTAGTTTTTATATATAAAATGTTCTATCATTACTTATTTTGTTTATAATTTAGTTGGTAACGGATGTAAATGTATTAGAAAATGAAAATAAGCAATTTGAATTATTCTAATAAATTAATTATTGATTAAATTGTATTTGGAAACCAATTAAAAATCGTCTATGACCGTTACTAACAAAGAGGATGCAAAGTTGTTTTAGGACAAGTTCAACTAACGTGAGTCGCGTGACGGTTTAAATTGTTTTCAGTTTCAGGATTTTTCTTTAAAATATCATAACATCATGAACACCAAGAGAAAGCAACTCTGTACTCAATCACGAGAACAAAACCTGAAAACAAAACTAGTCAAAGAATAGGGAACGAGTCAAATATTAGAGTCTAGAGAAAACGCAAGTGAGATCTAATGGCAGATAAAGAAGATGATGTGAAGCTTCTAGGGTTTTGGGCAAGCCCTTTCACTCGTAGGGTCGAGATGGCTCTCAAACTCAAAGGCGTGCCTTACGAGTACTTGGAGCAAGATATTGTCGACAAGAGCCCTTTGCTTCTCCAGCTAAATCCGGTTTACAAGAAGGTTCCGGTTCTTGTCCACAAAGGTAAAATAATAGCCGAGTCACATCTGATCCTCGAATACATTGACCGAACATGGAAGAACAATCCAATTCTTCCTCAAGATCCTTACGAGAAAGCTATGGCTTTCTTCTTGGCTAAGTTCATTGATGAACAGGTAAATATTATACCAATTTCTTTATTCACTAATTGCATATATAGGTGATTTCTAAAAAATAAACACTAATCCTTAGGACCCCCAACTCTAGAAATCCAATACATTTTTTTGTAACTAAAACAATTGTGAAATGATTCCGCATAAATTTTCACCAATAATAAATTTGTGAAATCTATGCACGCTTTAACATGTATAGGATAAATAAATAAAAATTCCCAAAGAAAATAGTAGTAACCTCTGAGTCTGACCCAAAAAAAAGAAGTAATAACCAAAATAAAAAGAAATATCCATTCCCCAAATTTTCACTAACTTTAATTTGTTTCCTTATGACTATGCAGATATTAAGCTAATAAACTTTGTGATGAAACGGTTTCTATCGGTGTAGGTCGGACCAGGAGGGTTTAAGTCTGTGATAAAAGCAGACAAGGGAAGAGAGGTTGCAATCGAGGAGGCTCGAGAACTCATTAACTTTCTTGAAAAGGAAGTAACCGGAAAAGATTTCTTCGGCGGCAAGACAATCGGATTCTTGGACATGGTCGCAGGAAGTATGATTCCGTTTTGTCTAGTTCGGGGTTGGGAAGGTATGGGAATTGATATGATTCCAGAGGAGAAGTTTCCAGAGCTAAACAGATGGATCAAGAATCTGAAACAAATTGAGATCGTGAGGGAATGTATTCCTCATAGAGAGAAACAAATTGAGCATATGATGAAAGTTGCAGAGCGACACAAGTCGGCGTAAGAGACTTATATGTTTGTATGTCCTTTTGTTGAATGAACTATACTAAATAAAGTTAATATGTATCGGCAAATAGAAAAGAAGAAAATGTCAAAACTATCTGTCTTCATAACACCACAAAGTATGTGTTAATGTGAACATATTTTCGGCACGCTAAAAATAAGTTAAGATAGTGAAACTACCACGGACACGTGGACTATTTGCTGCGGCACAATATTATTTGTTTATATAATATCTTGAACAGTGGTGTGACTTGACTTGTGAGTCTTGTGAACATAGAAATTTTCAAAAAGAACAAAAAAAACAGAAGTATTTATCGACACATATCATGCATGTTATGTCTCTATCTCATCTTACTTACCACACCGACAACTCCGTGAAGCGGGTTTAAATCCGATAGTTTTCGAACTACGTTATGATATTTTATTTATCAAAAGAAAAATTAAATAGAAAATAGAAATAACATATACAGCATCAGTTCTTTTCTTTGTGAGTCAATCACAAACAACAATAACAAATGGACGCTTTTGATTTTTTGACACAGTTCTAACAACAGCATCAGTTCGGACAAAGCATTTAAAGTCGTATAAGCAAGAACACAGCTCTTTGTATAAGAAATAACTCTTCTTATTTGATGATTAGAAAATAGCTCAAAACTAAACATCCAAGCTCTTATGCTTATCTTGTGTTTATCACAGCTCAATAAACACATATATATAGGATTCTAATTTCCCTAAACCTACTTCTAAAAGAATAAGGAAAACGTCCTATTAAGGAAAATATCCTTTTAGACCTATCGTATTGTTAACCGACTTGTTAACAACGTCTTGGGCCTTGGGCTGAAGAAGCTTATCCAACATTCACCCCCTTAAGCTTCGAATCCGACTCCGAGAGATCTTGAACGCCGATCAGTCTTCTCATTGTCTTGAATTTGATTCTTGCGAGGGCTTTGGTAAGTATATCTGCACACTGTTCTTCGCCAGATACGAACTCCACCATGATCTGTTCATCTTCTACACACTCTCGGATGAAATGATATCTCTTGTGGATGTGTTTACTTCTTCCGTGAAAAACAGGGTTGCGAGTGAGAGCGATGGCCGATTTGTTATCAACACGAATTAGTGTCTTCTCATAGCTACGTCCAGTTATCTCACTCAACAAGTCTTG
This sequence comes from Eutrema salsugineum, assembly GCF_000478725.1. NCBI lineage: Eukaryota > Viridiplantae > Streptophyta > Magnoliopsida > Brassicales > Brassicaceae > Eutrema > Eutrema salsugineum. The sequence goes on along the minus strand of NW_006256908.1, from coordinate 4,838,839 downwards.
GAGCCATATAGCCTGCTTTGCAGCTTCCGTTGCAGCCATGAACTCGGCTTCACAAGATGATAGTGCAACCGTTTGTTGTTTCTGTGAACTCCAAGTGATGGGCGAATCGTCGAAGTAGAAAACATGTCCACTTGTGCTTCTTCCATCATCGACGTCCACGTTGTGGCTACTGTCGCTGTAACCGATTAGTTTCTTCGTTCCTCCTCTCTTGAATGTTAGACCGAAACCTGCAGTTCCTTGTAAATACCGCAAAATCTGTTTTAATGCTGTTCCATGTGACTTCTTTGGATCCTGCATGTATCGACTTGCAACTCCCACTGAGAATGCTAGGTCCGGTCTAGTATGAAGGAGATATCTCAGGCAACCAATTTTCCTGCGATACATTGTTGCATCTTCTGATTCCTCGTCTGGGGCTTTCGACAGCTTTAATCCAAACTCCATTGGTATATGAGTCGGATTACAAGTGTCTAGACCTGCTTCCTTTAGAATTCGTCGTGCGTATGCTTCTTGTTTCATCTCGATTCCTTCCTTGCTTTGTTTTACTTCGATGCCGAGGTAATACGTAAGTTTACCAAGGTCCGACATCTCAAATTTTGATGACATTCCTTTCTTGAACTCTAGAATGATCTCCAAGGTGTTTCCTGTAACAAACAGATCGTCAACGTATATTGCGACAATGAGAAGCTTTACTCCTTCTTCCTTGCGATATACTGCATTCTCCTTTGAACATTTTCGAAAGTTCATTCCTCTTAAAATCTGATCCAGTTTCGTGTTCCAGGCTCGCGGAGCTTGTCTCAATCCGTATAGGGCTTTTGAGAGTTTGAAAACCTTCTGTTCTTCTCCCTTCTTTTCAAACCCTTCAGGTTGAGAGACATACACATCTTCATTCAGTTCTCCGTGCAGGAATGCGGTCTTTACGTCCAGATGATGGATCTCCCATTCATTAGAAGCAGCTAAACTTACGAGTAATCGCACAGTTTCAATTCGAGCTACTGGTGCGAATACTTCGTCAAAATCAATTCCAGATTGTTGGACATAACCTTTGGCAACTAATCTGGCTTTGAATTTGTTAATAGTGCCATCTGCGTTTCTCTTGATTTTAAAAACCCATTTGAGACCGATGACTTTGACTCCCTTTGGTCTGTCAACTAAGGTCCATGTCTTGTTTTTATTAATCGAAGAGATTTCGTCTCTGCAAGCTTGAGTCCAATCTTCCGATTCTTTTGCTTCGTTGTAATTCAGGGGCTCATCGTTTATCGACAACAAGATTCTTTCACACTCGATGTCTGCTAGAAAAACATAGTCATCAAGGTGTTTAGGTCGAATTACTTGTCTTCCAGACTTTGTAAAACGTGGCTGTTCACCGATGAGAGGATCATCGGGTGCAGGATCCTCATGACTTTGTTCTTCTGTAGTTTCTACTTCGTTGTCGCTGCTTTGAACCTCTGTTTCTGCTTGAGTTTCTGTTTCGATATTGTCCTGGGGTAGCTCATTACTCTCTTTATACGGTCCGTGCCCTTCGTCTGTAATATTTCCCCAAGTCATACGAAACAACCCTGGCTCATCTTCTGCAGTTACTCCCTTCCAATTCCAACCAGTCTTCTCATCAAAAACTACGTCTCGGCTTACGATGATTCTTCTGGTAGATGGATTTAAAAGCCTGTATGCCTTAGTTCCTGGTTCGATTCCAAGATGAACTAAAACCTGTGATCGATCATCAAGTTTTTTAAGATGAGTGGTATCGACTTTGGCGTGAGCTAAACACCCAAAAACTCGAAGATGACCAATGTTTGGCTTCTTTTCTTTCAGACATTCGTAGGGTGTTTGACCTTTTAAGGCTCTTGTGGGCACTCTGTTGATCACGTATGTTGAGTGTCGTACAGCTTCTCCCCACAAATAATTTGGTACCCTCATTGCCTTTAACATACTCCTTGTCATCTCCATAAGGGTACGATTTCTTCTTTCAACCACCCCATTTTGCTGTGGGGTGTATGGTGCCGTGAAGTGTCGGTTAATCCCATTGCTTTTACAGAACTCTTGGAATTCACCAGATGTGAATTCACCCCCTCTATCTGTTCGCAATATCTTGATCATCTTCTCACACTCCTTCTCAACCAGATTTCTAAAAGCTTTGAACTTTTCCAAGGCTTCACTCTTTTCCTTCAACAGTATAGTCCACATATATCTTGTGCAATCGTCGATGATTACAAAAATATAGCGGTTCTGGGCTAGCGTAGCTGGTGCGATTGGGCCACATAAATCGGCATGTAGTAGCTCCAATGCATGTGAGGATCGGTATTGTGTAGCGTTTGGAAAACTTTGGCGGGTTTGCTTACCAACTAGGCATGACTCGCATAGTTGTGTTTCTGTTCCGATTTTTGGCAAACCGTGTACCATCTTCTGCTCAGACATAGCTTTGATGGTCCTAAAACCAACATGACCGAGTCGGGCATGCCATCTCCATGTTTCTTCCTCGATCTTTGACTGAAGACATATTGGTTTCCCAATCTTGAGTTCTAGTTTGTAAAGGCGGTTTGGAGATCTTTCGACTTTTATTAGAAGTCTTCCAGCTTGATCATGTACCGTGAGATAGTTTTGCTTCATCCTGACATCACACCCATACTCGGTGGCTTGACCTAAACTCAAGATATTACTCTTTAGTTCAGGTATGTAGTAGATGTCGGGAATAAGCTGTTGCTCCCCTGTCTTTCCTTCGAATAGAATAGAGCCTTTTCCCTTGATCTCCACACATGATCCATCTCCAAATTTTACCTTTCCCCTGATATTTTCATTCAGCTCCAAGAAAGATGATCTTATTCCTGTCATATGATTACTTGCGCCGTTGTCTAAATACCAGACTCCGTCTTCTTTCTTTTCTTTTTCGTATTTTTTCGGCACAACATTGTCTTCATTGAGGAATACGATCTCGTGCATATAGAGGGCTTTGTCTGCTTCTTCGGTTTCTATCTTGTTCGCTTCTTGGGTTTGTTTTCTGTCAGGACAAACCGAGGCAAAGTGACCTGCTTTGTCACATCTGTAACAAATCACACTTGATCTATCCTTCTTTTCTTTACTTTGTTTCGATTTGTCTTGAGGATTAGATGCTCCTCCTCTGCCTCGTCCCCTGTTTCCCCTGCCTCCTCGACCTCTGTTTCCTCTGCCTCCTCGAGAGTTACTTTGGTCTGTGTTTGCGTATAAAAGCTTGGCTTGTGAATCGTCTTCTTTAGTGTCTCCTTTGATTCTCTCTTCATAAGCTTTTAAACGTCCGATTATGTCTTCGAACCCTGTCGTCTTCAGGTCGAGTACTTGCTCAAGGGAAGCGACGATCTGAATGAATTTGCTTCGCAGCAAGCTGTTTAAAAATTTCTTTACTAACCGCTGCTCCTCAATCGTTTCTCCGAGTGCATTAGCTTTTGACGCGAGCTGAGACAGCTTCCCAGCAAAGTCGTCGATGGTCTCTGAGTCCTCCATCTTCATCTTCTCGAACTCAGACATCAAGGTCTGCAGTCGTGCCTCCTTGACACGCTCTGCACCTAAATTACGCGTCTTGATCGAATTCCAAATCTCTTTTGGTGAAGTCTGATCATTGATTTGTAATATTAGGTTTTCCGGGATTGATTGGTAGAGTAAACCTAATGCGATGTCATTCTTCTCAGGGTCTGTCGAGCCTGGCTCGATTGTTTCCCACGCTTTATGAAGTCGCAGCATTACTCTCATTCTCATGGCCCAAATCGAGTAATTTGTAGTTGTCAACATTGGGCATTGGATCGCTGAAGGAATTGTTTCCTTCCGAGCAGTTACAGTGGTCGTAATGGCCTTGTCGGAATCGGCTCCTTCTTCTGCCATACTTTCGGGTGTTGTCTTCTACTCGGCTTCTTCTCCTTCTTTGATTTGCTCTGATACCAAATAAAGTCGTATAAGCAAGAACACAGCTCTTTGTATAAGAAATAACTCTTCTTATTTGATGATTAGAAAATAGCTCAAAACTAAACATCCAAGCTCTTATGCTTATCTTGTGTTTATCACAGCTCAATAAACACATATATATAGGATTCTAATTTCCCTAAACCTACTTCTAAAAGAATAAGGAAAACGTCCTATTAAGGAAAATATCCTTTTAGACCTATCGTATTGTTAACCGACTTGTTAACAACGTCTTGGGCCTTGGGCTGAAGAAGCTTATCCAACAGCATTTGATAGAAAAACAAAAAAAATAGAAGGGAGGTTTGTGGTTTTTCAGCAGTTACATTCTTTATTTTAGTTTGACATTCACCAATTACATTCTAAAGCTAAAACAAAAGAAATTATATATTCTTGATGTTAAAACAAGACTACATTTTAAAACCGAGACGAAATAGCCTTTTTGCAACAAAAAAAAAACCGCCACGAAATGCATATAATCAAATATGGTAAAATATCTACATTAGTAAAGGTCTTTTTTTGTTATTCATTTTTTGGGTGCTAAATTAGTAAAGTTACAAAACTAAATCTAAAAGTACAACCAAAAAAATAAAATCTAAAGTGAGCGTCATAAAATTCGTCTGAAGAAGTCAATATCAATTTTGCCTTCTAGATGTTTCGAATTTACATCACTGCCGGTCACAAAACGGCAACATTCAATGTCGTTGTATCTACAATACAATCTAAACCCTAAGGCTATAAATCAAAGTTGAAAGGACTAAGTAGTAGTCCACAAAAACCATTTCTAATAGACAGAGAGTGAGAGAGAAAGAAGAAAACTAATGGCTGATCAGAAAGAGGAAGTGAAGCTTTTGGGGATATGGGCAAGCCCATTCAGCCGTCGGATCGAAATGGCTCTGAAACTCAAAGGCATACCGTACGATTACGTGGAAGAAATATTGGAGCACAAAAGCCCTTTGCTTCTTGCTCTTAACCCTATTCACAAGAAGGTCCCTGTTCTTGTCCACAATGGTAAAACCGTTGTCGAGTCTCAAGTAATTCTTGAATACATCGACGAGACTTGGAAACACAATCCTATTCTCCCCCAAGATCCTTACGAGAGATCTAAGGCTCGATTCTTCGCTAAACTCGTCGATGAGCAGGTATATATAAACTCTTCAAATTTTTTGCCAATTTGATAATTAATCACTCTTAATTTATTTCATCTAATTTTTTAATCTATTAAGAAAATAATCAGGTGATTCTGGGTTTGTTTGGATTTGAATTGCAAGTCAAATAATAAAAAAATTAGTTTTGATTATTATATATTTATTTAAATTTCGAGAATCTCAATAATTTAATTTAATAAGGTATGGCATATTTTATAGAATTAATCATTAATTGGATGTAAATTTGTTATAAAAAAAAAACCTTTTTTACAACTTGTGCTTCTTTGTTTTGAGTTTAGAAAGAAATTTTGAAAGGAAGATAAAGAAGCAATTTGTGCTAATTAGCCAATTAATTTTTACTAAACTATTGTTATCTTATCTCTGATGACACTGTAGATTATAGGCGTGGGTTTTGGAGCAATGGCAAAAGCAGATGAGAAAGGAAGAGAAGTTTTAGCTGAGCAGACAAGAGAACTTCTTATGTATCTAGAGAAGGAACTTGTCGGAAAAGATTTCTTCGGCGGTAAGAGTGTCGGATTCTTGGACCTAGTCGCCGGAAGTATGATTCCGTTTTGTTTGGAGAGAGGTTGGGAAGGACTTGGATTGGAAGTTGTTACTGAGGAGAAGTTTCCAGAGTACATGAGATGGGTGAAGAATCTGGAGAAGGTTGAGTTTGTCAAGGATTGTATTCCTCCAAGAGAGAAACATGTTGAGCACATGAATTATATGGTAGAGAGAATCAGATCTTCTTAAACTATCATGAAGACTAAAATCATCTTTATGTTTTGATTTGATATGTAATGTGTTTCAATGTTTGTAAGCTTGTTATGGTTTTTAATAAATAAATATTTCTTTTTAAAAATAGCTGTTTTGGGTCTGTGGTTGAGAAAACTTTGGTCCCTCTTGTTCCCACTAAAGCTTTGGCTAATGAATCAATTACAAAATATGAAGAGATTTGTACTAATTCTGTGTTTCGAATGATAAGAATGGATTATGCGATGTAAATCAAATAGATAGGAGGGATAAGGATCAAAAGGGATAGGCACAGTTCGTAAACAAGCAAAAACAAATAATAGATGACATACGTATAGTTGTCAAAATTTTAACTAACCGGATTTATTGTATCAAACCATGCAATTAACTCAAATACTTTTTTTCCAAATTTGTTATAGACTTTTTAACAAAAACAAAAAAATTGAATACCCGCATCTATTAACAAGCATAAGTGCATAACCACACCTAACTGCAAGTAGTTTACCCACACACTATGACGAGGGAAAAAACTGTTATTTTTAAATGTTTTTGTTACAAGTGCGTATTTTGTTGACTAAATACGTCCCGTACTCACATAATTATGTGAATGAAAACATTACCTCCCCCATTCATGGCTTCTATCTTTTAATTGGAAATTTACTACATCTCTTATATAAAAGAAGAAGGAATTCTCTCCAGAGCGACACGTCATCACTCCATGAAATGACATGTGTCACCTTAAAAAAAATAAAACAAATCACATCTTTTCATCTTCCCACCTGAACCGATCTACCTTCTGTAATTTTTGATCTCCTTTTCCAGAAACATTTACTCTTTCGAATTGATTCCACTGCCCTTAATGTATTTTATATCCATTCCATTTATACCCTCTCTACTATGAAAAACATATGAAATCCGATTCTTAAATTTTTGTTTTCTTCTTCATCTTCTCAATTGCTGTCTCTTTTATCTGGGTTTTGTTCTTTGATTTTTTTAAAGGAGCTTTGTTCGTCATGAATGGTTTTGTTGTTTGAAGCGCTTTTCATTGTAAAGTTCAATCAGTACATTGTTTTAGAAAAAGCTGCAAACTTTGTGAATCGAATATGATTTATAAGTCCTTTATCACTATTTGCTTCAAGTTTCCGATAACAGCGATGGGTGATTGAAATTCTGAAGAAGCTTGTTAAAGAGGCTTGAATTTTGATATTTAAAGTTTTGTGGCTTTTTGTCTCTCAACAATTAAACTCTACACCAGTCCTATTGCGCACCTTCTTGAAGATCAGAATCCCTTTTATAAACCGAATAAAGGAAAGCCAGTTTTTGGCCACCATTTTCTTGGAGTTGAAGAATTCATCCCATAATTTGGCAATTCATATTGTGTATCTCATAATGCACACACTCATAGATTGGTCGACCTCTGAACAGTACCGGTGGTTCATTTAGTTCCTTTTTCAACATATTACCAGCAAAGCAGGTATATAATTCAGTACAGCTTATAAATTTTGGTTCTTTGATTTTTTTGTTTGTCAGCCCTCATGTCGTTGTTTTGCAGAGTGCTCATTATTTCTTAAATGATTACATACACTGGATGTCTTATCCTGTTCTTATGATTCCAGGTGATGATGCTTTGACAGCTTGTCGTATTGCAAGCCAAGTGCATATTGTATCCTCCTTTCATAGTTTCATCTATATGATTTTCTTTGTGTACTCAATATTGTCATAAATCACGTGATTTTTGTATGTGGATCTTCATATAAAAGACATGGCAGTAAAAGCATCAGGTGCTTATAAAGGCTGCAAACCATGATCGGGGTCGTCTCACGGAAATACGTGGATTCGGATGCTGCAGCTTCTGAGAGGTTCCATAATGCGTACAAGAGAGCTCGAAGCGGAAGCTAAAAAAATTGAAGATTCTGGGAAAGGAAATGAAGTTAAGGTTGCAAGGGCTTTTGAATGGCGAAGGACCAACTGAATCCATGAGTGGCAGGACAGAGTCCACAGTGTTGATGGAGGAAGAGGATGAGCCCAAAGAATGGGTTGCTCAAGTGGAGCCTGGTGTCTTCATCACATGTGTATCATTGCCTGAGGGAGGGAGTGATGTCAAGCGATTCGGTTGAGGTCATTTATCTGTGCTCTGTAGCATTTTCACAAAAAGATAGGATCCTAAACTGAATCAGATTAATAATTTATGTTTCTGATAGTACTAATAATCAGGTTAATCATAAAACACTTTGTACTTAATCCATTGTGTTTTTGATTGGATTTTCTAAATAGAGATGTGTGTTTCTTAGGGACAAGCTATGAGAAGTACAATTGGTATTAAAGATGGTATTTGTGAAAGATTTCTGTTTTCGTTACTTGCAATTTTTCTTGAATTTATTTAAAATGGTCCCCAAACACTTGTTGTATGTGACAACCTGTACATTCTTTTGCCAAGAAAGATTTTTGAGATGTGGATTTGTATTTCGGTAGCCCAATTTGATCTTAAATGGATTCCCCAAGAACAGTTGTGTTTGGGAAGAGTTTGGTGAGTTTAGCAAATTCATTTTGTAAATGGGATATCTATGAGAGCAGCATGATCTAACAAACTTTCTTCATGCTCTCATCAAATATGGACGCTTTGGCCCACAGTCACAACAAGTGAAGAAAACATATCACAACTTAACACTAATTTGCCGGCTCTAGCCAAGATCTGCACTCTGATTAGCTCTTGAAAGTAATTTTTCATGATGTTTTGGTTTATGTTAAATTATAGCTCTTTTAATTCGCATGTATAACTCTGATTCGTCCTATGTTTCATTTTACTCAGAAATTGGCCGCAATACAAGCACGGTGACTTCAAGATGACGGCAAGAAGCACTATTTTTTGGAAAGCAAGTCGAGTAAATAACGTTCTGTGCAGCGCATGAGCCTGCGTGCAAGCGATTGGCATCAGATTCCATTCTGGTCTCAGCCAATTGGCAGGCCGTTTATGAGCTGTGGAAAGAAAGACTTCAACATTCGCACTTGGATACAACTCTTCAAATCAAAACTGATAAATGGATGGGTTGTAAGTTGTAACATAACAGGGAAAAGCTTTTACATACCTTAAATCCCACAAGCTATTGAATTGTTGAGAAGTAAGATGTTGGTTAATGAAAAATGAAAGTGCTCAAGTGATTGTTCTTGAAGGTGTAGCTAAGCCACTCATGGTTGTGAAGAGTGATGGTGGTTATAACTATGAGACAACGGATGGTGGATTTACTTTCAATGTTTTTTTTTCTTCTAAAAATCCTGATAAATTGCAGTGTATATGTTTGTACCGAAGTGTATGGCTAAGCTTCATGATGCTTGGTTTTATGTGAAATTTTGTTGTTTTGATTCTAACTTATAAATCTAATTCTTCGTAGCTTTCATTTTACTTTGAATCGATGAAAAGCAAGATCAAAACAAATAAGTGCGAGTCTTCTCGGCTCTGCCTCTCTTCCATGAAAGCCACAGACAAGGTAAGCGGTGGCCTCAAAGGATATGTTAATAGGAATGAATAAGTGGGATCTTTCTTCTGTTTCGTTGCCTGATTCATGTCAACATGTCAACAAGAAGTCGCCTTACGCAACACCGTTATGGTATGCATTTGATTACATACGGTTGTAGTTTTTTAAATGCTTATCTATTTAAGTTAAAAATATTTTGTATACCAATGATAATATAAAGTGATTTGATGGAAGAAGAATGCTCAAAGTGCAAGCCACTATTTTTTTTTATAACTGTTAGATTGTAGTTAGTTATACTAACAATAAATTGGTGTATCTCTTGCTCGAAATGAAAATATATTGACTAACCTACCTCTCACGTAATTGATCAGCCAGACAATATATAACTAATCCTCAGTCAACATGGAGAAGAGGATGTCATCAGGAAGGGGAAATTCTTCAGAGCTGCCATTGCGGCATCACCCAAACCATGCAACTGCTGCTGCGGGTACAGGTCGAGGCATATATGAGACAAGATATGGGATTGTTCATTCGATATCTTGAAATTGGTCTACTTTTCTCTCTCTCTTTTATATTAATTTTCAGTCAGCATATCATTACAAATTTAAAACAAAACTAATGATGTATATTACAAATACACTTTGGCCAAAGATGTTCTTGAATCTCTTTTTGATGATTTCGGTAAGATTCGTTTGCTTAAATTCATGCTTTAAAATCATTTTATTTATTTATTTATGTTACATGATTTTGGAAGCATCTAATAATATCTAACATAATTTTCTTTCTTTTTTTTGTGGAGAATAAGCTTTCACATTAGTTCCAAATTTCTACAACTTATTTATTGTTCGTCTTTTCCTTTGTGTGATATTGAATGTTTCCCTAGAGAGACTTTGATTTCCGTAGTGTTATCTCCACCTTTCGTATGGTTCCATATTACTCTTTGTGAAATTTTCAAAACACAAACTCTGTAAAATAAATTTACACTTATGAAGAAAAACCTGTGCGGGTATTGGCCTAGAAATTATCAATATAATTTTCATTTATTAAAACAAAACAATTTGATAAGACAATCAAAGGGTTATTTAAAAAGAAGCTTCACTATTTTACAACCCAATACAATTTGATAATTATTTATTTATAGCAATAAAACTGAATATAATGTGTACATATCGGCTCATATGATATACAATTTGATTTAACAAAAAAAAACAACAAAACAAATTCTAAACAAAAAAAATTATTGGAAAAAAACCGTGCGTATGCGCAGGTACTCACCTAGTATATATAAAATGATTTTGCGATTGCCGCAAGTTTGGTATAGCGTGGTTAATTCAATTCGTAGATTCTATCGCAAATGCATCTTAATTTGCGATGGATTTAATGTAACGAAATCCTAAAATTTGGCAGATATGAAAATATGTTGATCTGGGAGAACAAAATGCATATCATCAAAAGTATTAGTATATCAATTTCGTGTGTTCCCCTAGAACGAGAGCAAGGTGGTTACAAATTCACAAATCTGCATTTTCCCTTACTTTAATCCAACTATGATATTTAATACGACAACTTCAATTTCAAGGGCATAGTCTCGACTCTCTGCTATGACTCAACTATGATTAGAAAAATGAAGTAGAACATCTTCCTAAATTTAAGAAACCTTAGAGTTGTAGAAAACTAGTATTAGAAAAAATAATAAGAGAAGGAAAGACATCCTAATCTAAAAGAGTTTTTACTATTTATACATTTTATAAAATAAGCGTGTATTTTGGAAAACAAAACACTAATGATGACAGCAGTGTTTCTGTGTGTGGTATTTCTAAGTACTTTAATGGTCAATAATAGTTTACTGAAAAACGAGTTGTAAATAATAGGGCTAAGTTTTAGAACGAAAATGTGATAAGTGTTTGAATAATAATAAGGACTCGCATGCTAAAGAAGTAAAGATGCTTGTGACGTTACTTTTGAGAGTCGAACAAATAGTGTTGGGTGAAAAGCTGGTCTTGTTGGGTTCCACATCGTTCACGTGTTCACATTACAAAATAAGAGACAAAGACGAAGAATACATCCAAACATTCCTCAAAATGCATATAGAGGACATCAATATGATTCGAATTCGAGGATAATTTAAGACTAAAAAATTAGTAAACCGAATTATCATGTATCTAAAAATGGTATTATCTGGAACAAAGAACTAAAGCATAAAATCACAAGTCATTCTGTCATTCAATAAAGAAAAGATAATTACTTCAAATTGCTAACACTTTTTTCCAAGATTCGCATCATAGTAACAATAAATAGTAGACAGTGGTTATTACTTTTCTTGCATTTGACTAATTGGACAAATTAGTCACTTACACTTTATTAGCGAAAAGAGATGACGCGTATGCATCCCATTGCCAGAATATATAGTACCGAAGTTATATTAATATAATCAAATGTCATGATACATGTGCCCCTATGACATCAATGTCATTGCCATCTCGGCCCTTCATATTTCACATCTAATTGCCGGGCAAATTCGTCGTCGTTTTACGCCCAAGCGACATCAAAACCCTAAGGCTTTATATAAATAGAAAGTGAGCTCATTCAGGAGTTCCAAAAACCACCTGAGAAAAAAGAAAAGGTATCTAATGGGAAAGCAAGAGGAAGTGAAGTTGCTTGGGATATGGGCGAGTCCTTTCAGCCGTCGGATCGAGATGGCTCTCAAACTCAAAGGCGTACCGTACGATTACTTAGAGGAAGATCTCGAGAACAAGAGTTCTTTGCTTCTTGCCCTCAATCCTATACATAAGAAGATCCCTGTTCTTGTTCACAATGGTAAAACCATTATCGAATCGCATGTGATTCTTGAATACATCGATGAGACTTGGAAACACAATCCCATTCTTCCTCAGGATCCCTTCCACAGATCCACGGCTCGAATCTTTGCTAAGCTCGTCGATGAACAAGTACATTCTCTTAATTTTTTTTTTTCATTTTTTTAATCTTGAAATGACAATGTAACTTACTTTGGTCCCTAAACTAAAGAGATTATTGAAATAAGATCCCAAACTTATCGGTTAACTCAAAAGTCATCTCTTATTTTAATATAGTAAAAATATTAACTAGATATGATCATTAGCCTATCCAACATTTATTTGTCCGATGACATTTGTCTTTTGTTAATCCTTACTAAACCTTTGTTAATTGTCTCTGATATTGTAGATTGTTAATTTGGGATTTATCTCACTCGCAAAAACAGAAAAGGGAAGAGACGTTTTAATCGAGAAGACAAGAGAACTGATTAAATGTCTCGAGAAGGAACTCGCCGGAAATGATTACTTTGGTGGCAAGACTGTTGGATATTTGGATTTAGTCGCAGGAAGTATGATCCCGTTTTGTCTGGAGAGAGCTTGGGAAGGAATGGGAGTGGAAGTTATTACAGAGAAGATGTTTCCACGATACAAGAAATGGGTAAAGAAGCTAGAAGAGGTTGAGATTGTAAGGGATTGTATTCCCCCAAGAGAGAAACATATTGAACACATGAACATTATGGGGGAGAAACTCAAATCTGTTTAGGGCATCTCCAAAGGCAACTTCAAATCTTCAAATATGAGGTTTTGTTCATTCCAAAGGCAACCTTAAAACTTTAAATTTTGAGGTTTTTGAACAGTGAAACCTTATATTTGAGGTTTTACTATTCAAAATGAGGTTGCAACTTTTTGTATTTTAATTCTTACAATTATATACTTCATAAATAATCATTTCTTTTTTATGTTTATCATTTTAATCCAAACAGTTTTATATCTCATGAATATTTCACATTTATCTTCATAAATTTTATATTTGCATATAAAATAAAATTAAAAATTGAAATTAAAAACTAAAATTGGTCATATTTGAGAGTATTATGAAAATAATTTTGTTGAATAATTTGGTGAAATGTAACCATTTATAATTTAGTTTGTGTGTTTTAATTATTATGTTTCTGTAATTTTATCTTATAATGTAATGTTGTATTTTGTATAAAGTTTATAATGTAATTTTAGTTAATGATATTTTTTTATGTATGTTTTCTCTTATTTATAAAGTAATATGAACTTTTATTAATAATGATTAAAAATAAGGAGTATAGTGTAATATTTTAAATTTTATGAGATTAAATTTGAGGTTTGGTCAACCTCAAATTTGAAGTTGTCTTCACAGATGCCCTTAGAATACAAAAAGACAAAGCTCTTTACTACTTGATCCAATGTTTTGATAACGATAATGTTTGCACCATTTCTTACCTCACTTTATTATAATCACGATTTCCTTTAATTTTTAACAACTGCTAACTTTGCTTCATTTTGCTGGTATTAAGCGCCAAAAAAAAAAGAAAAAAAAATGGTTGAAATTTGTTTAAAAAGGCACTCTATGGGAAAAAAACTACAATTCTTCTACACCAGGAAATTTGCAAAGACTTTTATCTTCTAGCAACGATCGGAGCGTGAATACATGCATGGACACATATGGTAAAACTTTATCTTTGATTTTATTGAACATTAGACGCGAAATCCCCCTACGATATTTGTTATATTTTTCACTTTGAAATAAAAAGGGTTCTTTTAATATATAATCATCTAGAAATTAATCCGTAAATACAGTATATGTTTATTATGAAATAATAGGAGTCCTCTAATAATTCAAACCGTGAGTAAAAGCATGAGAAAAAGGAGATAGGTGATGTAGGATGATAAAGACGATTTGTTCGACAATGGAGAAGCTCGTGAGTGGAAATTAAATGGTGAATGGTGTTGTGATTCTCTCTTTGCTCTCACAGATTTGTTTTCTTTCTTTTGATTACTTGTTTTTCTTTAACACTCATTCTCATTCATCTCATTTTTCATACATTTTTCTTCTACATATCTTCTCACTTATACTTGCTCATACATATAGTCCTTTTCTACCAGTTATACTAACTCTCCTTACTTCACTCACCTTACCCTGACACTTAGGTAATCATACATTAACCACACTACTCTTAATAGACTTTAACTAATCATCTTAGGGTCTTACTCAACTATTGCAACTACTATTGCTACTAGAACTTAGACTTAGACTCACACATACTCGATATTTCTTCTTGGGCTGAGGCACATTTGAAGCCCATCTTCCTCTCACACGAGGCCCATCTTAGTTTCACAGTTGACTTTTCTCTCTGGTTGACTTGCTCTGTCTCATCTTCCTCTTCGACACATCTTCCTCCTTCTCCTTAGTTCTTCATTATCTTAAGCTTCTTCTTCTCTTCTTTTCCGTTTGCAGAATCACTCAAAGGATCATCTCTCAACACTCCCTCTTGAGCCTTTGAGTTGATTCCCCAATTCCAATTTAGGGTTTTGAACTTTGGTACCTTTGATTCTTCTCTACTTGTTCCTTTGCTGGTTTGAGGAGCACTCATCAAGACGTCTGCATAGCTCTTGGGTGAGTTTTATTTCCCAATCTCCCTCTTGCTCTGAATTTTCGTGGGTTCAGCTTCCTCTTCTTTTTCATACTTCTCAGCTCCCACTTGAATCATTTTCTCTTTGAGTTCAATTGATTTCTGCTTCTCCTCTTTCTGTAGGTTCTTAGTTGAAGAGTCTCTGCTCCCTGCATCCTTCTTAGCGCTTCTGGGTTTTTCTCTAACAGGTAATTCTCTTACCTCCCTTCTGCTTTGGCTTTGAATTTCTTGCTTCAATTTGAGACTTGCTTCATTCCTGTCCGATGTCTCTGTGTTCTGACACTTGAATTCTCTGTTCTTTTCCTCTTGGATCCTCTTAATTCTCTCTTGGGTCTCTTCTTTGTTTATTCTGATGCTTCTCTTTGCGTTTCGGCCGATCATCTCGTCAGTCAGCTTCTGCTCTTTCTCCTTCAAAGATAAATCTTCTTTTTGTTAATTTGTATCACTTTTGATCACCATCCTGTTCAGTTTGGTTCCTTGAACCACTTCCTTGACTTTCTTAACTTCAGATTCTCTCTTGTCTGACTTGATGTAGCTTTGATTCTCAACATTGAGCGTCAGCTTCTTCTTATGATACTGCACGCTCTTCCATGGTTCATACTTTTCTGGGTTTCTGATTTCAGCATATCCAGCTCCTTGATAACTAGATTCAGCCTCTTCCTTTGACATTGCATTTACTATTTCTTCACTCAAGGGCAAATGGAGATGAAAGCTCTTCTTTGCCATTTTCACTTCAGTTATTTTTCTCCCATATTTATCATGGATGATGCAGCTTCTTTGCTTAAAGGTAACTGCATATCCATTTGCAATCATCTGAGAGACACTTAGAAGATTCTTAGCAATTTTAGGGACTAGAAAAACATTCCAATGATTCTCTTGCCCTTTTTTGTCATGACTTCAATGTCTCCTCTTCCTTTGGTCATCAGTGTCGTTCCATCACCAACTTGGATTGGAACTTTGAAACTTGTGTCAAGTCTCGTGAACAGCTTCTCATTTGGAGTCATGTGGTTTGTACAACCACTATCAATGAGCCAAATGTTTTCTTCAACAGGTTTTTGATCATCTTGTCTTGCTGAAAACATATGGTACTCTTCCTTTTCTTCATTTTCTTCTTGAGTTGCTTGTGCTTGTTCAGGTCTCTTGTTTCTGCAGTTTCTTGAGATGTGACCCAGTTTGCAACAATTGAAACAACTCCTTGTATCTCTGTTTCTGTTGAAGTCTAGCGTGTTTCCTCCATTTTTGAAGTAGCACAAATCTTCATTGTGGTTATCCTTCTTGCAGTAACCACACCACCTCTTTTCTCTATAGCTAATCTGACTTGTGTTTCCTTTGTCACTGTTTTCCAGATTCAGGTTCTTGTAGAGAGCATGGAAGGCACCTTCAGCATCTTCATCTTCACCATCTGGGAAAAACTTCTTCTCATGAGCTTCCAAAGATCCGATCAGCTCCACATAGGTAATTGTTCTTAGATCCTTTGTTTCTTCCATCAATGATGATAAAGAAGCATAGCTTTTTGGCATGGACGCCAGCATCTTAACCACTAGATCAAAGTTAGATTTTCCTTCTCCTAGAGATCTCATTTGGTTTGCTACAGCCTGAATCCTATCAGAGTATGTCTTAACTTTTTCTCCTTCCTTCATTTTTAAATTCTCAAAATCTCTTCTTAAAGATTGCAGCCTAACAGTTTTAACCTTCTCATTACCTTGATAAGAATGTTCCAGAAGATCCCATGCTTGTTTTGCTGTTGTCGCTGAGAGTATTTTGTCAAATATGACATCAGCTACAGCATGTTGAATGATTTGAAGTGCAGCTGTGTCTTTGCTCTTGAGTGTCCAAAGGTTTGCAACTTCCTTTGTCTGGTCAGCTCTTGGAGTTTCAGGTGACTTCAATGACTGGTCTGGAAGTCCTTCTTTGACCACATCCCAGAGCTCCTTGTTCATCAATGTTGTCTTCATTCTTGCTGCCCATAACTCATAGTTCTGTCCATCGAACACTGCAACAAGTTGAGAAGACTGCAGGTTTATTGCCATCTTGAACTTCACTTTCTTTCTTATCTTCCTTTTCTTTTGATTTCTTCTTCTTGTGCTTTTCTTCAACAGGCTCCAAGGACAACCTGGCTCTGATACCATGTTGTGATTCTCTCTTTGCTCTCACATATTTGTTTTCTTTCTTTTGATTACTTGTTTTTCTTTAACACTCATTCTCATTCATCTCATTTTTCATACAGTTTTCTTCTACATATCTTCTCACTTATACTTGCTCATACATATAGTCCTTTTCTACCAGTTATACTAACTCTCCTTACTTCACTCACCTTACCCTGACACTTAGGTAATCATACATTAGCCACACTACTCTTAATAGACTTTAACTAATCATCTTAGGGTCTTACTCAACTATTGCAACTACATTGCTACTAGAATTTAGACTTAGACTCACACATACTCGATATTTCTTCTTGGGCTGAGGCACATTTGAAGCCCATCTTCTTCTCACACGAGGTCCATCTTAGTTTCACAGTTGACTTTTCTCTCTGGTTGACTTGCTCTGTCTCATCTTCCTCTTCGACACATCTTCCTCCTTCTCCTTAGTTCTTCATTATCTTAAGCTTCTTCTTCTCTTCTTTTCCGTTTGCATAATCACTCAAAGGATCATCTCTCAACAAATGGTATAGTTAAAGGAAACAAGATCATGATGAATTAAATTATGTTGCTTGGAAAAATGTTTAATCGAGTGAAAATATTATTTGGAAACATAATTGATTTAACATATTTTTGTTTTATAATATATATCCTAATCCTCGTTCAAATTCGATTTTATTTTGACAGTTTAAATTCGATTAAGATATTATCGAAGGTTTGAGATACAATCGATGTCCTTATTCATCAATGTAATTGATGCTTTAACCAAGCGTAAGTAAGCTCGTAGTCTCTCGCCACGTTTGCTGGAATAGGCGGGGCGTATATCCTCTTCTTGATCTGAGTTTTGAAGAATATACTAGCACCATTAGCCATGTACGATGTTGGAAGAGAAACAGATTCGACATTGGTCTAAAGTGAGAGATCGAAATAAGTCAAAAGGCTCTTCTGTGTGACTGTGTTATTGAAAAGCAGAGTACTTATATTCGAAACTTGTCATTTAATACATAGATTATGTGCAAAGAATTGCATATCTATAAAACTATCACAATGCTAATGTGCTTGAAGAATAGGTGTATGTATATGTGTGTTAAAACGTTAGAAAAAGTGATATTTCGTTAAATAGTTTACATAGTTTAATTGGTTAGTATATATATATATATATATAAATCTTGGAAACTAAACTTTAAACCTAAATCCTAAATTTATTATTAAAAATTATTTGTTAACTTTAAAAACTAAACTCTAAACCCAAAATAATCTGTTCTTTTATTTGAAAAAGTAAACTTTATTTTGTAATTTAGAGTATTTTCAATTGTTTTAAAAGTTTATAGATGGATTTTCAATTAAATGGGTTAATTAATGTCATTTATCTTTTCAGTTGTAGACAACAATCCTTCGAGAAATTGTGCTCCCGAGAATCAAACCGTTGAGCAGTGTGCTAACTGATGAGTTTGTATGGTTTTGCATTTGCTATGCAAATCCAGACTTAAGAGTTACCTAGAAGACTACATTTACTGAATAGTGATTTCCATTCTCTACAGATACTTAATTAAACGAGCTTGAGAACAGACTAGAACTCTAAAAAAGATTTCTTCCACTAAATTTAGTAGAAGTATATCTGCAAGGTTCTTTTGAATTTGAAAATATATTCTTTTTAATTAAAATTTTTTAATCATTTATAACTATCTATATATTAATTTTAATGTATTAATTAATGCATAGTCCTCGCTAAACCGATCTCGTGCACAAATTTGAACAATTTGAGAAAACTATATCTCTTGAAAACTGTTCAGCCAAACCATAAGATTTTTCTTCTAGTGATACCACTACACGTTTTTCTTTATATAAGCCCATATTCTCTGTCATGTTTAAAGATATTCAGATATGTGAGCCCATGTCATAAATTTCAGTCTATGATCCATAATAATTAGTCTCGATCAAGACAACCAATTTTGGTATACACAGAATTTACTGAAGGATAATGTACATAAATTGTGCTGTCTGGTTATATTGAATCCAAATTTTGAGATCGTAAATACTTTGATATGAGCAATTGTTTCATCTTCCATGATCTCTTCAGAGAATATTAGAATTTTCTTATCCTTGATGAAGAAACTGGATCCAACAAAAATTGGTTGATCATGTCTTGTGATATCAAACACTTTCTTCAAAATTGTAGCTTGATCTCTGGCTCTCTTAGTGATCCATATTTCAATCTTGGTGGCATTTTAGCTGATGAGAATGAAAGAGATCGTCAGAGTCAAAGTTGTTCCGGTGGAGAAGTTCCCGGAGATTAACAGATGGGTCTAGAATTTGATGCAAACTAGGAACCGGAACCAAACTAGGTTCATACACACAACAAATCGAAGGAGTGATGAACCTATACGCTTTGGTTTTCATCTGTTGAATCTCACTTCCTTGTGAGATTGTAGAGACACTCATGGAAGCTGGGGTTCCATATATCTTCTGCCATTTTTTTTATAGAACATTACAATTTTACTGTTCTTAATGAAGAAAGTGTAACCAAAAATGCTTAATCGACATCAAAAAGTTTCTCCCAAGATGAAGCTCGATCTCCGGCGTCTTGTTGATTCACAATTCTGTGCTCAATTCTCTTTGTTGTATCAATGAAAGTCCAGATTCTCTTCATGAAGATAAGGCTAAATTCTTTTTCTTGCTTTCAAGCTGAAGCCCAATTAGCCTAAACACTTTGGCGGAGAAGTCAAACATCTGGACGAAGAGTTTATTTGAAGTTACCATCTACTAAAACAGTCATAATTGAATTAGGGTTAGTCCAATCATCTGTAATGTTTATGGATTTCCACAAAATTCAGTAGAAGTTTACCTGTAAGGTTCATTTGAATTTGAAAAATTTAATTTTAATTCAAAGCATTAATTATTTAAAATTTATATATATTATATATTGATTTGTTTGTAAGATCTCGCTAAACTGATCTTGTGCAAAAGTTGAGTAACTGGAGAAAACTCTATCTCTTGAAAACCGTTCAGCCAAACAATAAATTTTATTTTCTAGTGATACCGCTACAAATTTTTTTTTAACAAGTTCATATTCTCTGCCATATCTAAAGATTTTTAGATTTGTGAGTCCATATTATAAATTTTAGTATATGATCCCTAATTATCACTCCTGAACATACACACAAATAACTGAAGGGCTGGTGTAACTAAATTAATTGTGTTGTCTGGATCTATTGAATCTCAGCAGTTAAGATTGTAAATACTTTAATACGAGCAATTGTATCATTTTCCATTACTTCTTTAAAGAGCATTACCATTTTCTAATTCTTGATGAAGAAACTGGTCCAACAAAAATTGGTTGATCATGTCTTGTGATATCAAACAGTTTTTCCTTCTTAGTTATCCATACTTCAATCTTCAGTTCTCTATTACCTGTTCACAAAATATTGTGTTCTTGTTTTATTTGATGAAATAATTTGGAAAATGATGAATGAGGGTGATGACTAGTGACAACCAAAAGGCTTTCCCAAGCTGAGACTGGAACTTGATATCCAATCATATTAGTAACTCATAACTCGGTATTTCATTTGTTTTTCGTAAAGGAGAATTTTGGTTTTATCTCTTTTGAAACACGATAACACCACTGTCATTCATCTCAAAATGGATAAAACTAAATTCTCTCTTTTCTACTTCAAATGGGAATGGAATTGACCTAAATTAAATTGTAAGTCTATTTATCTATATATGCCTTACCGACATGATAAAATCCTGTAAATAATCAAGCCATTAGTGTAATGATTTTCTAATAATTTTGTTTTTAAAATATATACCTAGTGGTTAGTAGATACTGAAGCTTTCTAAAACAATAAATGAGAAAACAAATATTATTAAGAAAAATAGGTTAGTAATATTTCTATTAAAAAAGTTTATAGTCATAATTGAAAAGTCAGCCATAATTTATTGCAGTATGTAAATAACATGAATCAATATCCTCATTTTTAGTTGATATATGAATTAAAATCTCATGAACATTGACAAAATGACCACCTTAATTTTAAAAATATTTAGAAAAAGAGAGAATACAAAATGAACAAAAAAAAGCTATTCATCATGTCCCACTTCAAAGCTCTGAGTTTATTTACAATTAGTTCATTAAGCCAATTCATAAAACGAAAAAAAAAGAGCAAAATTTGGGGGTGGGAGGGAAAGGCGAGGAAACGGTTAACCGCAGACACTAATCCAGTTTCAACAGAACCACCTAACAAACCAAACCCAACCCATTGGTTCAACATGGAGACGAGCCTCTTATGTAACCATCGGCGTTTTTTAATTTACTCAGGGGAAACGCCGGCCAAATACCCCCAATGGTTTAAATTCCCAACTTGAGTGGGAGAGTTCAGGGTTTAGAGAATAATAAGCAGACTCATCTCCGGGTCCCACCCCGTTGTCTTGTCCGACTCCAACCTCCTTTATTTATACCATCAAACACAATCTTTTTCCTTCGATGTGGGACAAAATATTTAAGTATTGGTTTTAATGTACCGGTTTGACGTCACTAGATACCTCAACCAAAATTTAATAAAAACCCGCTTCGTTGATTTTTATAGTCTTAAGTGTCGAAATCGAAACCCAACATAAACCGTTTTATAGGTTTATATACACTTATATACATATAAACTCTTTCAACTAAAACCAAACAAAAAATTGCATCAAACCGAATCTATACTAAACCGAATTACAAATAGTTTTTTTTTGGTCGAAGAACAAGTTTTTTATATCAAATCAAGTTCTATCGGTTTGGTGTTCAATTTCTATAAAACCGAGAAAATGAGAACCCACAAAAAACAAAACCAATTAGTAAACCGGATTGTTCACCCTCATCAATATAATAAGTAGAGCCCAAGTCAACACAGAAAATAAGAAGTCTAGTGAGACAACAATGGCGGAGAGATCAGATGAAGTGAAGCTTCTTGGGATGTGGGCGAGTCCTTTCAGCCGTCGGATTGAGATAGCTCTCACACTCAAAGGTGTTCCGTACGATTTCTCAGAGCAAGATATCACCAACAAGAGCCCTTTGCTACTCCAATTGAACCCGGTTCACAAGATGATCCCGGTTCTTGTTCATAACGGTAAACCAATCTCTGAATCACTTGTGATCCTTGAGTATATCGATGATACATGGCAAAACAATCCAATTCTCCCTCAAGATCCTTACGAGAGAGCTATGGCTCGATTCTGGGCCAAATTCGTCGATGAACAGGTATGATTTATGATAGACTTCTAATTTTTCAATTTCGAAAACCGGTTCGGATTCTAACCGGGTTAAAAGCCGGTTTATTGGGAATTTATCAGATTTGTGTGACGGCCATGAAAGTGGTGGGGAAGATCGGAGAAGAGAGAGAAGCCGTGGTGGAAGCGACGAGGGATTTATTGATGTTCTTGGAGAAAGAGCTCGTCCAGAAAGATTTTCTCGGCGGGGAAAGTTTTGGGTTCGTGGACATTGTCGCGACGTTGGTGGCGTTTTGGCTGATGAGAACGGAAGAGATCGTCGGAGTCAAGGTTGTTCCGGTGGAGAAGTTCCCGAAAATTCACCGGTGGGTCAAGAATTTGATGGAAATCAATGTCATCAAGAAATGTATCCCCCCGGAAGATGAACATCTCAGTTACATCAGAGCTCGCATGGAGAAACTCAAATTCAAAGCTCCCTGATAAGTTCAGTAATTAAAGAATCTCCCTGTCTCAGTTGCTTTTAGTCCTATGAAGGTCACGATTCCCAAATTTCAGACAAATAATTGGGACTGTGACCTTCTTGTTGTATCTTGTTTTGTCAAGTTCTTGTCTTGTGTGAGAGAGTTATCTAAGAAATTTGTCTGAAAAATGTGAAACTTTAGCAATTAGAACGTGTTAAAGATGTGAATAAGTAAGTGTTTGATATACTCTGTGACTTCATGTTTTTCTCTATTCAAACATAAATTTTCTTTCTTTGTTCTTTTTCTTACTACTCTGATTCAACCTGCACTGTTACATGATATATCCCACAAGTTTTCCTACAGAAATTTCTAACATTAGAAACAATCTCTTTAGAGCTAGCCCCAGTCTCGGCCAAAACATGGCACGACAACACAATTCTCCCAACTGTTATCTCCCATACATGAAGATCATGAACAACCTTAACACCATTGATACGCCTAAGCCCTCTCTCGAGCTTCTCTATGTCCATATCACGCGGCGCACGCTCCATCAAAATCCCAAATATGTTCTTGAGCATTGGTAGAGTAGCAGCAAGAGCAAAAGCAGAGAAAACAAGAGTGCACATCAAATCAACCAAAACCCATTTCGGCTTCACCCAAATGATTCCTCCACCGATCATAACACCAAGTGACTGAATCATATCAGCCATGGCGTGTAGATAAGCTCCTTGTATGTTAATGTTCATCTCCTTTGATGATGACGATGGTTTCTCCTCAAAGCCACCTTTTAAAGGATCCATCTCTTCTTCTTTCTCTTCCTCTTCCTTGTGAACATGATGATGATGATGATGGTGGTGGTGATGGTTATGGTTATGTCCTAACCAAACGACCATAACCAAGTTCATGAAAAAACCGAAAGCCGAAATACCAAACATGATCTCACCGTTAACCTCTCTGCTTCTGCTAAGAAGTCTTTGAATGGCTTCATAGATTATAACTCCAGAGACAAGCCATATGAGCTGAACAGACAAGAAAGCTGCTAAAACTTCGAGACGTTTAAACCCAAAAGAGTTTCTTTGATTCGCTTCCCAGCTCGAGACCTTGATAGCTAACAGAGAGACACAGAGACCCGCCACGTCGGATAGCAAATGCGCTGCGTCTGTCATCACCGCGAGGCTATTGGCCTTAAAGCCTCCAACGATCTGTACGGACATGACGATCAGGTAAAGAAATATGAGGTTGCTTAGTCTTCTAATTGATTCTTCTCGTTCTCTTGACTCCGAAACGCAATGTTCTTGCCTCGTAAACGCGCAAGACAGAGGAATAGTTTCCTCTGTTTTTGATGGTGACTCGATTTCTTCATCGTCGTTGGGTTTTGAAATGTGGATTTGTTCCAATTCCATAAGCTGTTTATACGTTTCAAAGGCTCGCATTAGAGAAGGAAAACAATATTTTGATCTTTCTTGTGGACATTTTATGATTAAAGATTTGAAATAAACCCTTTTTTTGTTTTGTTCAAGAAAACGAACCTGGAAATCAGATGGAGATGCAAAACGATTATGATCTTCTTCGGAATTCTTGAATTTCATGATCTTTATCTTATGGTTAGAGATAATGACATTATAATCCTAAGAATGAACAGAGATTTACAGACAAAAAAAGAAAAAAATACCGATGATCCAGCAAATATGGGAGGAGATTATGGAACTTGAAGAGTTTATAGATGTAATCCACATCAAGGTACTTCGTTGAGAAGACGGTCGTTAAAGTTAACGGAATGTGGAATTTTCTTTTTGTTTTTTTACGAAAGTGGAATCTTAAAGAAGTCGCTGTGCCTTGTGATGGGTGAAAAGTGAAATCGAATAATATGTTTTTTCTTAATATGGGAACGACGAAAAAGGCGATAAATCTAAATATTTGTGCCTTTAGGGAATAAATCTAAATATTTTTAATTTTTTGATTCGTATTATATTGTGTATTTACCAAAGGTTAGCGTTCAGGCGAACAAAATGGACCGACTCTTCTTGTTCAAAATATTCTCATTCAACTAATCTTCTTGGATCTATTGTATAAGTCAAGCCGTGTTGTTTTCTCGTCTCTTTGTTTTCTTTTATCAAATAAATATACAGTAAAAACGATATAAATTAACTATGTTAGAATTTTGATATTTTATTAATTTATAGAGTTATTAATTTATAAAATTTAAATATTTTTTTTATTAATTTTAAAATTTTAAAAAGTTTTTTTTAAGTTTACAGTATTTTAAAAAAAATTTAAGAATTAAAAATAAATTTCATGAAGACTTCAATCTAAAATTAAAAAAAAAACATTATTAAACTCATATTTTAGTAGATAATCTCACTTATATTTATATGTTTATATCAAATTTTATTTATGGAAATTTGTTGAACTTCTCAAGAAAACAGAGGATTCTTATCTTGATCCATTTGTATTTGCTTTAGTTTGAGAGTAAGAATTTTAGAGAAAATGACAAAATAAATTCTCATTCATTTTCTTCTTAGTCCTTACAAAAGAAATCAATACATGCTTATAGAGAAAGTAGTGCAACTACTCTCTGATCATACTAACTCTTATAGCAACCTTTATAGACTAGCTTATAGTCTTACACACTTCTCACAACTATTACATTACTGTTACAACAACTCTCTTTGACACAGATAATAATTTAGTTAGCTAGGTTCTTCTGGTTTGGTTTGAGAAGCAAAATAGGCATTACTCAACATTCCCACTTGCCATTTTGTTACTCAAACCAAGTTTATTACGAAGCTTTTCATAATACTGACTTCCTAAGACCTTAGTAAAAATGTCTGCCCATTGATCTTCACCTCTGCAATATCTCAGCTGGATGTCACCATTCTTCTCATAATCTCGGACGACATGATACTTGATCTGAATATGCTTTGTCCTTCTGTGTTGGACTGGATTCTTCCCTATTGCAATAGCAGACTGACTATCACGGTAGATAGGAACTCCTCCTTGAGAGGTGAAACTTAAGTCTTCAAGTAACCTCCTAAGCCATACTGCTTGATTTGTCGCTGCACATAATGCCATGTATTCTGCTTCAGCTGTGGACTGAGCGACAGTATCTTGCTTGCTTGTTTGCCAAGAGAAAATTGCAGATCCAATACTAAAACAATACCCTGTTGTTGATTTAAGATCCTCTCTACATCCTCCCCAATCACTATCTGAATAACCAATCAATCTAGGCTCCATGACTGAAGTAAACATCAAACAAGTGTCAAGTGTACCTTTTATGTATCTGAGCACTCTCTTTGCTTCTTTTAGATGCTTGACCTTGGGTTCCTTCAAGTACCTTGACAAGTACGATGCTGAAAACATTAAACCAGGTCGAGTGGCGGTAAGATACAACAGACCTCCCACATAAACTTCTATAGATCTTAGAATCAGTAAACTCTTCTTCTTCATTTTGATCCTTGCCGTGTGGTGCTAAAGGAGTGTTCATAACTTTGCAGTCTTTCATGTTGAACTTTTCCAGTAGTTTCTTTGCATAACATTCTTGAGAAAGAGAAATTCCTTCTTCTTGTTGAACAATCTCCATTCCTAAGAAATAGTTAAGCAATCCCAGGTCAGACATTTCAAACTCATTCTTCATAGTTTTCTTGAAGTCTTCCACCATTCTCTCATCATCTCCAGTGACAATAAGATCAACCACATAGATGCAGATTACTAGAATCTTCCCTTGATCAGTCTTTGTATACAATGCATGATCATTGTCACTTCTCTTGAAGTTTTCTCTCAAGAAGAACTCATCAATTCTGCTGTACCAAGCTCTCGGTGCTTGTTTTAAACCATAGAGAGCTTTGTGCAAGCGAAGAACATGAGTTTCTTTTCCTTTTTCTTCGAATCCAGGCGGTTGTTCAGCATAAATCTCCTCTTCAAGATTCCCATTCAGAAATGCTGACTTGACATCAAGCTGAAATAGTTTCCATCTCCTCTGAGCTGCAACTGCAAGAAGCAAACGAATTGTTTCATGTCTAGACACTGGGGCAAAGGTCTCCAGATAGTCCACACCATACTGTTTCGTGAACCCCTTTGCCACTAACCTTGCTTTGTGTCTTAAAACATTTCCTTTTGCATCCATCTTTAACCTGTATATCCACTTTACCCCAACTACATTCTTGTTTGCTGGCATGTTGACTAATTCCCAAGTTTGATTTTTTTCTATCACTTGTATCTCTTTTTCCATTGCTTCTATCCACTCTGTATGCTTAACAGCTTCGTCAAACACTGCTGGTTCTTCAGCACCTGAATAACATCCTTCACTAACTGCAGAGTACTCTAGATTAGCGTATGGTGCATTGAGCATAATGTCATCAAGTGATCGAGTTTTTCTGTTAGGCTGACTTGAGCTTTCTCCAGGACTATCCAACACAGGACCTGAGAATCTTTGCTGAGTGTTTGTTCTCTCTGTGGACTCATCATTGCTTGAATCAGACTCATTAGCTCTTGGACTTTCATCAATAATATCCGGTTCTAGTGCTGTGTTGACCTGCTTGATCACTTCCTTCTTGTTCCAGTCCCACTTGCTGCTTTCCTCAAAGATAACATCTCTTGAGATATCAATCTTGTTTTCTTTCAAAAGATACACTCTATACCCTTTTCTTTGCGAGCTATAACCCATAAATATTCCCTTCTTTGACTTGTCATCCCACTTCTTCCTCTTTTCATCTGGTATGTGTACATAACATACACATCCAAATACTTTCATGTGACTTACAGATGGTTTTGCTCCATTCCAGGCTTCAATAGGCGTTTTACTCTCAAGTGCTCTGGTTGGAATTCTGTTTTGAACATAGGCTGCAGAGTAAATCGCTTCTGCCCAAAACTTTAGAGGCAAATCCTTGGCTTTGATCATCGCTCTAGCCATCTCCACTAAGCTTCTATTTCTTCTTTCTGAGACTCCATTATGTTGTGGAGAGTATGATGCAGTAAGTTGCCTTTCAATGCCATTTTCTTCCAAGAATCTTGTAAACTCTCCAGACAGATATTCGGTTCCTCTATCTGTTCTGATTTTCTTGATTTTGCAGTCAGTTTGATTTTCAACAAGGTTCTTGAACTTCTTGAATGTTTGAAAAACCTCTGATTTAGCTTTCAAAAAATAAACCCAGACCATTCTTGTTGCATCATCAATGAAGGTAAGAAGATACCTGCTCCCACTGAAAGAAGCGTTTTGCATTGGACCACAAACATCGCTATGAATCAGTTGAAGCTTTTCTTTTGCTCTGCTTTCTGTTTCTTTTGGAAATGAATCACGGCTGTGTTTGCTGATGATGCAGCTCTCGCACTTTTCCCGATCTACGCTGAACTTAGGTAAGCCCACTACCATCTCTTTTGATTGCATTATTTCCAGATTTGACCTTCTTGTGTGACCAAGTCTTTGATGCCATAACTCTGCAATTTCACTTTTAGCCACCATTGCAGTTTCTTCTCTTGCCGGCCATTTGATGTGAAAGCTCTTGTTCATCATCTGAACTTCTCCTATGCTTCTCCCACCTCTGTCGTGAATTAAGCAGCTGCTTCCTTGAAATGTGACTTTATATCCGTTAGTGATCATTTGAGGAACACTTAGCATATTTTTGCCAAGTTTAGGCACAAGCAACACATCTCTTATGATTTTCTTCCCTTTCTTGGTTGTTACTTCAATGTCTCCTTTTCCTTTAGAGATGAGAACAGCTCCATTTCCAACTCTTATTGGAACATTTATGTTTGTGTTAATTCTGACAAACATCTTCTCATTTGGTGTCATGTGGTTTGTGCATCCACTGTCGATGAGCCATGAGTTTTCTTCACTTGATTCTTCTTCTTCTTGTCCGGCAGTAAACATGTGATGTTCTTCCTCTTTCCTCTGAGGCTTCTCCATGTCTTCTCCAGTTTTTGCGTGAGTCTTCTTCTTCACGTCTTCTTTGGTTGTTTCAGCAACCAGTTTCTGCTCCCTTTCACTCTTAGGTAAGCAGCTTCCTTTTTTCAGTTTGGTTTCTTGATCCATAACTTTTATCTTGTTCGGAGAGGCTCCATGGATCAACAGGAGCTCTGATACCATGTTGAACTTCTCAAGAAAACAGAGGATTCTTATCTTGATCCATTTGTATTTGCTTTAGTTTGAGAGTAAGAGTTTTAGAGAGAATGAAAAAATAGATTCTCATTCATTTTCTCCTTAGTCCTTACAAAAGAAATCGATACATGCTTATAGAGAAAGTAGTGCAACTACTCTCTGATCATACTAACTCCTACAGCAACCTTTATAGACTAGCTTATAGTCTTACACACTTCTCACAACTATTACATTACTGTTACAACAACTCTCTTTGACACAGATAATAATTTAGTTAGCTAGGTTCTTCTGGTTTGGTTTGAGAAGCAAAATAGGCATTATTCAACAAAATTGTTAATTTATGATAATAATAGGATCATATATTTACGTAGGAATTATGTTAAAGTTATTATCTTATTATCTTATTGAATTGTGTCATATTTTGAATTAGCCCAATTCGAAACTATGAAAAATTATTAATTTATAATATTTATTAATTTCAAATATTAATTTATAGAATTTCTACTATAATTTAATAATAGGTTTGATGATGTAATTGACTAATTGTCCACGTTGATGTAGTCTTTTTTATTTATTTCTTTTGTGATATATAGAAAATACATTCTAACTATGTAACTATTAGAAAATATAACCTAATCTAATAGTAACTATATAACTGTAAGAGAGGAGATATTTTACCAAAAAAAAAAACTGTAAGAGAGGATAATTGGTGACTTATAACAAAAAACAGTGACGACATTGTGTATATAAGCACATGCATGCAAATCCGATCCTAGTAATTTCAAGGCCCAAAACTAAAAAAAAATTTATGGTCCATATTTGAGTAAACATTTCAGAAATGGAGAGTTGAAACTTAGGCTTGTGTATTTCAGGATGAGTAACGATGTTATATAGCCAATAGTTACTCAAATGAAAACTAGTTATATAGCCAATAGTTACTCAACTGTAGTTTTCATTTTTCAATCCTGTTATTCTATGGGAATACTTCCAGTAGTATATCTAGTTTCTCGAATTACTCGTTTTCGTCCCTTATCCATTCTTTCCTGTCTGATTTTCATCTCTTATCCGTACTTTCTTGTCTCCATAGGGCTCATTGTCAGCAGCACGGATTTCAGCGGTGTTTCTGGATCCGCGGTGGAGGTGGTTCGTTCTCTAGTGCAGTCAACGTTCTCTCCTTGTCTGCCTCTGTCTCTTTTGCCGGCTCTTCTCTTTCTGCATCTGGCGTTTTTCATCTGTGCGGTGGTTCCACGGCGTTTTTTTTAGGGTCTTCTAGTGGTGGCGAGCACTCCGGCATTGGTTTGTGGTGAGTATGTGGCGGTGGACTCTCCCAACTATGACCTCTCTCAAGTCTTTTTCCCGAGGCGGCTGAGTGGTGGCTGGGTTAGCTGGAGCTTCTCGATCCTGGTGGTGGAGTTTTTGGATCTTGAGGACGAGTCCTTGCTCCGGCTTATGGGTTTTGACGGGAGGTTCAGTTTTGTAGCAAACCTCGGAGTGGTGGCTCTCGTATCTCCGGCAGGTGCGAATCCACTTGCGGTGTCTCTTAGCGGTGATGCTGGACGGGTGACTCGGCGGTTGCTTCGCTGGCTTGTTCTTAGCGTTTTTTCTCTGCTTCCGTCTTTAACATCGACGTGGCCTGAGTTTTCCAATGGTGCATGTTTCCGCTAATTGGTGATAGCTTCGCATTTGTGTTTTAGATTTTGGTTTGCGGTGGCTCCGGATATGGTCCGATGTAGATGGTGGAGCATTACCAGACGTGATTGTTGAGGCGCCGATTTGTTATTGCAGCTAGCTTGTAGCTGTGGGAGTTGGTTCTTGAGGGAATTTATCTTATCAGGAATGACGGTCAGAGGTGACTCTCCGATAGCCCGAACAGGCTCCCTTGTCAACAATTGCAAAGTAGTCCGTTATGGATCCCGGAAATCCCGTTAGTTCTCGGAGAAGCTGTAAGTGTCCCTTTTGAGGTTAGAGGGCTGGCCTTAGGTTGATGCTCGTGGCAACAAAGATGAGAACTCTAGTTCTTCAGAGTTGCGGCAGAAACGGAGTGGTCCGCATTTTAGAGTGTGATTGTTGTTTTTTCGTTTGGTTTTGTTTCGGTTTCTTTCATCCTGCAAATTATTTTTCTTAATCCTTCGTTGTTGTTTGCTGTTAATTGTTGGGTTTATCTTTAATTTTTTCCTTTCGGTTAATTTGCTTTCTGCGTATTCTCTGTAACTTCTGTCAAAAATTTAAAATTGATGATATAATCTTAACACTTTTACCAAAAAAAAAAAATTGAACTCTTCGTTCCATTTTCTTATAAAAATGCTTTTACCACTAGAATATTGATACTTTTGAAAACATACAATTATGACCTTAAATATATAAACGAATAAAGGCCCACGCTAAAACTTTCCTTGCGTGGGCTCTTGGTCGACTCGGCATGCATGGGAATTCTACATATAAAATCACACGTTATAATTTTTATTTTTATTTTTATTTTTTTTGCGAAACTGTAAATATTCATATTAATGAAAAGTGAGTTTTAGAAATAGCAATACCCAGATATTTGATACCACGGCAAAAATTAAATAAAAAACATGGTAGCAAAAGAGAGGAGAAACGGACGAAGACCACTCTCAGTTAATCCATAGAAGCATTAAGTTAGCAAAATGCCTTCTGTGTCGCTTTGCTGAAATAGTGTTGCGAATTTGCCTGTCTATATATCTGAGAATGTTTGTGACCGATCTAGTTGTTGAGCTGAAAATCTTATTGTTTTGCTCGATCCAAATGAAGTAAAGAGTAGTATGCACGACGATCTTGCGAAGGAGGGACGGAGCCGAGGTGGATCACTGCTTTACCCAAGATAAAAGGGCTGTCCAAGACTGGAAAACAAAGGGAGCCACACCAATGCGCCTTAGAACCGCTGACCAGATCTCACCGCCGTAACCACACCAGAACAGGAGGTGATCCCTGGTTTCATCATGAGCAGAGCAAAGGCAGCAAGACGACGGGATATTTAGACCCCAAGAGGCAAGACGCGACCTCGTCGGCAGCCTATTCAGTTGAGCCGTCCACATGAAGAAGGCATGCTTCGGCGTTGCCCCTTTAAACCAAATGGCATTATACCAATCCTTTTCATCCTCCCTACACCGTAGCATATTCCAGGTACCCTTTGCGGAGAAAGTCTTGCTAGGGGAGCCATTGACCTTCCAAGAGAACACATCCTCGACATTTGCATTAGCAGAAAGCTGAACGGTGGTTAGATGAGCATGGAGGAGAACCTCCTGATCTGAACGAGGAGAAGGCAGACACCAGCCCGCTTGGCTACAAGCATCAGCCACAACAGCATTGAGAGGCAACCTTTGTGATCTCGGTCCCATCTCGCCAAACAGATTAATAAGAGGACCTAGAGGGATCCATGCGTCGTACCAGAATTTTGCAGTGCGACCATTCCCCACCGAACAGATCACAAATTTCTCAGCCAAATGACGAAGCTTGAGGAGAGACTTCCAGCATCCTGAATCTCGCGGGTGCTCTCTAATGGACCAGAAACTTTCATTACCGATGTGGTGGTGCTTGTGCCAAGCCACCCAGAGAGATTTATTACCCAAGAATAGCAACCAGATCATTCTGAGGCACAAAGTGGTATTCCAAGTCGAGAAGCGCCTAAGCTCGAGACCTCCTTCTTTTTTCGGCAGGCAAACTCTGGTCCAAGAGACCTTACCATGAACGTCCCCTCAATAGCTCCAGACCAAAGGAAACGACTACACAGCGATTCGATCCTCTTAATACAGCCTCTGAGCAGCAGAAAAGTTGAAATCCAGAAGTTCATTGTGCCGGTGATGATAGATGAGATGAGTTGGAGTCTTCCGACAAATGAAAGTGACCGAACAGCCCAAGAAGTGAACCTAGCTGAGATCTTATCAATTAGCGGAGCATATTCTGAAATCCTCAACTTTCTAGACATCAGCGGCAAGCCTAAGTATCGAATGGGGAGAGAACCAGCAGGGAATCCATAGCTGGCAATAACAGTGGATTCAGAAGGGTTCAAACCAGCGTGTAAGATCTCGGTCTTGTCCTGATTCATTTTAAGCCCTGACCAACTAGCAAAATCATCAAGGGTTTCGCTTATACCATAAAGGGAAGAGCTCGATCCATCGAAAAAGATCATTACATCATCTGCAAACATTAGGTGAGAGATATGGAGGAGATCAGTGTTTGGATGGTACCTAATGTACTCCGAAGAGTAGCGCGATTGGAGAAGACGAGAGAATATCTTCATTGCCAAAACGAAGAGGTATGGCGAGAGCGGGTCGCCCTGACGAAGACCTCTTGAGCTTCGGAAAAATCCACTCGACTGCCCGTTAATAGCAACATAAAAAGATGGTGTGGAGATGCACTCAGAGATTCAGTTTATAAACCTCTCAGGAACCCTTAAACCACGCAAGCAGGCAAGAACAAAGTCCCAGCGGACTGAATCAAAAGCTTTGCGCAAATCCACTTTTAGCATGGCTCTTGGCTCGATGTTGCTCCTACCATAACCATTTATAATTTCAGTTGCCAGGAGGACATTTTCGGCCAAAAGTCTTCCGGGCATAAATGCAGATTGTGAGAAGGCGATAACCGGCTCTAGCAAACCTTGAAGCCTTGAAGCAAGAAGTTTGGAGATCACTTTGTACAAAGTATTTAAGCACGAAATAGGTCTGAAGTCGGAGGTTTTTTTTTGCATTGAGGATCTTTGGGATTAGAACCAAAGTGGTGGCATTCCATTGCCTTAAAAGCTTTCCCGATCTGAAGAACTCACCCACTGCCTCCGTGACTTCCGTACCCACCACATTCCAGCAACCCGTGAAGAACTCGACTGGGAAGCCATCCGGACCACATTTTATTTCTGGGTAAGGAGAAAAAGGCATTTTTAATTTCCAAGCTCGAGAACTCCAATCTCAAACTATCCCTCAATTCCTGCAGGCAAGTAAAATCCAAAAGAGCAGAGATATCATCTTGGATGAACATTTTAGGACTAACTTCATCACCCAAGAGCTTCTCGAAGTAACTGACGCAATGGCTCTGAATGTCAGCCTGAGAATCAATCCGAGTGCCATCTTCTATTTCCAGGTAATGAATGAAGTTCATTGCAGATCTCGCTGACATCATTCTATGAAAATAGGCTGATCCACAATCTCCCTCCTTTAACCAAGTGATTCTGGATTTCTGCAGCAAATAACTCTCCTCAGCTCTAACCAGAATCGGCCATCTCCTATTGGCCTCAAACTCGCGATCAGCAATAGAAGTAGAGGGATTAGCTAAGAGCTCCCGCTGAATCCCGATCACACAATCATGAGCTTCCGCGGTTCTTTTTTCCAGATCCGAAATGTTATAACTTATAACGTTATAACTTATAAATGACCAAAATATCGATTCAAGTTTACCAGAATAGTGGTGGAGTACATATTTTTTCCCCGACTTCCCAGATAATACAGTTTCTCATTTAATATTCAAACTAACCATTTTATTTAGATTCTTAAATCAACTAAAATCTGTTAACCAATCTCGATATGACTATACAGTAAAACCTCTATAAATTAATAATGTCGGGACCATGATATTTTATTAATTTATCGTGATATTAATTTATCTATAAATTAATAATTATTAATTTATAGAAAAAATTTGCTTTCCGTTTATAATTTTTTTAAAAAATTTTGGAATAGTGTTATATTTTAAAATTTTAACAAATCTCGTAATATAAATTATGATTAACAATCATAACTATTGCAATAAAATAATTTTTAATAACATATTGGATTGTCCATGTTAAAATATACATGTTCATAAGTTTAAAATTTATAAAAAAACTATAACTACTACCTGTATTATTGATGATAAAATTGAAGATAACACTAATACATACAAAAACTTTTACATGTAAGAAAATCAATTATCATATCAAAATTATCATAAATTTTGAATGTATATAGTAAAACACCAATAAGAGCTACTTATATAATAATTAGAGAGATAAGATCCAATGAGGTTTTAACCTTAAATCAAAGCAAACACATTACTCATATTTTAGAATATTATATTTACATATATTTGCATAATTTATATAATTATTAATTTATGTTTTTGTTGGGACCATATATTTATATAGAAGTTTCAAAAAAAATTATTATCTTATTATCTTATCGAATTTGATAGATTTTTACATTAGTCCGATTTGGGACCAATAAAATTTATTAATTTATAGAAATTATTAAGTTATCAATTATTAATTCATAAAGGTTCTACTGTATTAGTACTTTGTAATAAATATAACGTTAGATGCAACTCGTGCAAGTAAGACATCAATAAAAGTACTAGAAAAAGAACCGATGGAGGTCACGTAAAATAAAGAGTTGATCGAGCCTAGTTCTACAATATATTGATTAAAAAAAAAGACTCAACGCTTAAAAAAAAAAAAAAAGACTCAACGCTTCTTCGAATTCACACCCCGATCATTTAAAATAAAAAAGTGTTATTCTAATGATTTGTGTGTGACAAATGTTGAGTCTTTTTCTATCTTTGTTATTGTAAATTTTTTAAAAATAACACCATACCCGTATTAGTAAAAATCGGCATTAGTGTATTCATTATCCATTTTGGCCATTTACTTATTTTATACCAAATTGCCATTTAGCTAATTTCTCTGAAATTTTGTATCATTTACCTAAATCATTTTTCTTTTTTCTTTAAAAACAAATTGATGCTCAACGTTTCCAGTCTCCGAAACGTCATTAGCTACGTATTTTGATCTACTTTGCCTTATATATATGTTATGTGGTAGCTCTATTCATTACTACTCACAATCACAGGCAAACAAAAAATGGATAAAAGATGGAGTCTTCAAGGTATGACTGCTCTCGTAACCGGTGGAGCCAGCGGAATCGGGTTTGTTTTTCCTACTCTCTAGCTATATCATATTTTTTACCCATTTTTCTGCTGCTTCTTTTTTTAAGATATCGCTAAATTTTGTTTTTTCGTTGTGGACTGTTTTAGGCATGCCATAGTAGAGGAGCTAGCCCGTTTTGAAGCAAGAATCCATGTATGCGACATCTCTGAAACAATGCTTAATCAAAGTTTAAGCGAGTGGGAAAAGAAAGGGTTTCAAGTGAGTGGTTCAATCTGTGATGTATCCTCTCGTCCCGAGAGAGAAACACTTATGCAGACCGTCTCAACGATGTTCAATGGCAAGCTCAACATTCTTGTAAGTTAATTAGTCTTAGTTTAAAGAAAGAAACTAAGCATATCTTCCTAGGAAGAATACCTATTAAATAGTGAAATTTATAGTAAGATTTTTACTACTCTTTTTTTTTGGCTCAACATAGGTGAACAACGTTGGAGGACTTCGCACAAAGCCAACAACAGAATATGTGGAAGACGATTTCTCGTTCCTTATTTCAACAAACTTGGAATCTGCTTATCATCTTAGCCAACTTTCACATCCTTTCTTAAAGGCTTCAGGATATGGAAGCATCGTCTTCATATCCTCTGTTGGAGGGGTTGTTTCAATGGACTGTGGATCCATCTATGGTTTAACCAAAGGTACATCGACCAACTAATCAATACAGAGATTTTAATTTCAAATATACTAGATGCAATAGTATTGTGGATTCATTTGATTACGATGATATCAAGTACGTGCATGTATTTTCAATGATTATTTGGTAAAATAAAATTTAATGTTTACGTTAGGAAGTTGATTAGACTAACGCATGTCTTTTATTTATCTATTTTAGATGTCATCATAATTCATGTATGAGATTCCTAACGTAGTAAACGCAAACGTACACTAATTTCTGTTTCAAAAATATATGATCCCAATATATACAGTAACACATATATAGAGAGATATTTATTTGTATAGATACACAAGCAAAACTAATTTTAAGGTATTTAATTATCTTGATAGATCCTATATTTCCACCGATTAATAGGTTGTCTTGATTCTTGAATTCTTGATCTAATTCATTTTTTGTAAAAGCTTTGTAAATGTAATTTTATTTGGGATGACATGTCTCGTAGTTTATCATTTTCTTTATTTAAAGTTTTTTTTTTTTTTTTATGTGTGTGTAGGAGCTATGAATCAACTAGCAAGAAATTTGGCGTGTGAGTGGGCACGAGACGGCGTAAGAGCCAACTCCGTTGCTCCTAATTTTATCAAAACTGCTATGGCTCAACCTGTAATCAGTGACACCCTCCATCTAGTTTTAATTTATATTCCAATTAATATCATGCACTTCTAATTCTTGTATCTTAAAATCTTGTGAACAATCAGCTTCTCGGAGACTCCGGTTACCAGAAGAGTTTGCTTAGTAGAACTCCCCTTGGTCGCACTGGAGAGCCAAAAGAGGTTGCATCACTTACGGCTTTTCTGTGTCTACCTGCAGCTTCATATATTACTGGTCAGACCATATGTGTTGATGGAGGTCTCACTATCAATGGTTTCACATATCACCCACATGCTTGAGCCGAGACTTATGTGTGTGTGTGTGTGTTTTCTTCAAGAACTTCTAAGAAGATTCTCAAATAAAGATCAAGTTTAAATAATTTGTTTATGAAAATAAGAGAAAGTTTTCCTCCTAGTTTTTAGGAGCACTATCTCATCTTCCATTTCCACAAGTTTTAGGAATCGATGATTCCATATCCTTTGTTTCATAAATAAACAACTAACCAAGAAAAGATATTGAATAAAGACCAGAGAAAATTTCCTAGAGGAATGTGTTCTTATGTGCTTGTTGCTTTGATCGGGATCTTCTCTAAGATCCCACAATAGAAGAATAAGTAACTAGCTATTGGTGTAAGAAAAGAGAGTAAATAGTTATCATCAAGTGACGACTAACTATTACTAAAATAGCACATATAAAATTGGGAAAAAATTTCCCCGGAAGAGACACTGCTACATGCATCGCTAGAAGTAGAAAGCTGGAGAACGTCGAACACACCCGAAGACGAAGACGACACAGATGTTGGGATGACACATCCCCCTCTGTCCTCGAGATCTCTAACCGAGGATCAGCAGTTTTTGATTTGCCTGATTGACGCCTCTTAGATCAGTCATGGACCGATTAGTGGCTTCAGATGGAGTTTAGAGAATGGTAGGGGAAATGAGTTTTTTGGAATCCATTGATGTCGCAGAAGCCTTTCGACTCTTCATGCCAAGATGGATGGCCTTATTTGGGCTATGTCCTGTTTGCAGGAAAGACAGATGTGCTTGGTTCACTTCCTGACTGATTGCTTGGATCTTATGAGTATGACCGAATCTCAAACGGATTGGACTCTATCGTATATCCCCATAAGTCTAAATGTCCGGATGAATAGTCTTATAAAAGAGCTCGAGCAATCCCAAATCAGTCAAACCGAGTCGGTCGATGATGATTCCCAAACCAATCTTTTGACTAGCCACATGTGATGTAATAGTTGGGTAGAGGAAAAAAAAGAAAAAAATAGTTATATTGACTTATTTTGATATTTTTGAAAGTAGACTTCTTTGGAAGTTTTAGAAATTGGCTTTTGTAAACAAAAGAAATGCATATAGACTTCTAATGCTGTCTGCGTAAAACTGGGGTTATTTTTGTATTTGACCAATTTTTTTTTTTGTCAAATTTTGATTTTTATTGAAAACTTCTTTAGAAGTGTGAGATTTTGTTGTTTGATTTGGGAGGTTATTTTTGTAATTGATCAAGATTTTAACTTTTTGTTTACTTTTATCTCAAAAAGTCTACTATTAAAAAAGAATCTAGCATATTCTAAAGTCTGCGATTAATTTAATTAAAATTTGGCTAAATGAAAATCTGACCTATAAACTGCTTAGAAAGTCAAAATTTTAGTCAATTGCAAAAATAACTTCAATTAGACTACATTTGTATAGTAGACTTCATCGGAAGACTTCTTTACTATAATAGACTTCTTTTACTTGTTTGCAGATTAAGTCTATTAAAAACGTCAAATTTTTGGTCAATTACAAAAATAACATTTTTATCTCACAGAATGCAAATGAAGTTTGCTGCTAAAAAGTCAAACTTTTGATCAATTGCGAAAATAATCCTTCTTTTTATAAGACTTTGTCGTAAAATTTTCACCGCGGACTTTGATCAGATGTCTGAATTTTTTTTTTAAATGCATTTTATAAAAGATTTGTATTGCTTTCTTTAATTTTTATTTTTTTTACTTACATGTTAGGTATGGTTCTTACATCCGTATGAGTTTGGTGTGTTTATGTGTTGTAATTATAAAGTTATGAATTTTCTTGTTTTAAAAGATATTTAGCACATCTAAGCAGACTTCATATTAAGTTTACGTCATATTACGTACATGCATGCAAACCCGATTCTAGTAATTTCAAGGCCCAAAACTAAAAAGAGAATTTGTAGCCCATATTTGAGTAAACATTTTTTGACAGTAAGAAATGGAGAGTTGAACTTAGGCTTGTGTATGAGTGAGTAACAATGTTAGATAGCCAATAGTTACTCTATCATAGTTTTCAATCCCGTTCTTTTATGGGAATACCAAGGTCACTACCAGTAATATATCTAGTTTATCTCGAAGACTCGAACTACCCGTTTTCCTCCTTTATCCATACTTTCATGTCCGGTTTTCGTCCTTTATCCATACTTTCCTGTCCAAATAGGGCTAACTAGTTGCATTCCTCATGCCATCTTCTTATAAAAGTGCTTCTACCACTAGACTATTGATACACATATTATGACCTTAAATATATAAACGAATAAAAGCCCAAGCTCAAACTTTCCTGCGTGGGCTCTAGGTCAGCTCTGCAAGGATGGGAATTCTACATATATAAATCACACATTATAAATGACCAAAACATCGATTCAATTTCACCAGAATAATGGAGTACATATTTTCCCCCGACTTCCCAGATATTACAATTTCTATTTAAGATTCAAACTAACCAATTTATTTTGATTTTTAAATCAACTAAAATCTGTTAACCAATAGCTCCACTATACTCTATATTAGTAATATAAAGTTAGATGCAACTTGTGCAAGCAAGACAGCAATAAGACTACTAGAAAAAGAATCGATGGAGGTCACCTAAAATAAAGAGTTGATCGGGCCTAGTTCTACAATCAATTGATACAAAAAGACTCAACGCTTTCTTTAAAAAAAAAGACTCAACGCTTCTTCACACCCCAATCCTTTAAAATAAAAACAAGTGTTAGATCATGATTATTGCTATACACCCCATTTGGATCTCTAAATCTTTTTTTATTATTAAACTGAAAAGAATTGCCATATGGAGGGAAAGACGGTCTCTTATGGTTGCAAAATAAGAGACGTTCTCTAAAAATTTTTAAAATCAACTGATTAAAATATTATAAAATATTATAAAATATCCTGTTGGATACCACATTAATCATGCTCTTATATTCTATTGATTTGTGTGTGACAAATGTTGAGTCTTTTTCTGTCTTTGTTATTGTAAAATGTTAAAAAGTAACACCACCGTCCCTTGATAATTGAATGGAGGGTAAAAATCGTTATTAGAGTATTCATTATCCATTTTGGCCATTTACTCAATTTATACCAAATTGCCATTTAGCTAATTTCTCTGAAATTTTGTATTTTTTAAATTGATGCTTAATGTTTCCAGTCTCCTAAACGTCATTAGCTACGTATATTTTGATCTACTTTGCCTTATATATATGTTATTTGGTATCTCTATTCATTACTACTCACAGTCACAGACTCACAGGCAAACAAAAAATGGATAAAAGATGGAGTCTTCAAGGTATGACTGCTCTTGTAACCGGTGGAGCCAGCGGAATCGGGTTTGTTTTTCCTACTCTCTAGCTATATCATATTTTTTACCCATTTTTCTGCTGCTTCTTTTTCTAAGATATCGCTAAATTTTGTTTTTTCGTTGTGGACTATTTTAGGCATGCCATAGTAGAGGAGCTAGCCCGTTTTGAAGCAAGAATCCATGTATGCGACATCTCTGAAACAATGCTTAATCAAAGTTTAAGCGAGTGGGAAAAGAAAGGGTTTCAAGTGAGTGGTTCAATCTGTGATGTATCCTCTCGTCCCGAGAGAGAAACACTTATGCAGACCGTCTCAACGATGTTCAATGGCAAGCTCAACATTCTTGTAAGTTAATTAGTCTTAGTTTAAAGAAAGAAACTAAGCATATCTTCCTAGGAAGAATACCTATTAAATAGTGAAATTTATAGTAAGATTTTTACTACTCTTTTTTTTTGGCTCAACATAGGTGAACAACGTTGGAGGACTTCGCACAAAGCCAACAACAGAATATGTGGAAGACGATTTCTCGTTCCATATTTCAACAAACTTGGAATCTGCTTATCATTTTAGCCAACTCTCACATCCTCTCTTAAAGGCTTCTGGCTATGGGAGCATCATCTTCATGTCCTCTGTTGGAGGGGTTGTATCAATGGACTGTGGATCCATCTATGGTTTAACCAAAGGTACATAGACCGACTAATCAATACAGAGATTTTCAAATATACTAGATGCTGTAGTAATATTGTGGATTCGTATATGTTTCATTGGGTAAATACAAATATGTTTCATTGTTGAAATACAAACTTTATATTATATTTTCAGTTAATATTTTGGTAAAAAGGATTTGATGTTGAGTGACGTTAATTAGTTGATTAGCCTGACACATATCTTCTATTCATATTTTTAGATCTCATCTTGATTCGTATATGAGATTCCTGGCGTACTTTTTATGATCCCAGTGTCAATATATACAGTAACACATATAAAGAGAGAAATTTATTTGCATAGATACACAAACAAAACCAATTTAAAAGTAATAAATTATCTAAATGGTTCAGAAATCTTTCACCAAAAGATACTTCTACGGATTAAAACATTTTCTTTATTAAAGCTTTTGTAGATCTAAATTTCTTTGCGATTCGTAATACATTTCTCGTAGTTATATATATATTTTTTTGTATGTGTGTGTGTAGGAGGTATGAATCAACTAGCAAGAAATTTGGCGTGTGAATGGGCACGAGACGGCATAAGAGCCAACTCTGTTGCTCCTAATTTTATCCAAAATGCTCTGGCTAAACCTGTAATCAATGACACCCTCCAGCTATTTTTAATTTGTTTTCCAATCAATATCATGCACTTCTAATTCTTGTACCTTAATCTTGTGAATAATCAGCTTCTGGGAGACTCCGATTACAACAAAAGTTTGTTTAGTAGAACTCCACTTGGCCGCGCTGGAGAACCACGAGAGGTTGCATCCCTTGTAGCTTTTCTGTGTCTACCTGCAGCTTCATATATTACTGGTCAGACCATATGTGTTGATGGAGGTCTCACTATCAATGGTTTCACATATCAGCCACAGGCTTGAGCGGAGTCGTGTGTGTGTATTTTCTTCAAGAACTTCTAAGACACGAATTGATTCTCAAATAAAAACTTATTTTTCAGATTTGTTTATGAAAATAAGAGAAAGTGTTCCTGTTCTAGGAACAATATATGCCTCATCTTCCATTTCCGCAAGTTTTAGGAATCGATGATTCCATCTCCTTGTTTTTCATAAATAAACAACTAACCAAGAAAAGATATTGAATAAAGACAGAGAGAATATTTCCTAGAGGAATGTGTTCTTATGTTCTTGTTGCTTTGATCGGGATCTTCTCTAAGATAAGATCCCACAATAGAAGAATAAGTAATTAGCTATTTGTAACATTCTGATTTCTAATATATGTGGAGAGGTTTATAAGAATTGATTTGGTTATCTATGTCATCAAAGTTCATTTATCTTTTTGGACAACTGGTCTTGAGAGAACTTTAGAGTTAAGCATGTTTAAACTAGAAACAATTTCAAGATGGATGACCTACCAAAAGTAGTCCGCGTTACCGTATGAGCGATGACAAAACATGGGGAAAGATCACGCGTAGTGATTGCAGGGACAACAGACAAGTCTTACGAGTTTTCCAGACTAACGCACTGGCTATCGGACAGTGATGGACCCATATGCCTAGAGAAAGACCAACCGTCGGATAGTGGTGGACCAACGGACCTAAAGAAAAGGTGTTGGGCTCACTGGTGAGGACGGTTGGAGTTGGGCCCTAGAGTGAGGGCGTTGGACTCACTAGGAGAGACATTTGGGGCGTTAGGAGTTGATAGCCGGTCCAGACGAAAGGCAGATGGGGGTCTCACTGTAGGTGATAGCTGGTTCGTCTGGTTCCCGGAAGGAAAGGTGGGATCGGGGTGTCACAATTGGTATCAGCGCGTAAGGTTAGCGAACCGGCTCTGACCCGGATGGCGTCTTGAGACGTAGTTGAGTTAGAGAGAATTCGAGGACGAATTCCTTAGATGTCGGTGAAACTTGTAACATCCTGATTTCTGTTATATGTTGAGAGGCTTATAAGAATTGATTTGGCTACCTATGTTATCAAAGTGCATTTATCTTTTCGGGCACTGGTCTTGAGAGAATTCCAAAGTTAAGCGTGCTTAAACTGAGAGCAATGTTAGGATGGATGATCTACCGGGAAGTAGTATGCGGTACCGTGTGAGTGTGGACAAAACACGGGAAAAGATCACGTGGTGATTGTAGGGACAGTAGGCAAATTTTACAATCCTTCCGGATTAACGCACCGACCGTTGGACATTGGTGGGCCCACGGGCCTATAGAGAGACCAACCGTCGGAAAGTGGTGGGCTAATGGACCTAGAGAAAAGGTGTTAGGCTCACTGGTAGGGGCGATTGGTGGGCCAACAGGTCTAGAGAGAGAACGTTGGACCCTAGAGTGAGAGCGTTGGGCTCACTAGGAGGAGTGATTAGGGCGTTAGAAGTTGATATGATCGGTCTGTCTGGTTCCGTGAAAATAAGACGGGATCGGAGTATCACAATGTTGTTGTAAAAAAAAAAGTCCCTAAAAAGAGTAAATAGTTGTCATCAAGTGACTAACTATTACTAAAATAGCACACATATGAAAGGGAAAGAAATAGTCAATTGACTTATGAGTTTTAGAACACCCTTTCTTCATAAGCTGGTTTTTCAAGGAAGAGTTCTATCCATTGGATTTTAAACGT
The DNA here is from genome assembly GCF_000478725.1 of Eutrema salsugineum. Lineage (NCBI taxonomy): Eukaryota > Viridiplantae > Streptophyta > Magnoliopsida > Brassicales > Brassicaceae > Eutrema > Eutrema salsugineum. The sequence continues at coordinate 4,795,128 of NW_006256908.1, read as the reverse complement.
AATTTCTAGGTCCAACCCCAATAATTAGTACAGTAAAAATGTTTATGGCATATGTTGCCACCTAGAGACTAATGTGGGAAAGTGAAATGTAAGAAGGGGTGGTTTTGCCAGAGTGGGCAACCCAATCCGGGAAGGAGCGACTTGTATAAGCCAAAATGGATTAACCGATGTGGAAAACAACAATCTGTATCTTTTCGAGCTAATATTCAGATAAAAAAAGGAAGGAACGTGTAAAAAGGAAGGAGTATATATAAATTAAAGTCCCCTTCGTCTGAGGACCGATGTGCTGTTGTTGGATATTTTGAAAGAATTGGTTATTATCCCTGCAACTCATCATGTGATTTTTTTTTATGTTTTATTGTGATAAAATTTGGTTCCACATCGAAAATTGGAATGAGACTAGACTAGTATATAAGGTAACTAGTTTTGAGTTGTGATAGAATAGCTGTGATAGACTAGACTAGTATATAAGGCAACATTTGTCCTCAATCACATAATAACAATAATTATTTTTTAGTAGATCATCCATTCTTAAATTATTCAAGTTCAAAGATGTCTAGTTTTGAAGTTTTCTCTAGACAAATAACTGTGACCAAATCTCCTGAGAGAACTCACAGTAAAAAAAGATGTATTCCATGCTAACAGCTTCCACATTACAGAGCAAGCATGTTTCTGGAACCTGGAGTCCCCAAATTTTTAATCTATCACGCGTTGTCAAACACATGCGAACAAGAAGCCAAAACAAAAATGCATGCTTAGAAATGTGAGATTTAAACCAAACTGCAGGCTTTTAAGGGACAACAGGGGGAGCGGGATGAAGAGCTATACAAGTATGAGATGATGAGAATTGGCCTGGAACAAAAGATAGACTAACTTTCCAACCAAAGCAGTCATCATCTCGAGGGATGAGAGACGGGGCCGAGGGAATACAAGCACGGAGAAGACTAACCAGGGGGTGTCTTCAACCAGGCAATCTCCATCGATTATTTAGGGTCGCTTGAGCAAGAGATGCAGAGTAGGGGATGCCCAAGACTTGCGAACCTGAGTCTCCCACAAGGGAACTTAGAGGACCCAGTCCAGTCCAAATATCGTACCAAAAAAAGATTTTATCACCAGACCCGGCGGAAACAAAAATGAAGGGTCTTGCAAGAGCTCTTTGCTTCATTAAGCATTTCTAAAGCCAGCTACTAACATTACGAAAATCAACCTCCTAGAATACACGCCCGCGGATCAGATGTTTATTGACCCATAAGACCCACAGCGACCCACTGGCAGTAAAGAGGAGCCATATCAGCTTTAAAGCAAAAACTTTATTCCAATCTACCAACCTTCTCAACCCTAGCCCACCAGAACGTTTAGGCGTACACAATGAAGCCCATGACACTTTGGCACCGCGTGCAGTGGAAGCAGCACCCGACCACAGATACGCAGAGCAAATTTTTTCAAGTTCCTCTAAACATCCATTAGGGAGGAGGAAGAAAGAGCACCAAAAATTACTAGAGCGATAAATCACTGATTGGATTAGTTGCAATCTTCCAGCAAAAGACAAACAACAAGCAGATCAGGAAGCTATGCGATTGCGCACCTTATCAATTAGAGCACAGTAATCTTGAGGTCGAAGCTTGTGAAGCTGGAGCGGAACCCCCAGGTAACGCATCCGAAGGGATCCTTGAAGCAGATGATACTTCTCCACCAGCTTTTTAACAAGGGACACGTTATTACCATCAAGGAGAAGACATGATTTGTGGAAGTTAAGTCTCAATCCAGATGTTTTATAGAAATCATGTAGAATGTCCAGGATACTTATCAGAGAGCGTTCTGAGCCGTGAAAGAAAATAAGGACATCATCGGCAAAGCTGAGATGCGTAATTAAAGGGTCCGAACAGAGATGGTGCGTCGAAAACCGATTAAGCATCACAGATTTATCCAAATGCTTGGAGAGGATATCCATAGCAATTGAAAAAAGCGGCGGAGAGATCGGATCTCCTTGCCTCAGCCCTTTCTTACCGTGAAAGTAGCCTGTGAGCTTCCCGTTGATCGAGACAGAATAAGCCGGAGAGGATATGCACTCATAAATCCAGGAAGATATCCGGGAGCTCAAACGCCTTAAGAATATTGATGATGAACTTCCAATGGAGATTGTCATAAGCCTTAGACAAATGAATTTGAAGACACCCCTGAGTGGTCGGACCATCTTTATGAAAATCACTGACACGCTCTGACACAAGCAGCACATTCTCACACAACAGCCAACCATCCATAAAACCCACCTGATTCCTCTGGACCACTTTGGAAGAGAACATCTTTAGGCGAAGACCTAAGATTCTGGAGATGACTTTAAAGAAAATATTGCAGCAAGCAATGGGTCTGAAATCAGAGAGTTTATCGGCCCCAGGGAACTTCAGAATGAGAGTGAGAGTCGTACCATTAAATTTCTTCAGAGAACAAGAGGAGCGGAAGAACTCTTGAACAGCCAAAATGAGGTCACTCCCAACCATAGACCAACCAGAAGTGAAAAATTCTACCGAGAATCCATCCGGTCCAGGGGCTTTCCCACGAGGTAAAGCAAAAACTACAGAACGTATATCCTCAGCGGTCGGGATAACCGCAAAAAGAGAAGCCAATTCCTGAGAGCACCGAAAGGGATAAACACGTTTGAGGTACTTCATAGAATGGGGAGTTACTTCCGAGTTGGAGGAGCCAAGAAGATTACGGTAGTAGTTAACCACCAAGTCTTTAACCATCTCCAGATTGGATATCCGATCCCCAGCCTCGGAACGGATGTAATTAATAGCATTGCAAGCTTGCCTAACTTTAACCACTCTATGGAAGAAACTGGTATTAGCATCACCCTCCTTAAGCCACCGAAGGCGGAATTTTTGCTAAAAAGGGTTTCCTCAGCTTTCGCAAAAATCGACCAAGACTCATGAGCTTCCTTTCTTGTAAAAAGAGATCCTGAGAGGTAAAAGAACAATTCAGCCTGAATATGCTCAAGATCCGCAAAAGCTTTAGCGGTATGCCTTTGAATATCAGAGAACCTACGCCTATTCAGGCCCTTACAGAACCCTTTTTCCGCCTTCAGCTTCAGCAGGGAAGAGCAAGAAGGCATGCTAGCATTCCACACATCCTGAAGATGCTGCAAATAATCCGGAAGCTCAGCAAAGAAGGAAAAGAACTTGAAAGGCGATTTTCTTCTTACCTCCACCTAAGACAAGGAAATAAGACAAGGAGAATGGTCAGATTTTCCGGGAGGATCAAACACCGCAGATGAGTAAGAAATTTTTCAAGCCAAGGACCATTGACCAGCGCCCTATCGAGCTTTCGTGCAACAGGAGAATCCGCCTGTCGATTAGTTGGTTCTCACTAGATATACTCCTAGTTTCTACTGCAATAGAACAATGATGTAGTTGTAATATAAAGGATTCAAAATCCAGAGGACCAGTGTTACTCTATGAATTTGTGAGGATTGAATTAAAGCTAAGACGAAAGATGGTTTGTTTTGAAAACTAAAAAGTAAACAGAATGGCAAACAACGATTTAAATTCAAATTAAAACAAGCACTAGACCAAAGCAATTTGCAGGAATTTCAGAGATAAGAACCAGATGACTATTCAGGGCACAAGTGTAACGCAAGTCTCGAACTCAAACAGAAAAGCTTATCGATCCACTGTCGTGATCTCGATAACTTTGTCTAACAACCTAAATCCTAAACTGTCGTTTGAACCTAGAAAATTGCAGACAAGCATTAGCTAGCAGGTGTGATCTGTTCACGATTTGCCTTAACTTCAACTGTCGTTGGCTAAGGACAAATCGCTCACCAATGTTTATTCTAGCAACCTATTACACTTTTGATGAATAGATTAACCTAAAATCGCAGATTGAGTGATCAATTCAACCTAAGCATTAAGTCTAACAATGGTGAAGACAATAGATATCAAGCCCTATTTGCATCTAATCCTTTAACTCATGAAATCCTTTGAACGCTTTAATCTAGCTAAGAGATCTACTCAGACATGGAGAAAAGAAACACGGAAACAGATGGAAAGGAATTCATGAATTAAAATCGCAGAAGAGATAATAGGGTTCAGAATTCTTCTCAAAGTGTAGCAGATTTCTTCTCCCAAAAGCTTACAAGTAAAAACTCTATGGTTCAGGAAATTGTAAAAAGAAAAGCGTAGAAAGTCTGTAGAAAAACGTGATCATCAAAACACAGGCGGCTCTGGGCTTTTTATTCCATCTCACGCGACTTAGGATTAGGTAAAATCGTTTTCCTTATTTTTCTCTCGTCCGGAGCAGGTGCTCCACGAAGGGTCCAAACCGGGAGCAGGTGCTCCGGGGATGATTTCTCCAAAAACGTGTGAAATAGCTCCTTATTGCTCAATTTCATCTCTTTTTTGCTCCAATGCCTCCTAAACACTCCAATCCTTTGATAAAGCCTCTAAGTCACCTGAAACTTCCTGAAAAGACTCCAAAAACTCCTAAAACAATCAGTAAACACAAGTTAGAATGAGTCAAAATCTCCACTCATCAACTCCCCCGAACTTGAATCCTTGTTTGTCCTCAAACAAACTCAAATTCAACTCCAAAAGAATGACTGGATAAAGCTGGGAACTCGCAAAACTCAAAAGACCGTAAACCTGACCAAGGCATGTGACAATCTGCTACAAAATCAATCAAAAATCTAACCTCCATGTACTTCTCCGTAGACGCTGCAGCTTTCCAGATTAGTCCCTCAATTTCATAACATCATCCATCTCTCATCATCGCTGAATCTCATCGATAAAACCAGTGCTAAGGACCTTCTAGACTCGTTCCCATACTTATACCTCAACAAATCGACCATACTACACAAAAGTACCTTTCCTCTCCCCCGAACTTATTCACTTTTCAAGCTGTTTCGTTTTTTTTTTTTTTTTTTTTTTTTTGGCACATATAACAAGGTTCAAAGACGCGAGTATTGATGGTGATTGCCACCGAATCCCCGGTTTGTCCCCTCATCATATATCAAAGGTGTAGGCGAATAATGGGGTCACAGGAAATTTTTCTACCCCTCGCTTCCATCCTTTGTGTGATCATTCCACTTTAGAAGTAAAATAATGGGATCCTTGGAAATTTTCCTAACCCTTTACTTCTAAAAGAAAATCATTTCAATCTTTTCTGCCTTTTGATCATATTTTTTTTTTTTTTTTTTTAGAAACAGCCCGAAACAATGCTTAGAACATAAGAGAGGAATACCAAATCTATCACACAGGTCTTTATTTGTCAGGTAAGAATGGGGAGTCAAGCCCTATGAGCACTAACCTGATCGATGAGGAAAATGAAGAGCTGAAAAATTAGCTCAGGTTCATTGGATATGTCAAGAATTTTGGGCTCCTCTAGTCTACTGCTTTGTCTTTGGATTTTCCATTAGTCGATCTAGATGATTCTGCAGCAATGATCACTGAAACAAAACGGTCAAGATTTACAAATGGTCTGAAATCATCATAGAATTGGTCATTATTCCCACAAGTTTTGACTTGACTCATATAACCAACTGACTCAAAGAAACAAAATGACTCAAAGAAACAAACTAAAAACTGACTCAAAGAAAGAACTAAAAGAAAGAAAACAAAAGAAAGAAGTAAAAGAGACATGATCCTCCCCCGGACTTACTTCACACCGTCCTCGGTGTGAAAATAAGCTAGAGAAGTACCCAGAAAACTTACCTGGTTTGCGCATGTAGAGCACCCTGGTGGAGCAGGTGCTCCGGAACAGAGCTGGGTGCTCCCTCGTCTTTTGTTCGTCTGGAGCAGGTGCCGGAGCAGGTGCTCCGGTTTCCCTTGGGTTGCTCCTTCGTCACTTTTTACGTGGTGAGCACCCTGTGGAGCAGGTGCTCCGACTGGGGAGGGGGTGCTCTTTCGTTAGTTTTTACGCTTTGAGCAACCAACCTAGCAGATGGAGCAGGTGCTCCAGTTGGGTGTTCTTCCTTCTTCTTCCTCACATCTTCTCTTCCACGTTGAACAACTTCCTAACTGTTTTTTTTTTATTTTTTAAAAAGAACCTAAAAACAAAGTTAGTAGCTAAGAATAAAAGACACAAAGTTAGAGACTCTTACCGGTGGGTTGCCTCCCACCAAGCGCTTGTTTTAAGTCATTAGCTTGACTTGGAAAGCCATTTAGGCTTGAGGAGGATCGCTTAAGGTGACTGATTCACCCTCTGCGATATTTGGACCAGCAAGGTATGGTTTCAACCTCTGTCCATTGACAACAAACTCGCCTCCTTTAGTGTCCAGCAACACTACAGCTCCATATGGTCGAACCTCCTTGATGGTGAATGGTCCAGACCATCTCGATCTCAGCTTCCCTGGAAACAATTTCAATCTAGAGTTAAAGAGCAATACCTGATCGTTTGGTGCAAAGCTTCTGTTGAGGATCCTCCTGTCATGGAAAGCTTTTGTCCTCTCTTTGTAAATCTTCGAGTTTTCATATGCCAGGTGCCTAATTTCCTCCAGCTCATGCAACTGCATTACTCTCCTCTCCTGAGCACTCTTTGCATCGAAATTCAGCAGCTTCACTGCCCAAGCAGCTTTGTACTCAAGTTCCACTGGAAGATGACATGCTTTTTCATACACCAAGTGGAATGGTGTAGTCCCCAAAGGTGTTTTGTAAGCTGTTCTGTATGCCCAAAGAGCATCATCAAGCTCCACTGCCCAATCCTTCCTTGTGGTGCTCACAGTCTTCTGCAGAATGTTCTTGATTTCCCTGTTGGAAACCTCAACTTGCCCACTCGTCTGAGGATGGTATGGGGTCGCCACCTTATGCCTTACACCATTCTTCTTCAACAAGTTTTCAAAGACTTTGTTAATGAAGTGAGGGCCTCCATCGCTAATCACCACTCGCGGCACACCAAACCTGGGAAAAATGACAGATTTGAACATCTTTAAAACCACCTTTGCGTCATTTGTGGGACTAGCCAGAGCTTCCACCCACTTTGATACATAGTCAACTGCCACCAGAATATACTCATTCCCATAAGATGGTGGAAAAGGTCCCATGAAGTCTATACCCCACACATCGAAAATTTCTACTTCCAAGATGAAATTCTGAGGCATCTCATTCCTCCTGCTGATGTTCCCTTGTCTCTGACATGTGTCACACCTGGAGATAAAACTCGCTACATCTCGGAACATCGTCGGCCACCAATACCCAGCTTGGAGAATTTTCGACACAGTCTTGAAAGTGGCGAAGTGACCTGCATAAGAGGATCCATGGCAATGAAACAACACTCCTGGTATCTCCTCGTCAGCTACACATCTTCTGAAGATTCCATCAGAGCAATGCCTGTATAAATAAGGCTCATCCCAAAAGTAGTGCCTCACATCCTTCAGAAACTTCTTCTTTTTGTTTCCCACAAAACCTGCAGGTTCCTGCTCTGCAGCAAGGTAATTTGCAATCTCTCCAAACCATGGGAAACCAGAATGCCGATCTATGTCAACTTGGTTGCAAAAACTCGTCAGAGCAGGTGCTCCGGTGGGGAGCAGGTGCTCGTCGAACCCAGAAACATCTATGGCGTAAACTTGTTCATCAGGAAGGCTGTCATTTAGTGGAATGTCATCATCTATCTTCAGCCTCGACAAGTGGTCTACAACACCATTATCAATCCTTTTTTTATCTTTAATCTCCAAATCAAACTCTTGCAGCAAAAGGATCCATCGAAGGAGCCTTGGCTTGGCGTCCTTCTTCGTCAACAGGTATTTCAGAGCTGCATGGTCTGTGTGAACAACAACTTTCGACCCAACAAGGTAAGACCTGAACTTCTCAAAAGCATAAACCACTGCAAGAAGCTCCTTTTCAGTTGTGGCATATCTGCACTGAGCCTCGTCGAGTGTTCGGCTAGCATAATAGATGACGTGGAGCCTCTTTTCTTTCCTCTAACCCAGCACTGCTCCCACTGCATAATCGCTAGCATCGGTCATGACCTCAAAAGGTAGTTCCCAATCTGGTGGCTGGACAATAGGAGCGCTGACGAAAGCTCCTTTTATCCTGTGAAATGCCTCCAAACATGCATCATCAAACTCGAATTTCACATCCTTGCACAGCAGCTGCGTCAGGGGCCTGGCAATCTTCGAGAAATCTTTGATGAAGCCTCTGTAAAAACCTGCGTGGCCCAGAAAACTGCAAACCCCCTTGACTGATGTTGGTGGCTGCAGACTCATCATCACCTCGATCTTTGCCCTGTCCACCTCGATCCCTTTCTCTGAGATTTTGTGTCCCAGCACGATCCCATCTCTTACCATGAAATGGCATTTCTCCCAGTTAAGCACCAGATGCTTCTCCTCACACCGCTGCAAGACCCCGCACAGATTAGACAAACAGACAGAAAAGGAGCTTCCATAGACAGAAAAATCGTCCATGAAAACTTCCATTATGTCTTCAATCAGGTCAGTGAAAATCGACATCATGCAGCGTTGGAATGTTGCTGGAGCATTACACAAGCCAAATGGCATTCTGCGATATGCAAAGGTGCCATAAGGACATGTGAATGTCGTCTTCTCCTGGTCATCCGGGTGGATTGGGATCTGAAAGAAACCTGAATAACCATCTAAGAAACAGTAATAAGGATGGTTAGCCAAGCGTTCAAGCATCTGATCGATAAATGGTAAAAGAAAATGATCTTTACGAGTTGCAGCATTCAATTTCCTGTAATCTATGCACATTCGATGCCCAGTAACAGTTCTAGTTGGTATCAATTCATTCCTATTATTTTTTGTGACAGTGATGCCACCTTTCTTAGGAACTACATGAACCGGACTAACCCAATTACTATCTGAAATTGCATAGATCACACCAGCTTCTAGAAGTTTCATTATCTCTTTCTTTACAACATCTTGTAGATTCGGGTTTAACCTCCTCTGATGTTCTACAGAAGTCATTGATTCATCTTCTAGATGTATTCTATGCATGCAAAGATCAGGAGAAATCCCTGGAATGTCATCTAGTGAATATCCTATAGCTTTCCTATACTTTCTAATTTCACAAAGAAGCAAGGCAATCTCTACATTGTTCAATTCAGAGTTCACTATCACAGGGAATGTCGAATTGGGTCCTAGAAACGCGTACCTGAGCCCCACAGGAAGGGGTTTGAGCTCAAGCTTCGGAGCTCTCAATTCGCTCCAAGGTCCATCAATCAAGCCGTCGGGAGCAGGTGCTCCAGGATTCAGAGCAGGTGCTCCGTCGGCTTTTTCTGCAGGTGAGCTCTCCTTGCCTTCTAAGCTCATGTACGCCACCAGCCTTTGCATCCTCGTGCTTGCATTCAGCATTTTTGCAAACCCATCAGCTTCTTCACTCAAATACCCATGTTCTCCTTCAGCTTTGGTGAGTGCAACTTCGAGAGGATCGATGGCCAAAACCTCTTCAGCAACCTCTTCAGCAATGCCTGAACCATCATCTATGACAAATGTCTGTCCGTCCAGCATTGGTTTCTTGAAGAGTTTATTCATCTCAAATCGCACCACCATATCTCCCAGCTGGAGATCTATCACTCCTTCTTTCACATCTATGATTGCACCAGCTGTGCATAAGAAGGATCGACCCAATATCAAAGGATCCTTGGGTTCTTCATCAAGCTCCAGAACCACAAAATCTGCTGGAATGAGTGTATCACCTATCTGAACATGCAGATCCTCAAGTATACCAACAGGGAATTTGGTTGATCTATCAGCAAATACCAGCGAGATTTTCGTCGGTTTGAATCTGGTGTAACCCAATCGCTTGGCTACAGAGTAAGGCATCAGATTCACACTTGAACCTAGATCGCAGAGAGACCTTGCAAAAAGTACATTCCCAATCCTAACTGAGAGAACAAACCTTCCTGGATCACTTCTCTTCTTCAGAACTTTGTTCTGAAGCACAGCACTGCACTCCTTCGAAACCATCATGACACTCTCTTCCTCAACAGCTTTCCCAGACACTAACCCCTTCATGTATCTTTTAAGGGCTGGTATCATCTGAACAGCATCAGCTAGAGGGAGTTTTACAGTCAAATCCTTCAGCATCTCCCTGCACTTTGCATCCTCTAAGTCCTTGCGAGACTTCTTTGGTGGAACTGGGTAAGGTACCCTAGGCGTGAAACTCTTGCAGGAATGTTTGCTGGGGCAGGTGGCTGGAGCAGGTGCTCCCTCGTTGGCTCAGGGTGCTCCCTCGTCAAATCTACGTCTGGAGCAGGTGCTCCAGATTTTGGAGTAGGTGCTCCGATGGAGGAAGAGTGCTCCTTCGTCTTTTTTACGTCATGAGCTGGTTCCTCTTCTTGGAGCAGGTGCTCCACGTCCTTTTTCTTCCTCATTCACAAACTCATTCCTGGGATTTTCACCTTTTCCAGGGAGAGTTCCAGGTGATCTCTTCACAGCTTCTGCAGTCTGAGCTACCTGAACATCCAGCTTCTTCACATGAGTCCACACAGCCTCATACTTGCCATTCAAATCATTGTACATGGTGTCCACTTTGGCATTAATCTCCATGGAAGACTTTTGCTGATTAACCAGCAGCTGTTGCATCAAGTTTTTCAGCTCATCCTGCGAGTTATTTGAGGAACTCGAAGAAGGCTGTAGACTTGTGAAAGGCAACTTCTGCTGATTTCCACCTTGAAATCGATTCTGATTGGTGATGAACTGCTTTCCTTGGAAGTTGCTGGAGAAGTTCTTCTGAAATCCTGACTGATTCTGCACTCCTTGCTGCGGATAGACCTGATCCTGAGGGTTCTCAACATTGTTGCTTCTGTAGGATAAATTCGGGTGGCTTCTGAAGTTGTTGAAACTGCGATTCTGCACATACCCTTGTCCATTCACGAAATTTACCTCCATCTGATCATTATTCTCTGCATCTACAAACTCTTGAGCAAGAGGTGCATCACCGACCTCATCAGCAAAATGCACAGATCTCTGGTTCTCTCTCAGCAGCAGATTCACCTTTGCTGTAAGCTCATCGATTTTGCTCAACTCCACACTATGAACTGCTTTGCTAGACCTGTCATACTCTTGGGATTTGTTGCTGGAGCTTGCAACTAAGTTCTCAATCAACTCATAAGCAGCTTCTTTGGACTTAGTCATGAAATCGCCATTGCTAGCTGCATTCAAAGCATTCCTGTAATCCCAGTTGACACCATCATAAAAGGTTGACAGAATCTGCTCATCAGAGAACCCATGGTGAGGGCACTCTCTTCGGTACTCCTTGTACCTCTCCCAAGCTTCGCAGAAAGCTTCACCAGATTGTTGTTTAAACGACAAGATCTTGTTCTTCAGAGCTGCAGTTTTGGCCTTAGTGTAGAAATGGTCCAAAAATGCTGATCTGCACTCTTCCCATGTAGTCAATGACCCAGGTGGTAATGACTTCAGCCAGCGCAAAGTTTTGTCCGCAAGTGAGAATGGAAAAAGCTTGCACTTCAAGAAATCGGCTGGTATCCCATTTGATCCAGTCGTGCTGCAAATCTCCTCAAAATTTTCGATGTGGTCCATCGGAATCTCAGCAGGAAGCCCATGAAAGAGGTGCTGCTTCACCAATGAGATCAGCTGAGGTTTGATCTCAAAATCTTGCCTCTGAATGGTTGGAGGAGCAATCGCAGCCCTGTTGTGATAGTAAGCGTGCGGACTGTCCTTGTCTCCAATAGCAGGTTGTGGCTGCTCCCTGTCTTGCTGCGCCTTTTGCAGCTGCTCCAATTGCTGTCGAAGCTGTTGCAACTCGACAGCCATGTTGCCATTGTTGCCTTGATCGCCCATGTTGGCTTGAATAGGCCTTTGACGTCTGTTTTCTCGCTCGACTCTTGCTAGATCGGTGTTCGACAAAACAAGATCGGTGCAGTTGCTCCTTGTGGATATGTTTGACATACACCTGAAACACACGCAAACAAGAGAACAAGAGAGAAAAATTAGTAAAGCCTTAGTCTGAATTTCGAACCAAAAATCAAAGGTAACGAATTGGTCCCCGTCGCAACGGCGCCAAAATTTGGTTCTCACTAGATATACTCCTAGTTTCTACTGCAATAGAACAATGATGTAGTTGTAATATAAAGGATTCGAAATCCAGAGGACCAGTGTTACTCTATGAATTTGTGAGGATTGAATTAAAGGTAAGACGAAAGATGGTTTGTTTTGAAAACTAAAAAGTAAACAGAATGGCAAACAACGATTTAAATTCAAATTAAAACAAGCACTAGACCAAAGCAATTCGCAGGAATTTAAGAGATAAGAACCAGATGACTATTCAGGGCACAAGTATAACGCAAGTCTCGAACTCAAACAGAAAAGCTTATCGATCCACTGTCGTGATCTCGATAACTTTGTCTAACAACCTAAATCCTAAACTGTCGTTTGAACCTAGAAAATTGCAGACAAGCATTAGCTAGCAGGTGTGATCTGTTCACGATTTGCCTTAACTTCAACTGTCGTTGGCTAAGGACAAATCGCTCACCAATGTTTATTCTAGCAACCTATTACACTTTTGATGAATAGATTAACCTAAAATCGCAGATTGAGTGATCAATTCAACCTAAGCATTAAGTCTAACAATGGTGAAGACAATAGATATCAAGCCCTATTTGCATCTAATCCTTTAACTCATGAAATCCTTTGAACGCTTTAATCTAGCTAAGAGATCTACTCAGACATGGAGAAAAGAAACACGGAAACAGATGGAAATGAATTCATGAATTAAAATCGCAGAAGAGATAATAGGGTTCAGAATTCTTCTCAAAGTGTAGCAGATTTCTTCTCCCAAAAGCTTACAAGTAAAAACTCTATGGTTCAGGAAATTGTAAAAAGAAAAGCGTAGAAAGTCTGTAGAAAAACGTGATCATCAAAACACAGGCGGCTCTGGGCTTTTTATTCCATCTCACGCGACTTAGGATTAGGTAAAATCGTTTTCCTTATTTTTCTCCCGTCCGGAGCAGGTGCTCCACGAAGGGTCCAAACCGGGAGCAGGTGCTCCGGGGATGATTTCTCCAAAAACGTGTGAAATAGCTCCTTATTGCTCAATTTCATCTCCTTTTGCTCCAATGCCTCCTAAACACTCCAATCCTTTGATAAGGCCTCTAAGTCACCTGAAACTTCCTGAAAAGACTCCAAAAACTCCTAAAACAATCAGTAAACACAAGTTAGAATGAGTCAAAATCTCCACTCATCATTAGTCCAGGTAAAGAGAGTTCCATGACTAACCATATCAAAAAAGAGATAATTTCCACGCATTCTTGAAATTCATTAAGCCCTTGGAGCGAGAGCTCAGAGGGGTTAATGGAGAAGTGCTCATCCGCCAGTAGGATCTGATTAAAATCCCTGAGTAAAATCCATGGCGAGTGCCTTAACAAAGTAGAGGTAGCAAGTCTATGAATATCACTCCAGAGATCCCTCCTTGCCACAACTTGATTCCGAGCATAGATAAACAAAACAGAGAAGGATTGACCATCCACCGGATTAAAGACACCACAAAGAACCATCTGATCACTTTTGAAGTAGGTAACAACTGAGAGAGAAGGGTGCCATACAACCCAGATACGTCAATTCTCTGCCAGGGGAGAGTAATTGTATTACCTGTGCCAACCAGGAAGAATACGAGAGACAACATCATCTGCATTTTGCTCTTGAACATGCGTTTCCCAAAACATGACTAAAAAGGACAGTTAGAGATAATCCACCGAAAAAGATAAGATTGCCGAGAATGACCATTAAGACCCTTTATATTCCAAAAAAAATGTCTTCATGAGAAAAAACTAAAAGAGTGGGACACCAAAGCTTAAACCACGATCGATGGGGCATCCCCATGGGGAGATCGACCATGCGAACGAGAATCAGAGACTGTAGAGCTGTGCTGCTTAGACAAGATACTTAGGATGGCTGGGGAAGACTTCGTATGAAGAGCTAATTTTGAATCTTGAAAGGAGAAAACCTCCTGCTTCAAACGCCTACGTACCTTTTTATGGGTTCCATGAGTTTTCCACACAGATTTCGGAGGCAAAGGAGCACGGGAACCTGTAGGGGGCTGACGATTACGCAGAATAACTTGAGCAGCTTTAATAATACTTTCTTCTTCAAACTGAGCAGGGGTAACTGGATTCGGGGGGGGGGGGGAGGATCAGCGCTGGAGCCATGAAGATCCTGAATAAACGGAGAACGCTTAGCACCAGCAACCCAAACACGAGAGAAAGAAGTTCCAGAATCCCTTGTAGTCACAGGAGCTGGAACACTGCGGGCATGGGGACGACGATTTGGCAACCCATGAGGAATATCAGTAGACACAAGAGGAGCCACAAGAAAGGTGTTAGTATCAACAGAGACAGGGCTCGCCTCCGGATCAATGATAGAACATATCGGAGGTCCTGAGGGCACCTAAGAACTTGGTGAACAAATTCACCACAATACTCGCATTTCGGCGGAAGATGTGGATAGTTAGCATCAACCCGAACCGAATTGCCAAATCTATCCTCAACCACAACAGCGCAAGGAACAGATTTAGCAAGAAGAATTTCCACCTTCACCTTGACACATCCCAAATGCATAGGAGGAAGGCGTGATTTCTTAGTATAAAGAGGTTCACCAAAACCAGAGGAAATGAGCCCAAGACCTTAAAGAGAGTAGAGTTGCATAGAGTTGTTTTTGAGGATAACCCAAACAAATCGGAACAAAGATAAGCTTTTGCGGAACAAGAGGAGCAGATTCGGACCATTCAGACACAGAGAAAGCACAATGACCAGCCTGCCAAAATCCAACCTCTAAGACCCAAGCTCTGGTATCTTTAGCCGGAATATAGATGAGACTCGTAGATTTTGAAGTATGCCTGACAGAGATTCTGCCTTTCGAACCCCAGATTGGGTTCAAATCAGCGAAAACTTTGACAACAGGAGGAGGAGAGCCATGCCAATGAACATGTGATCTTTCCAGCTGTTAGAAGAACCAAGGATGATCGAGTCGGGCGCATTAACAACTGGAATTCCATCATCCGAGAAAGACGGAAAGGCTTCCTTCTTCAGGTTCTTAAGCGACAATTTGAAACGAGCGGTCTAAGGAAGAATAGTTCCATCAACCACCGGAGGAGCATCCTCAGAAAATTGTTCAACTGGATCCACCAAACCCGGCAGAGGGCAAGGGGCAAGGACGATTGAAGGAAAGAGGACCGGAACCACAAAGGAGGAGGCATCAGCCGATAAATCATCAAGAGAGAAGCGGATTACCGGAAGAGGAGCGACCAGAGAAACAGAGGCTGACAAAAACATAACCCGTTGAGCAGGAATGGGAGCACCATCGAGATCCAGAGCGTTCGGAGGATTGGGCGGATCAGGAGGAGGCACATCGATTTTCTGAGAGAACGGGTCCAGAGAGGGCTCAGAAGCCATAACACCAATGACAGGAGAAGCCATCAAAGCCTGAAGGAGAAGGGGGAGGGAGGATTTCTCGTCGGATGAGCGTGAGGATCACCGGCGGCGCCAATTAGGTTAAGATCTAATCGCCTAAATTTTTGCCCATTGAAGAGAGAGAAAAATTATAAAATATAAACTTTTTATTTATTTATTGCGTTTTCTAATTATATAGAAATCAAAAAAGAAAAAATTATTGATTCCTATAACTTTATGGAAATATAAAATGGATAGCTAGTGCTCTTGAAAATGAAAAATGACTCTTTTCTCTTATGCGAGATTAGAAAAAGATAGATATTTTGACCATATTTGGTGAATCTAAACCAGTTAACATATATCAATGACTAAAGTAATGTTAGTTATTAAACGAATTGAGAGAACTGAGACTGAGAGAATACATTAAACGAATTGATAGGAACTGACAAAACAACTAAAAAACGTGAAAGAACTTATTATTGAAATCTATTATTTTTTTTTGAATTGAAATTGAATCTTATATATAAAACTTGGCCAACTCTCTCCAGTTGAGTGACACATCAGCGCTAGAGAGAGCGCCACCTGTCATTTTCAAATTTAATAAAATAATTAATTAATTATATTTAAAGCAAACACAATAAAACATATTAAAAACATATTAAAACACATTAAAACACATTAAAAACATAAATAAATATTGATATATATTTATATTAGAATAAAATTCAAATTTAATTTAACTATATATAAACTTATAAATATTATATAATACAAGACTTTTTAAATGCACAATTCTATTTTTTTAAATGTTTTAAACTTCATTTATAAACTAAAAATATAATTAAATTTTAATGCAAGTGAAAAAAAATTATGAGACTAAATAAGTTAAAATTTTTTAAATAATCTTATACAAAAATTCAACTAAGAAAATTATAAAACACAAATCATATTTAATAAACTATTAAAAAGATAAAAGTTATTAAAAATAATAGTAAAAATAAAGATATCCACATAAAAATGTCATCTATGGTTTTTTTTAAGTAATAAAAAAGATGAAATCAATAAAATATTTATAACCAAAAAAATCAAATATTAAATTAAAAAAAATTAATAAATATTATATTAATACGATTTACAAGAATAAAAAGAATATAAAGATCGAAGAAAAAATGAAACTATTTAATACAACTGGTGTAAAGGAGATTACATATAATATATCATCAAGAAGAAATAAAAAAAATATAACTATTTTAGACAAAAATACATTAATAATAAACTTAAAGTTCAATACAAATTATTTAAAATATAAATTCAAACAAGATCCGCGCATACGCGCGGGTTCTCTCCTACTATTACTAAAACACAAGTATTTGTGCAATTACAAGTTGACATGTGGCAATCAACAAAAAAAAATCACGTAAAAAGCAAAAAAAAATAGATATAAAATTTTTAAAATAAAAAAATAACAATATCTAATCCTAAAAATCTCTAAAGTTTCTCCTACTACTTCACAATATCTTTTCTTCTATCCAACTTCGTCTATCATATCAGGTTTTCAATTTCAGGTCTCTCTCTTCTTCTTCATTGATACATCTATATTCATCTTTTTTTTTTTTATTCTGATCTTTGATTCTGATTTTTGTTTTTAAATATTTGTCATAGTACAAGAACTAATTTGAGACAGACTTATGCTTACTTTCTATTCAGATTCATTTCATTTTTCCTCCGCATATTAATATTCTGATTTTTTTTTCTGTGTGATTCAGGTGTCAACCATTTATTGTTATTGTATCAGAGATTTATTTGCAAGAGTCTGGTTACAGGTAATAGTTCAACTGCTTTTCTCTCATTTTTCTTTTGCGGTTTTCTTTGATGGAATGAATGTTCTATGACTAATGTAATATTTTATTTGTAAAAAGTTATTTAAATGAAAAAATTAACCCATGCATAACATGGGTGATAATACTAGTATTTATAATTTCTAAACAGAGATTTCTATTACTACGTTGTTCTCTTTCAAGATAACCATATATATATTGTCCTCTTTCCTTCTCTTAATATCAATAAGACAAAATGTCAGGAATGAGTTCAGACTACCCTAATTTTCCATTGGGTAAATACGAAAACAAAACAAATTTGTTAAGATTTCAAATCAATTAAAATCTGTTATCAATAACCTACGAAACTCTATATATGTACTTTCTAATAAATGTAAAAGTTAGATGCAACTCATGCAAGACCAGGGGCGGATGTAATAAAAGAGTAGTGGGATCCAGTGCTTCTTACTCTTTTTTATTTTTTTATAAAATATTTAGATAAATTTAACCAAAATAAATTTAATGATAAAAATTTTTTTACCTCTAACTAATTCTATTTATAAATTTGTGTTCTTAATTAATTTGTTTTTCTAGATCCGCTACTGTGCAAAGACATCAATAAAAATGCTAGGAAAAGATTCGATCGAGGTCAACAAAGACTAAGGATTGAACGAGTCAAGTTCTACAATCAAATTATTACAATTGGACTCAACGCCCAAATCATTTTAAAAAAAAAGAAGTGTTATTTGATTTAGGTGTGAACAAGTGTTGTCTTTTAAAATTTTTGTTCGTAAATATTTAGATATAATATTTATGATTTTGGTACTATTTCTGGTTAATATGTTTCTTTCCACGGTAAATAGCAGAATATTTGTTGTATTTTTGGTCAATTTACTTTTTATTTAACTGTTAGCAAATTCTTTTTTTCGTAGCATGTTTTTTTTTTTATTTTGTTATGTTGAAATTAAGTATTCTGGTGTAGGGTTTGTTAGCACATCCATTTGAATATTCAACATCGATCCATATTAAAAAATAACAACATACTAGATTTTATCCTGTGTATCCGCACTGAAATTATTTTTAATTTATTAAATTTTTTAATATAATATATATTTTTGTTTTTACATATAATTTTTTAATAAGTGATAAATATTTTTTCTGTTTATATATATTTTGTTTCTATTAATTTATCATTTCTAGTATATATATGACTGCGATTAAAGAAACATTATTCTAATCCGTTCGTTTATATTAATCCAATAAGTACAACGATTATAAAAATATTATTATAACATATTCATTTATATTAATCCAAAAAAGATCATAGTTATTAAAACATAATTATAATTCATTCATATTCTTTCTATATTTTATATATTTTTAAGTTTGAATATTAAATATTTAGATTTATTTAATAAAAATATACAGTAATATTATTATTATCTTTTTCATTGAAATACTATTTAAATTTGAATATGTAAATTAAATCTAAATTGATATCAGATTTATTATTTTTATAAAAATATAATAATAACTTATTTTATAATTTTTGATAAATAATATAACCTAAATTTAAGGAAATTTATAACAAATCTAAATTTAAATTTAAATTTTCGAATTTTTATTTTAAAAAATAAATTATAAATAAATTATTTTATTAATATTACATTAAATTGATTTGTTTGGTAACATAAATAGGAGTTATCCAAAAATAAAATAGTAGAAAACTAATTAAAATCTGTTTGGACACAAAATATCTTTCTCTTTTAATAGTATAGATGTTACCCGCTCTGTAAACATTTGAAAGAATGAAGGTTAAAAATCTGTATTGTAATACTTATTTTCTATTTGCCCATTTACTTAATTTATCCCCAATAGCAATAGCAATTTATCTAATTTCTCTCAAAATTTGTGTCCTTTACCTAAATCACTTTTTTAATTTAAGCTTAATGCCTCCACTCTCCGAAATGAACGTCACTAACTACGTATATTTGATCTACTTTGCCTCTATATATATGCGTTATGTGGCATTCTGTTCATTACTACTCACAATCACAGGCAAACGAAAGTATGGATAAAAGATGGAGTCTTCAAGGTATGACTGCTCTTGTAACTGGTGGAGCCAGAGGAATCGGGTTCGTTTTGCTGCTACTCATAATTTTTTACCCATTTTTCTGCTTCTTTGTTTTAAGATGTCGCTGATTTTTTTTTTGTTTTTTGTTTTTTGTTGTTGTTGTGGACTGTTTTAGGCATGCCATAGTAGAGGAGCTAGCCTGTTTTGGAGCTAGAATCCATGTATGCGACATCTCTGAAGTTCAGCTCAATCAAAGTTTAAGCGAATGGGAAAAGAAAGGGTTTCAAGTGAGTGGTTCGATCTGTGATGTATCCTCTCGTGCAGAGAGAGAAACACTTATGCAAACCGTCTCAGCCATATTTGATAGCAAGCTGAACATTCTTGTAAGTTAATCTTAGTTTAAAGAGACTAAGATATATCTAATAATTAGTGATATATATTCTTTTTATTACTCATTTTGCTCAACATAGGTGAACAACGTTGGCGGGATTCGCATTAAGCCAACAACAGAATATGTGGAAGACGATTTCTCATTCCATATTTCAACAAACTTGGAATCTGCTTATCATCTTAGCCAACTTTCACATCCTCTCTTAAAGGCTTCAGGATCTGGAAGCATCGTCTTTATTTCTTCTGTTGGAGGGGTTGTATCAATGGACTGTGGATCCATCTATGGTTTAACCAAAGGTACATAGACTGATAATCGATATAGAGATTATCAATTATTCTAGACGCAATAGTATTGTGGATTCTTATATGTTTTATTATCTAAATACAAACTTAATTAATATTAGGAAATTTCAGTTACGTGTATAACTTTCAAATGATGTTTTGGTGAAATTGGAGGTAATGTTCCTACGTTAATAAGTTGATTAAACTTTACACATCTTTTATTATATTTTAGATCTCATCCTAATTCAACTATGAGATTCCTAACATAGTAAACGCAAAAATATATGGCATCATCAAAATATACAGTAAAATATACAAAGAGAGAGAGAGATATATATCTTGTATACATAAACAAAATAATTTACAGGTATTTAAGTATCTTGATGGATCATAAATATTTCTCCAAATGATACTTCCACCGATTAATAGATTTTCCTGATCTAATTCATTTCTATAATACTTTATCTTTTTTTTTAATGTGTGTATGTAGGAGCTATGAATCAACTAGCAAGAAATTTGGCGTGTGAATGGGCACGAGACGGCATAAGAGCTAACTCTGTTGCTCCTAATTTTATCCAAACTGATATGGCTCAACCTGTAATCAGCGACACCCTCCAGCTATATTTTTTTTTATAATAATTCAGTTACTATCATGCACTTCTAATTCTTGTATCTTAAAATCTTGTGAATAATCAGCTTCTCGGAGACGCCGGTTACAAGAATAGTTTGTATAGTAGAACTCCACTTGGTCGAGCTGGAGAGCCAAAAGAGGTTGCATCACTTACGGCTTTTCTGTGTCTACCTGCAGCTTCATATATTACTGGTCAGACCATATGTGTTGATGGAGGTCTCACTATCAATGGTTTCACCTATCAGACACAGGCTTGAGCCGATTTGTGTGTGTATGTGTGTGTGTGTGTTTGTGTGTTTTCTTTAAGAACTTCTAAGACACGATTCTCAATTATATCAAAGATCAAGATTTAATAATTTGTTTATGAAAATAAGAGAAACTGTTCTCCTTTATTTCATCAACTTTAATATATAAACAAGAAAAGTTAATGAATAAAAACAGAACGCAATTATCCTAAAGGAATGTGTTCTTATGTTCTCGACTAAGATTTTACCGTTTTGAGTCTCATATCATTCACTTTGTGTTTTTGTCAGATTTGAATGCCTACGAGTCCTGTTGCATTGTAAGAGTTCTAGAGTGTCCTTATTCTTCGTTTTAGTAACTTTTTGTTTATTAAGGAGTTGGATAGGGGATTGTATCAAAGGAGTTTGCATAGACTTTGAAAGAAGATGGAGAATATACTTTTGGATCCAAACAATTGGGAGAAAAAGTTGAGTCATTCCAATGAGTTTGAAAGATCATACCGGATGAAACCCTTCCCGTTCATATATAGTTGAAGCTCAACTTTGGATACAACATAGGAAATTAACTTACTTCACTCTGGAAATGATTTATATCATTCCAACGAACCATTCTAAAGATATGATTGGTTTAGTGAAGTGTCAAATAAGAAGAATGCAAAGCCAGTCTGAAGCAAATGAATGATCATGTCGGGTGAATTCTTCCTGCGCCAAGTTTAATATAGCATTTTGGCGTTGGATTAAAGTCATTCTAAGTTCTAGTTCAAAATTTTTGGCCGATTTAGTGAAGGCATAAAGCGTAGTAGCAAACGATGGAAAAACAATTTTTTTTTTTAACTAGGCATAAGTCTCTAGATAAAATTGAGGTTTGGATTCTAATTTTTTTTAACAGTGATCTATTATTTTTTAAATGTAATTAATATTAATCAATTTAGTTTCCCAAATTTCCTTACAAAAAGTTTAGACTAACAAAAATATGGTGAAAATATTTTTTAGTTTACTGCCTATTGCTTTTAACAAAAAATATGGTCATTTTATATATTTTTTATTAGTTACATGAGAATATTAATGAATATATAATGATTTTCCAACAGACTAGGTATTTAGCCCGCGACTTGCGCGGACCAAAAAGTTTTCAAAACAAAAAATAAAAATTTATGCTATAAATTGAAAATAATTAAAACAACTACTAAGACATAAAAAATCAAAATAAAATTAACTAAAAAAGTAAACAAAATTTAAAATTAATTACTTAAAAAAATACTTTATAACTAAATAATCCACAAACTAATTTAATTAAAATAAATTCTAGTTTTTCGTTTCCTATTTTTTCCTCTTCATTATTTTTTTTTCTTTCTTCTTCATCGTTCTTTCATTATTCTTCTTTTGTCCATATTTTTTCTTGTTTTTTTTCATATCTTATTCTTCATTTTTTTTTCTTCTTCCCATATTTCTTATTCAAATTTATCATTCACATTTTTTTTTATTATTTAACACATTTGTCTTTTTCGTCTTCTTCTTCTTTTTTTATTTTTACGGTTTATTCTTCTTCTCCTTATGATTTTTTTTTCATATTACGTACTCTTCATACTTTTGATGACTCTATATCTTTTGAGGCTGAGAAAAAAGATAAATACACATTTCAAACTTAAACTCTCCTTAAAAGTGTGTTATATTTATTGTTAGATAAGAAAGCTGCATTAACTTTTGTAGCTTGCTCCTTTCGAACAATCAAAACTGTTTTTGTGTAATCAACTTTAAAAAAGAGCTCAAACATATATACCAAAAAAGAAATTCTCAAAATTTCTTACTTATGCTAAAAACAAAAATTATAACAAATATCACAATAAAACTTTAAGTAAAATGGAGTCTCCACAAAAGGGTTGTGACATTTTCACGGTCCCAAGATTTGCAGATTTTTGTATATAATTTATCATCGATTTCTTTCACATTGTTGTGCTAGAATATTTATTTGTTATCCTATTAAATAATTTTAAAAAATAAAGAAAATACAAAATTAGATGGAATTGAATCCTTCCAACATACAAACTTAAGAAAACTTAGAGTTTTAGCTACTTAAACATAAATTTTACATCTTTTGTGAAACTTAAGCAAGAGAAGTTTTACTCTGATCCAAAAACAACATTTTATAATTACAGTTCAAATTCAACCGGAAACACATGAGCTGAAAGCACTCCACACGAAAAATATTTCAGTCGGAGAAACGTGCAAAAGATCAAAGTACAAATATTTACCTTTTTCTCCTGTCTTTGCCCATAAGTAAAATAAAGGAACCAGAAACCAATATCAGAAAATATCCCAACACTAGACATAAGTGACAAAACACACACAAAGCCCATTCAAATAAAGTGATGTTCGAATAAAAAATAATAATTTTGTTCATGTATCATCATTATTATCAATAGAACTAACTTTGAGAGTAAGAATATGCCAAGTGGACTAACATTTTTGCTGGAACTAAACTCCTTGTTAGCTTGTTTTCTTTTGTTCTCAGCAGCGACAGGTGGGGTCTTGGATAAAACACAGACCACCATGTTCTGCACCTCGTTCACCGAAGCTTATTTTGAACTGTTATAAATTTAGGATTCATCAGACAAGTAATAATCCATAATCAGATGATTAAACCTGTGTTTTTGTATGTGTTCTTTTAAAGTTTCATGTACCTTCCAAAAGTTCAATCAGCTTGGCAACCTTCACAAGAACCAGGTGAACTCACGTTCATTGCCATGAGGGATTTCGACACCGTATGTCCTATAGACCATTCTGAATCGTCACCAAGAGCCTACACCACAAAACAGAATACATGACTTTTTGTAATAATTTTTTAAAACATATAAAACGCTCTTATCTGACTCCGAGAACTGGTTCGGTTCATGACCATAATCTAGATCTTCATCACCAGCAAATTAAATCTGTTGCATCGCAAGATAAATAATATAATGCGAGCACCTAAGAAACAAAAAACAAAAACAATCAAAACTTAAAACAGATGATCAAACCTGTGTTTTTGTATGTGTTCTTTTAAAGTTTCATGTATCTTCCAAAAGTTCAATCAGCTTGGCAACCTTCACAAGAACCAGGTGAACTCATGTTCATTGCCATGAGGGATTTCGACACCGTATGTCCTATAGACCATTCTGAATCGTCACCAAAAGCCTACACCACAAAACAAAATACATGATCTTTTTGTAATAATTTTTTAAAACATATAAAACGCTCTTATCTGACTCCGAGAACTGGTTGGGTTCATGACCATAATCTAGATCTTCATCACCAGCAAATGAAATCTGTTGCATCGCAAGATGAAACAATAAAACGCGAGCACCTAAGATAGAAAAAAAAACAAAAACAATCAAAACTTAAAACAGATAAGAATCAATAAATAAAAAAATGCTCGACTCAGCCCCAACTAATAAAAGAGAAAGAAAAATGCACCAATATATAAAACATAAATATGATAGTTAATAAAAAAATCACAAATCTAAACCTAAAGCACAAAAAAAGAAAATAAAATGTTACCCTTCGGTATAGCAGTAAACTAAACAATCAACGATCAAAAAAATCCAGCTAAAACACCACCTCCTAAACAGAAAAAAAAACATCAAACATTATTATTAATAAGAAGAATTTATAAAATATAAATAGAATCCAACTTCTAATATACATCAGAACAAAATATATTCCTGAAAGAGCTATAAAAGGGAAGACACAAGGTATCACCTAACATATATAAAAAAATGTAGATCTACATGAGCTAACAAAAACGAATATAAAACAAAATAACAACCGAATAGAAAATTAAACAGCACAAAAACTATTTTTTTAATAAGTCACAAGATCACTAATGTGAAATACACGAAATATATAGCTTACATGATCGCCAAATATTACAACCGTGTAAGTGAAGAAAAAAAATTGGTTGAAAAATCTTTAAAATTTATGCAAATCGGAAAATTCATATATATTTTTTATTAAAAACAATATCTAAGTATTTATCAAGACTTACTTAAAGATTAAGGGAGTAACATAACTATATATGATGATTTTTCATTTTTTAATGTTTTTTATAATTCATATAAATATTTTTTTTTAAAAAAGAAAACAATATCTAAGTATCTATTAAGTAAGATTTACTTAAAGATTTATGGAGTAACATAATTATATATGATGATTTTTGATTTTTAATTTTTTTTATAAAATTTAATTTAAATAAAATTAATTTCATTTTTTATTTTTGTTTTAAAAAATCGTGATTTTAGTTGTAAATCGTGATTTTTGATTTGATAAAATCGTAGATTTTGATCAGATTGAGATAAAATCATATATTTTCATTTGATTTAATATTATTACAACCTATATATAATCGTGATTTTAGTTGTAAACAATTTTTTGTTTTTCTTAAATTAAAAATAATTTTAAGGAGGGGTAAAAGGTAATTAGCCACTCTGAGATTCAATGAAAGAGCTTTAAACGAAATTTTTACTTCGCTTATATATTGATTTAATATTATTACAACCTATATATAATCGTGATTTTAGTTGTAAACAATTTTTTGTTTTTTTAAATTAAAAATAATTTTAAGGAAGGGTAAAAGGTAATTAGCCACTCTGAAATTCAATGAAAAAGCTTTAAACGAAATTTTTACTTCGCTTATAATATATATGATGATGATAATTTTATCAATCTACAAGGATCCACGATTAACTGTCTACCTGCACCATCCTTCTTTTATTTTATTTTTGAAAATAAATGTTAAATATATTCACACAAAAAAACTATTTACAATTTCTGCATCAGATTTTTTGAGAGGTTTAAACAGAAATAACAGAAAAACAGAGTCTAATGATTGGCTATTGAATTGCGAGCCATCAACATTATCCGTCGACGGTTGTCATAGTCGTGGTCTCCTATGAGACGGATGGAGCTGAATCGCTTGCAAATGTTCATATCGATAAGTTTGCGTTGAGGAGGAGTTGGTATAACGAGGATTGAAATACGTATCTTGTGATGAATGTCGTTTGGTTGAGAATTTACGTTTGTAAGAAGCTCCTGAGGCTATCCAAAGCTGAACATCCTCCCCCCTGCTTCTATCCTATCTCGTTGAGCTCTGCTAAAGACCTCTTCTATCTTATTTAAGTTCTCATTCTGCGATGATTGTTTGCAACAATATGATTTTCTGGGACTCCCATGTCAATATACCCTCCACTACCATCTTCTTATGTGCCGCAATAATAAGAATCATAATAAGAATGCGACAAGTTTTTTTTCGTTAGTTCCTTACATATTTTACATTTTACATTACGGTTGAATATCTTTAACAGAAAAAAGCTTTGATTAATAACCAAGTTATGATATAATAATATGTCAAGATATTTTACTATAACCTTCAGACAAATTTTAAAGTTAACTAGAGAATGTTAATCAGAACTAATAATCAGAAGCTTACAAATGTAAAAGAAGGTAATAGCTTAAACTAACACCAATAACCGGTATTGTATCTTATAATTTAATTGAGAGATAATGACATAGAGAGAGGATAAGCA